>NC_141697.1:514313155-514767099 GCF_964263255.1 Lissotriton vulgaris | reverse complement strand
GGGAAAGTTAGCCGCTTGGAACAACAACTAGTGGAAAAACCAGTGGCTAGAAAGGAGGTAGCTTTGTGGTATTGGCAGATTCTTGAAGAAATAGATGGAGACTTTACTCTCCCAGACCAACTGTGGGGGTCAGTAACTGGCCTTCGCTGTGAAGAGATATGGCTAAGTTCTTTCGCCCTTTTACACAAGATTGTAAAACCTTCATGGTTAAGAAGAAACCATCTTTTCTCAGTACACCGCGCATATATCACGCCACTTAAACTTTCCAAATTTCTCCCTGATAAAAAATGTAACAAATGTAATCTCACGGGCGCATCTGATGTCCACATGTTCATGGAATGCCCTGCTTTAAGTCGGTTTTGGGAAGAAGTGAAGGCTACGTTAAACTCCATTATGAACACATCAATTTCAATAACATTACCACTCATTATTTTTGGGCTGGAAGATAACATTACTGGCAAAGCAAGATCATTTCTTTTTTATGCCATTTTGCTTGCAAGAAGGCAAATTTGCATGCACTGGACAGAGGTAACAGCCCCCTCACATTCGGCATGGCTCACATCATTATACAAGACATCTAAAGTAGACCTCAACAGAACATGTAGCAAACGAAATCTGGCTTTTTGGGATGTGTTGTCCCAGTGGAAATAGAATCCGGGGTTTTTTTTTTTTTTTTCCTCCCCGGGTCCTATGATTATGCCGATAATACTCCTTGGACCGGGTCTAGCCTCGATACGATAATGGTCCAACAGGTTGAAAAATACCTAGATGGAGTCAGCTCAAATCCCTCACGGTTTTGGCTATTATCTCCCACCCATAGAATATCTCGAGTTCTGGTAAAGGAAGGTCGCAACGGAAAACCACTACGGTATGGGAAGGACTCGCTAGGTGGTTGGTATCGGTCACATTGAGGACATGGCAAATGAGGACAAAAAAAAAAAAACAAACATTTGATGAGGTATAATGACCACAGACACCTGATGAGTTTAGAAGTTTTATATAAGAAAGGTTCAAAAGGTTCAAAAGGATGCCAAGATTATGAGGCAAATACAAATCAATACATCAATTATCAGTATCAAAGCCACAATATAACTATGGATTAGGGCAAGTACCATTAGAGTAATTGGGAACACTACAGGGTATGAGTATTTAGAGAACACGCTATTCAGCACAAGTTTACACTAAAGCAAGGGACATGGGGCGGACCTAATGTGTGCACTAATATTCATAAACCTAATTCTTAGACCCTATGCTATTCTTACTAAGTTCACGGCAAACATACTGAAGGGAAGGGTAATTGGAACACACTAAAATGACTTGACAGTTTAATAATATCCTACAGGTAGGGAGAGAAGTGGAACATCACTAATAAACAATTGCATATAAGTCACTTTAAAGGTGATAGGGCAATATCACAGGCAAGAGTGTTTTATTAGGAAAAGAAGAAAGAGTGATAGAAAGACGTACACCCACGGTTAATAATTACCTAGGTAAGAATGAGGACTAACCCAGGCCACGGGTCAGTTTGGAAGGACGGGACAAGGACCCTCAAGGATTGGAATACCAGAAAGCGAGCAGGTACAGCTCGTGGACAGTCAGGACAGGATACCCCTCAGGTTTGGGTCAGGACTGGGCTCACCAAGGTACGACCAACACCTACAGCTTCGGATACAACGCCTGTGTTACCCCCTCTCTGCAAGTAATCCACCAGTAACCCCGATTGGGTTTTCGAATCTCCCAGGCAAAGTGCTCCGCCAGCACTTAAGACTATTTCCACCCCTTGGAGTTTGTGGAAAATACGGACAGAGTACTCCGCAGTGCTCTGTATCAATCACCTATAGAGTTCGTAGGGTCAGTGACAGGTCTGCTACTCGGACAAGTCGGACAATTTCTCTATGCTAAGCTAGACTAGTTATACCTTTCTGGGACCCTTGACACACCCACAAATGTTGCAAGTGACAAAGTCCCACCTTATGATTGGTCAAGGAAGGTGGTTATGTCATGGTAACCACCTATAATTCTGGGTTCCCATCATTAATATGCAAGTGACAGTACCCACCCCTTACATTTCAGTTCCCAGGGTATACGTGAGGGAAAGACAATAGTGTTCATAGCAAAATGCAACAATATAACAAGTTCAATGTCACTGAGGTGAGCTTCTCAGGCGCATCTTGCTTCAGAGGCCAGCTGGCTTGTTTCAGCTTCTGCGCAGTTGGGTTTCTCCCACGTCACATGACAGGGTTCAGATGAGCTTCAATATGGAAAGGCTCCCCGTTCCCCGGCCCATAATTACGCGGTACATGAAAAGTAAGCGAGAACAAATTAGAATCACACGTAAAAATGATTACACTGTATACCGTAAAAAGCTTCACTGCACCCCTTATTTTATAATATCTATAGCATTTAAGTTTTAGTGCAAAAAGAAAGATATGCAGAAGCAGCATAAGCTAGCATAAAGCATGATTAGAGGCAAGCGGCCATATTTGCATCAATGCGCATGAGCAATACAATCCCTCCAAAATGCGAATGCGTCACATCACGTGGGTATGACCGACGCATGCGCAGACTGGATTTCTGCGAAGCGGCCATTTCCATAGTGCAAGAATGGTTAGGATGAAAAGACACATAGGCAAGCCTCTGGGGGACACCCGTGTGTTGGGAAAAGAGACAAGAAAATGACGGACAGGTTGAATTAATATAGTTACAAGTTAGGCGAGGTTCTTGATTAAGAGCAAGTCGCTTTACGTGCGAATCCTTGCTCCATCAATGGTAGATAATCAGAACTGCCCCAGGGTAGATTAGTCTGGACCCATGTGGTCGCGAGACTATGAGGTATGAGTGTGGTGTAGGGCATGGATGTCCTTAGTAATCAGTGAGTATTCTTAGTATCCCTATAGATTTAGTGGTGTTTTTGATGATATGAGCTTGTATATTGCGAGTTCCCCATCCTCAGGTAGGTACCCAGGTGCCTGGATAGATGGTCCTGAGGAGGGAGGTGGTTACGTTCCGGCTGGGTTGGAGGGGCTCTCAGGAGCTGATCCCATCTGGTCTAGAACCCGGTCGTTACACTGTCTCACAAATAAAAGACCTATCAAAGAATGGAAGGTGATAATCCATTTCAGAAGTTGCCTTTGTGAAATGAGTTAAAAGCAGATCACAATTTGCCGGGTTGGGATCTACGCTTGTGGCACCAGAGCCTGGATCGCGACCTTGGTAAGTCCTCGGTCTCCCTCTGCGACAGTCCGTCCCCAAAATTTGTCGATTCCCCCAGGGTAGGCCGGGCCTCGGAGGGACGTAAACACGGGTGTCTTGGAACAAGTTTCGGCGGGACAGACTGAGTATGAACCGTCGATACGATCTGTAGTGGCAGCCATCGGGGCACTACACTCCCATGTGGAGTCCATTGTCCGGAAAATAACTGCTGCTGCCCATGGACTCGGACAAGTTGGACCGGACCCAGTGCCGTCTCAACATCCTGATCAGCTTATACCACCCACGGCGGTCCCTGTAACGGCAGTGGTCCCTGTGCCACGAGAGGTGTCGGAGCTTCATGGCAATGTGATGGCTGACAATCATGTACTCGACATGCTCGACGGACTGCCAAACCCACCAATATCGTCTACTAAGTATGGTTTAACTGTCGATCCCCTTCCGGACACTCTTGATGGGAACTATCAATGGAACGATTCAGTGTGTATTCCCTCTTCGATGCTTTCATTATCCTCGCATGGACAACGATGTTGGGAGCTTATGTCGATGAGGGTCATCGTGGATGCCGACAGGGTTCTCAGAGTCTTTGCAACTTTGCCTCGCCTCGTACGGAACTTTACTGAACTGTTTCCACACTTCGAATATCCGGCGGAGGCGAAAACCTTCCTGGAGGGGGCTTGTACTCCTGATCGGAAGGGTCAAGGATGAGACTAATTGTTTGGGGTTTGGCACCATGGGTTTTCTGAAGTGGGATTCGTTACCATTGTGTTTCACGGGAGGTAGGGTGGAAGCTGCTGTTTCCCCTGTTTAGTTCGAACTTTGCCTCTTAATGGTGTTGTGTGTTTCTGATGGGGATTCTTGGTTCTGGCGGGGGGAGGGGGGACCGGGAGCCTGTACTGAGATGTCCTCCTCCAAGTTTTACTACGTTTAGTACCTAGTTAGATGGGGCTACAGGCACACAGCTAGTTGGGGATAGGGCGCAAACCATATGCTGGGGTGCAGGGTGGAGGGAGGGGTGTTTGTTTAGTCCGTATTTGTAGTTTTTATGTTTGAAATCCTTCAAAATCCTGATATAGGTGGTCTCATTGAGTGGCGGAGTTGTGTTAAGGGGTAGATGGGTTCTGGTGGGGATATCATTCGCGTGAGTCAGTCAATTGCTATGTAATTTATTACTGTGTTCGGTATGTGGTTGTAACACTGTAACCTTATTGTCGCTGCACCCTTCCCCCTCCCTCCTACTTTGGGCTGTTACTCAATGTTTATCCTGTTTTCTTGGGGAGGTGGGGTTGGCGTTAGGTGGCTGCTTAACTATCCTGATTGTAGCACGGCCACATGCCAGATGTAACTCGCGATTGTACATTATTGATGATTCTCCGTCTATAGCCCCTGAATGTATATTATTGATCCTTCGTTCTGCGATGTATACCACCTGTTATTGTTTTTTTTCCCTGTTTTTGTTTTTTCAATAAAAAAGATTTACAAAAAAAAAAAAGCAGATCAGAAGTACATCATCCCTTTTCAGGATCCATACATCATTAGGATGAGTCACATTGGGAAACAGACAACTTGCTAGTCCTTTAATTTTAACAAACTAACAAAACAAACAATTTAACTTCCTATGATGTCATAAATAAATCACCCTTCACCCAGAAATCCTGGGTATTTCTTCCCACATGCACATTTTCTGTACTTAAATATTTCTTCCCTACATGCATATTTTCTGTACTTAAATATTGCTCTTGCTGAACTTCCGGTTTCTTAATTTTGTGCTTTGGACCAAGAATGTCAGTCAATCAATATTGATTTCCTTACGGTTGGCATGTGTCACTCTACTGATATGCTTTTTAAAAGTGAATACCAGGAGTGGACCAGGCGGGGACAAAAGATGCCCATTACATTCTCCTGGAGCTTAGATGAATCACTGTATTTTATGATGGAGTCCTTAGTCACTCCTTCTCAAAGATCCCTTTGATAAAAGGTGTTACCCTTACTGGGTAGCCTGATTGAGTTTGACTTTTCCCCTCCAACTTGGTACAGGAGTACTAAAAGGCTATCCTGCAACGCACTTTCATAAGGCTCTGCTGGTGTTTCTCAGGTGTTTAGACCTATGTACATTTTCTTTTTTATGTTACTTGGTTTCAATCTCTATGGCATGTAAGTCATTGGTGTGCTGTCTGACTACACACAGACCAAGAAGATGTGCTGTTCAACAAAAGATCTCCCCTCATGGTTTGTCACTCATGGTGGTTAGATAATTAAAATGCCTTCTGGTGTGGCTTTGTGTCGCCACAATTCCCACTTCAGAGCTTCTGGTTATTCAGTATATTTTTCACAATTTGGTAAATATGCCATTATGCAAGTGGCTGATTCATGATTTCAACATATAGGTAAGAGAGCCTGTCCAATTTAGCCATTGACCTAATGGCTTATTGGCTGGGCACTTGCCTTCTAAAGGTGTGATTGGGAACCAGTGAACTTACACAGATAATGAGTTGTAGATGGTCATTTGAACAACTCGCGCTTCTTGCTATGCCCTCAAGAGTTCAGAACTATAAAAATGAAGACAGGTGAAATGTTAATGATCCAACTACTTATTGGTAATCAACATTACTGTGAGTCCTTCTCTTCCTGTTTACCTTCCAAGGTCCTCTCCACACCATCAGTGCAGGCCAGTCGCGGCCTGTGGAGGGAGTTCCGTGGAGCGGGAAGGCGGGGCGGGGGACGGGCAAGGTGGGGGGTAGTAAACACCGGAATATGGATGATTGGAGGTAAGTAAACAATTAAATAAATAAAACAAATTCCGTAGCGCGCGCCGCATCGCATTTTGCCGAAAACCTTCATAACCTTAACCCCCTTCAGTCGAAGGGGCTTAAGGTTATGAAATAAATGCATATATAACAAATAGGTGGAAAAGGGTCTAAGGGGAGTCAATATTTAAAGACCCAACGGACAGTCTACACCCCCAAAAACCATGTAGAAACCAACATAAATGACTGTCAGCGGTCTTTGTTTATAAACCGAGGTAGAATAAAAAGGCTATGTGTCTGAAATAATGTAACTGTCACTAAGTGCAGGAAATTAATCCCATCAGCCCACCCATATGGCGGAGCATCATCATCTGGGATTTATTGGATACTCGTCAAGATAGGGAGACACACCTGTTGGAATAGTGTGTTATTCTCCACTTCTCCGAGACCACCAGCGATGGATCCAACCAAAAACTACCAGAAAATGGGTGAAATGGTGTGAGATATTAATTGCAGTGAGGAAAATGTGTAAACAAAAAATAAGTGTATAACTTAAAATTGGCTACCATGACAACAAGGAGTAATTTAAATAGGGAACAATCATGGTGTCAATGTTAAAAAGAGAGAGTGTATGACAGTTTGACAAAATAACTGTCAAGAAAGGTGGTATAATGGTCAACATGTTTCTGCCAATTCACAGGGACATTCCCTTATGGCTTTCATCAGGACCTAATAATACACTACTGCAAAAAAAGATAGATAAATGTGCAAAGCAAAACAAAGTATTTACACCAATGCAGATTATACCGGATAAATTGTAGTGCGCGGAATGTCTCCTGCGTCTCTCAGTCCGGTTCAAATTTCTAATGGATTCTTTCCTGAAAAAGTTCAAAACGAAGAAACATACATATAACAGACACATAGAACACATATTTCTAGCCTAAATATAAATAGTTGCTCATAAGTCAACCTTCCTAGAGATAGTAATCATGTTTATAATAAACTTTGCATCACTCACCCAATGATTCTTGGCAGCAAACCTCACCTCTCCTGGCCACTGCTCAGGAATTGGAGGCCCGCTCTAAATTAGAGAAAAAATAATAATAATAGTTAAATGGTAGTGTTGGTTCTCTCACAGAGTGATACCAAACCCATCATTTCACTATATTTACAAACTATAATGAAACCTTGGTATTCAGTTCTAAAAAAGTACAGACATCGGTATCCACCGTAGCCCAAAGGTGACGGCGACAGTGTTTGATGATGTTGAACCCATCTAACAGAGAACACCTCATCGTGCCAAGATAGGCTGACCAGCAGCAATATCGGTATATAAAAAGTAGCACTAGATAGAAGCATGCTGATCCAGCGAAACCATTACACAGCACATGTACCCTTTTTTAAAAGCACTTAAATTCACTCTATGTAAGCAGAATGGTGAAAAAATCGCTGCATATAACGCAGTGTATGTCGTCCTGCCACCACTCACCTCCCCGTCGGTACCTCTGGCCTCGTCCTAAGCCAAGGGGGGAGGTACCGACTGGATGAGGCAAAGTCCTTTTGCACGGTGTGTAGGCCAATCATGGCCTTCAAAATCATCACGTGCCGTTGCGGACCAGAGAGGGCAATACAAATAGCCCCGCGGACCAAAATGAGGCCCGCAACTCGTTTAACATTGACACCATATTAAAATTACTCCTTGTTGTCATGGTAGCCAATTTTAAGTTATACACTTGTTTTTTGTTTACACATTTTCCTCACTGCAATTAATATCTCACACCATTTCACCCATTTTCTGGTAGTTTTTGGTGGGATCCATCGCTGGTGGTCTCGGAGAAGTGGAGAATAACACACTATTCCAACAGGTGTGTCTCCCTATCTTGACGAGTATCCAATAAATCCCAGATGAGGATGCTCCGCCATATGGGTGGGCTGATGGGATTCATTTCCTGCACTTAGTGACAGTTACATTATTTCAGACACATAGCCTTTTTATTCTACCTCGGTTTATAAACAAAGACCGCTGACAGTCATTTATGAAATAAATGCTACAAGTATTTCCCCTTAGCTCCCTCAAGATAATGATCCCAAGCATTCCTCACACATTCAAGAGATAATACACATTCAAATGAGAAAAAGAAAGCTAATGAGAATATTGAATGTCTATAATAATAATAATTTTAATCACATTAAACAGACTTAGGGAGATTGGGATCCAGGATAAAACCTTGGATTGGCTGGTGTCCTTTCTAAATGATAGATCCTTTTAAGTCATTGAATCCAGCTACCTCTCTGACAATATGCCTTTGATATGTGGGGTACCACAGGGTTCCTCGCTCAGCCCCACGTTATTCAATATCTATATGCGACCACTGGCAGATATCGTCCAGGAGCTGGGCCTATCTGTGGTCTCGTTTATTAATGGAGCAAATTTAGACTGTAAACAATTGGTGCCATGTTTGGAAAAGGTGGCTGAGTGGATAATGAGCAGCTGCCTGAAGCTAAATGTGGACAAGACATAGTTGATTATTCTGGGGAGCAAATTGGTCCTCGGGCCTCGGTCCAGCTGGCCAAGCTGTATGGGGAACTTGCCAGCTCCTAACCCTTCCATCAATAACCTTGGAATATGGATGGACAATGAACTAACAATGGAAGTTCAAGCAAAAAAGCTGGTGGGCTTCTGTTTCGGACTACTTAGAATGATCCGGAAGTTGTTGATCCCAAAGTACTTAAGGAAAATAGTAATTCATGCTGTGGTGATTTCCCATCTTGTTTATGGTAATTCAATTTGCCTAAGCTTCCCAAACTACATTATAAAAAAACTTCAAGTTGTCCAGAATGCGGAAGCTAGGCTTCCGTGTAAGGTCCCAATTCATGAACCAGTAGAGGAGCATTTGAAGCAGCTCCATTTGCTCCCGATCGATGCCAAGATTACATTTAAGGCACTTTGCTTGACACATAAAGGAATAAATAACAGAGGTCCCCCCAAAATCAGAGGCATGGTTGTGCTATATGTCCCCAACAGAAGCCTAAGATCATCTCAAGAACGCCATCTCCGAACCACAAGAATCAAGAGAGCAAGATGGGGAGGTAGATCCTTTTCACATTTGACACCTAAGCGTTGGAACACATTGCCACATGAATGAAGACATGTAGAAGTGGAATCTAGATTCAGGAAAAAGCTAAAGGCATGGTTATTTCTGCAGTATTTTTAACATACTTACTTCCCTTTCGCAGCTCAATTACTTAGCGCTGGGAAGCCCTCGGGAAGCTATGCACTTTAGAAAAACACTTAAAATAGAATAGCATTAAACAGATGATTCTTATAGCATAAATTAAACCATTTCAATATTTAAAGAAAGATAAATGACAGCTTTCGACTAATCAATTTGTGTTTAGCCAATGTGCCTCCTCCATTTACAACACTGCGCATTAGTAAAATTCATCAATGATGGGTATATGTCTGGTGTAGGTGGATTGTAACACAAATACTCATCGGTATATTTCTGTGGGATAAAATTATGATTACCACCTTCTTCACAATTGAAACAATTTGTTCTCTTCCAGAGGATCAAAAATGTGTTATTTAAAAAAAAAAAAAAATTCCACTTAATCCAGTAACGAATTTAAATGTTGTTTGCCAAAATTCAGGCATGATTACGACCATGACACTCAATAGTTAAAAAAAAGAAACCAACATCCAGCCCTGTCAAATTTACCTGGTTCATCCGTGATGTGCAGCTCTAGGATAGGTTATTTATTTGAATTCAGCGGCTTGTAGTCCTGTTTATTCCATTATAAAACAGGACTATAAGTCCCAGAATGCAAAGGAAAAAACCATAACACATGGGCGTGGGAAACTTGGTAGGTGTGAGTACCACCTCTTGACTTCACAATTCACTCCAATGTATAAGTTATATTTGCCTCAGCAGTAGAGCTGCAACTTGAATATGTTGCGAAGAGGAGTACAGCTTTTTCCCGGTGCCCTTCATGCTTTGGAGAATACATCTTTTGTTAATCCTGGAATTGCCTGAGGTGCCTATATTGGTCAAGGGGTTTCTTTGACAGACGGCAAGTGGGTTTAGATATGACCCAACAGAGTCTTACAGTTGGGGTTGCCCACAGAGGCCACGCCAGAGAAAGCTTTACCTCCGAGGCAAATGTAACATAGACATTGGAGTCAATTGTGAATTCAAGGGAAAATATGAATTCCCTGCTTTTAAGGACTGAATGCTGTGGTGCGAGATTCCCATGTAGTGCTCCCTTATAAGTCCTGCCATCTCAAGGTCAATGTGCCCAGGCCCCACTGATCAGTAACTCTTCCTGGAATCAAAGAGACCCTTGATGGGCACAGATTGCACCCTGCTCTTCTCCCTTTAGTCTATGTGACCCTCCCCGGCCTTCTCTTGTCTGGGGTTTGCAGTCCTTCCTTCTCCAGCCTCTCCACGCCTATGTTTATGGAATGGAACCTGCATGCCTACATTTTATGTACCACTTACATGCATAAACATGCATATTCCTAAGGTCGTTTTCAAGAACAGGCAGTTCACGATGACAGGCATGGATCTGCAACTGAAGGTGATGTGGGACCAATAAAAGGAGCTTTGTTTCACTTGAGTAAGTACTTGTGATGCTTTGTATGCCAGTCTTGTTTTATTCCATTGCTCAAGCCATCCTCAGTACTTTGTTAGGGCCCCTCCTGTTGATGACCTTGTATACACTGGGCCCACAGTGCCATATCACCTTCATGAAACCAGTATCGACTATCCATGCTTGCACCACCTTTAACCATTTTGAAGCTCCAGAATACCTCAATGCAAACCAGAGTGGCAAGGTCAGCAAAATGCTTCGTGGCATCCAAAAAAGCTAAAGGTTACTCAATGTGTACATTTTGTGGATGAGCGCATCCTCAACACTCTCCTCAAACTTCTGACCAATGATGGCACCATGGTATTGTAGCAGCTGGCCTAGTGTGCTCTTGAACCTCACATGCCCTATCCAAGTTGAATACAGATTGCACTGCAGAAGAACATACATGCTTAGGAGAGTCAACAGAAGCATTTCACACACGGTTGAAGGAGCTAGTCAACATGTACTGCTGTGGTTTCTGAAGAGGAGTTAAGGACACAAATGCAATTTTAATAGTCCATGAAACGTCAAAGGTTTATACATATTACGTTCTGGAGCAGGCTTGAGCAAATGAGGTTTTTCAGTTCATGGGTTGCCTGTGAAGCAAAATATGTGTATACACATACTGACAAATTAGAGCAGCGCTATGGATAAAGCCATGCTCTTGTTTACATCCTCCCAAACCATCAGGTAGCATTTTATCAAAATGGACTAAACTACATGAACACAGCTAACACTCACATATGGAGCCCCTACAGAATTCATCCCATCCTATTCAATCTTCATTCTCTATCTTGATCCCCTACAGTTACTCCTAGCTACCCATGTGTTAACATGCATCAGCATTCCACCAATAGCCAAGCCTAATTGAGAACCTAAACTGTCAATGATATGTACTCCCTGACCAGTCTGTCACTTCTTCAAGAATGGGTGTCCGTCTCGTTCTTGCCCATAAATCCAAAACGTAATTCCTACTCCAGCAACACTAATCCCGGTCGCATCAAACCAGGTTCACTGACATGATCCACTGAGGGATTTCTACCACATGTCACAACCTCTACCAAGTACCCCAAGATTCTCCACCGATCAAGTCCTGGTCATGCCGCATTGGAATGCAGTGTCAAGCTCATGACACCCTGACACCAGCCTAGCACTCTCTAAATGCATATTGTATGCTGTCACCTCCCTTGTCAGTGTACATCAGCAATGTAATTATATTATATCTACATTTAACATTCTACTGTGCCTGTCCGACTGCAGCAACATCATCTACAAAGATGTGACCACATTCTCTCTCATGTTTACAATGCAGAAAACAGACCAAAGCTTTATCAGACTTCAGTAACAATATTGAAAGAAAGTAGAGCATAAAGTAATGCTTCTTTAAATATGCAAAAAAGCAATCAAACAATATTCCTCTACATGTCAAAGTCACAACTTCTGCCTTGCTAGTCAGAAAAGACCTCAAAAGAAACTAGGCCCAGGTGAAATTTCGTTGATGACTGCTTAAAATCAAATCATTTTTGGCATCTTATGTGAAAGGCCTGAGTTTATACCTTTACAAAAGTCACGTATATGACATTTCATTTGGGTAAAAACTGTAATGCATGAGCATGGGAAGAATGTGAACGAACCGAACGCGAGTTGCTGTTTTTCACTGTGTATACTATTTTGCGTTTGTTTTAGTGCAAAATGAGTCTACACATTCAAAATGAAAGTGAGGATACATTTTGCGCTAAAGAATAGTGCAAAATCCAAACTGTCATTTCGCATAAAAATCTGTAATTTTTTGCCATTTTGAGACATGTCACATCGTTTTTAGGTCTCGCCTCTCAATGCGCATGCGCATTGAGTGGAGCGAGACTATAGAGGCTTAAACAGACCTTACCTAGACTGGCGATTTGATGCTGTGCCCGTGCGCTTTTAGGTCAATGCGCAAGCGCATTGACCTAAAATGCGCGTGCACAGCATCAAATCACCAGCCATCTGTTGCCCAGCTTGGTCAGCTCCACCCCCTGCAGCATCAAAAGCTTTCAAGGTTGGCCGGCTGTGCTTTCAGTTTCACGGCCGGCCGGCCGTGTCTCCTTATTTAACTTGTGCCGCCAGCTAGTCAGCCTCTTTGCCCCTGTTGTGCCGCCCGATTTTTTTTTGTTTGCCTTCCAAACTGTTTGTGTTGCCATAGATTTCCTGTGTACTTTATGTTTTTCTCACTTTGTCTAGCACTCTTAGTGCCCAGTCCCACTCTTTGGTTATGGCAAAGAGAGCACCCCATGTACAAATTGGAGATCCCTGCTAGACAGGCGCTCTGAAGGACCCGAGAGTGAGGCTCGTACTGAACTTGATTCGGCCCATGGTTGCATGGCTGGAGCGGATCTCTGCATTAATCTATGGTATATAGCTTAGAACGTTTGGGGCACTTCTTGCAGTATTTAAACGTTGCTGTTGAAGACCTTTTCAGGTGTTCTTGCTTCCTTCAGTCTGGGTCTTGTTAAAAACCTTTCAGGCGGCGTTACTGCTTAGGTTTAATTTTTTCTTCACCCTCAAGCTTGTTTTTGTGGTCCTCGTCAGGCAGCAGAGCTGCCTCAAATATAATTTAAATCTGCTTTTCAGCAAAGACGGAGCTTTAGCTTTCCAGGCAGTACCACTCTATACCTGGTTCATCGCCCCGTAGACTGCTGCTGTCAGACCAGGAGCTGTGACCTCTCCACGCAGCCTGGAAGACAGACCCACGCTGCACCCTGCCGAGGCGCGTCTGTCTCTCTCTGGAGAGCGTGGCTCTTACTCTGGCATCCACCAATCTAGGTCACAAACTTGCACCGTGCAGGAGAGCTTCTCTTGGCAGGCGCCGCTTCCCAAGTGACCTCATCCCGGCAGAGATGGCACTGCTTGCCAGCATAAAACAGCACCACGTGACGCATGCCTCATGGGTGTGAAATATCCGTCCTCCCTGCCGACTACCAGATCCGCATAATTCGAGTTACACCTAAACAGATACCAATGATTGAGGACCGGCAGCTCACAAATGTACACTAGAAGACGTCACGGATGTATTTTAATTGGTGTGCGGCCTTGATTGAGAAGAATGCACCAATAGACCAAAGGCGGCTGTGGATGGTACAAGAGAGCCCACAAGCAACCCGCAAACATGATACACGCAGGAAAGGGACCAACCGGGCTGGGGTTGTTACATACACTGACTGACATTTCATCAGCGGCGTTTCACCGAGTCATCAGCCACTACTGCAGTATGCTTTCAATTAAAACCTTGTGAACAGAGCCCGAAAGATGTGGATGAGGAAAATTATTCATGTTTAAAGAACTTTTGAAAGAAGCTACATAGCACACAAACGGTACCTTGAAAGGTCCCGATTTACCAAATAATGGTGAACAGGATCATTTTGCAGAGAATAATCTAGACTTTCAAACCTATTTTTAGAAAGTGCTCCCTCGGTCTATTGGCTGAACTGGAATGGTGTAGTGAACCTGCGCAGTTTGCACATTGTTCCTACTCATTAAATGAACTGATTTGGGTTCATTGACCGCTGTACATTAGTTTTTGTTGATTTATGCAGAAGTCTGTGTGATTGACGGGAATATCATAGAGAATCTCATGAAATAACACTCTCCATCCAATAACTCTGTGGTCCTCCATGTGCCGGGGCAAAATGACTTCTTTTGACCACTGATGCGCCTGAATTCATTTAAAACTGAACCAATAATTGGGGCCAAGCACATTTTCTGAGATTTTAAGCAGGATTACCCAAGTCGTTTTTTAGGTCTAGCTGATCTAACGCGTATGCGTTGATCTGCGAGAGTTTAGAAAGGGACTTTTAAAAATGCTCCCAAAGTCTGCAGCTCGGACACAGTGCATGTGCGCCACCCTCACTCTATCTATCTATCTATCTATCTATCTATCTATCTATCTATCTATCTATCTATCTATCTATCTATCTATCTATCTATCTATCTATCTATCTATCTATCTATCTATCTATCTATCTATCTATCTATCTATCTATCTATCTATCTATCTATCGCCCTCACTCTATCTATCTCTCTATATATTGATCGCCATCACTCTATCTATCTATCTATCTATCTATCTATCTATCTATCTATCTATCTATCTATCTATCTATCTATCTATCTATCTATCTATCTATCTATCTATCTATCTATCTATCTATCTATCTATCTCCCTCACTCTATCTATCTATCGCCCTCACTCTATCTATCACCCTCCCTCTCTCTATCTATCACCCTCTATCTATCTATCTATCTATCTATCTATCTATCTATCTATCTATCTATCTATCTATCTATCTATCTATCTATCTATCTATCTATCTATCTATCTATCTATCGCCCTCACTCTATCTATCTATCGCACTCACTCTATCTATCTATTGCACTCACTCTATCTATCGCATCACCACAGCATCACTCAGCACTACCACAGCATCACTCAGGGGCACCACAACATCACTATGCGCTACCACAGCATCATAGGTTATTATTTCACTTCTCTTCTTGGATTTTGATCACAATAAAATACATTGAACATAATCTTCACAAAAGATATTTACAAAAGTTCAAGCTATTGCCATTATAACTTACAATAACTTTTATTTAAGTATTAATTAATAAAAAAATTAAGCCATTGTTATTTGTAATATCAATACATCTAAGTCACGTAAATACGACACATATTGCATTACAAATGCTATAGGTGTCACTTTTGCAAAAGTTGTAACTATTGACATTGTAAATGACAAAGCTATTAATTTCGCCATTTTCAAAAGCAACACATAAATAAAAATTTGTCATTTACAATACCAATAGCTCAAACTTTCCTAATGCAAGACCTATTGCATTGCAAATGCTTGTTACAAAGGAAATTACACCAATTCCAGCCTTCACAAAGCAAAGCCACCCTCTTCTGCTCAACTAGATTAAGATAAATCTAATTTCGAATATTTACATACACTACTATCACCCCACTACATAATTTCTCAGGCTTTACTCCCCCATTACTTTGTATATTTTTACATTATTGTAGGTTCATACATCGTTAAACTGGTCTATGGGAGCACTGGAGCAAATTTTAAAAGGAGTAAGCCTTTGTAAGGGCCTCCTTTTTACAAATGCACTGATGAATATTACCAAATATACATGGCAAAACAGATGCTCAGTTAGAAAAGCAAAAAAGACCTTACCAAAGAATAAAGCTTTAGATACTCCTTCTTCCACATCTCAATTAACATTGATTTGATGCTCCTTGGGCTAATCCTGAACTGATCCCTACATACATACCAAATATAACAGAATATAAAATTGAGCTCCTCAGTTCCATGATAGGGGCTTAAAATGCTCCAAATGCTGTCCCATGCGTTAAATTATAATAACTTTTAAATAGCACTTAATTTCCCTAATGAGGCTCTAAAGCGCCTGGGTAGATGTGTGGCATGCTTCATGTGGGGAAGTTCTGGGCTGGACCAGGGTTTACTTGTAGATTGCCTTACATTGAACCACTGTGATGTGCATGATTTACTATATTAATGATTTTATCATGAAATGGAGAGAAGGTGAGTGAAGGATAAAACTTTAAAATAATTTATAGGTCTGACTGTTTAGAAGGGTGTCGGTCCTGGGTGTGACCTAAAGTTCATATATGTTGGTGTTATAAATGATGAAGCAGTGGGGGGTGTGGTCTCGCACCGCAAGGAGATGGCGCCGTTCCCGTGAGCTCCGTGTGAACTGGAGCTTCTCTCCTCATTTCAGCTGCATTTTGGCCGCAGCGGGAACCGGTGAGGACGGGCACATTCCTCTGAAGGTGCGGTGAGGCGTTTGTCCCGTTTTGCCGCATCTGAATATAGCCGGATTTCCAGAGCTGGTACTGGTGTTTTACTCCTCACAACAGTGCAGGCGGTGGCTGCCATTTTACAGCACCCGCTCAGCTTGTACTTGCTCAAGGTAACCGGCGTTTTCATGTATAACGCTCAGCAACGTTTTTCCGCAAAATATCTACGGGGCATATTGCCAACAACTAGCGATAATTATCGCTATGTTGGTTTAGCGGCGATATTTTTATCGCCGAGCTGCGGCGATTTTTATCGCTTAGGAACCTTGCTATTATCAAGGTTTATCTCCTAAGCGATAAATATCGGCCGAAATGCATGAATATCGCTGAAAAGTCAGAGATATTCATGCATTACCGAGCTAATGCTCTTAGTCATGTTATCCACCTCAATTGGATAACATGGCTAAGAACTGCTCTGGGCAGGCGTTAGCTTTTGGAGATATTCACGCTTAGCACGAATATCTCCAAAAGTTGGTAATAGGAGATAGCGATGTTAGCGGCTGTTTTCATCTTGGCACGCCCACTTTGCATGTCATTAGTGATAAATAACACTGACATGCAAAGCGGGGCCCAAGATGGTCGTTATCTCCTACTAGCTGTCGCTAACTGGTGTTAGCGACAGCTAGGTAATAGGGAGATAATTCTATCTCCACTTTCTTGGCTTTTAAAGCCAATAAAGCGGAGATAAACCCCCTTGATAATATGCCCCTACATTTCTCTGCAAATATGACTCTTTTGGCTATATAATGCGCCTATGAGTGCCTGCAGCCTAAAAACATGTTTTTTTTCTCTACTTGTTTAATCCAACTACTATTTGCCTCAAGCTTGTTTCTCCTCTTTTTATTCCATTTTAATTCATTCTCCTACATATGAATGAATGAATGAAATTTACCTTAATACCAGCTACATTTATGGATTACATGGCATTTTTAGCTTGAATTGGGGCCAGTTACTTGCATTTTTATCTACATTTTGTCACACCCCTTAGCCTCATAAATATTTGGCTTGTGATTTACTACTTGCCTTCTCGCTGTTGGTATTTTACTTCGATAGCGATTATTTGAGTGCGGACAGGAGGTTGACTCTATTCTTTTGATCTATTTTGCGTTGGAACCTTACTCAAGTGTTTTTATTGAAGCTTATGGGCAGATTGAAAACTTTATTAAAAATACCTTCTTGCTCACCTCATCGTTAAAAGATGGCAAGTGAAACCTCCACTTCTGTCAGAGCCTCTTCCACTGGTACTAAACCCAAGAGAGCCAAAAATTATCCTCCTTCACCCATTCTGTCCTCTCAAAATCCTGTCCTTGATATTATTTTGGATGAAGTTAGAGGTCTTAAGTATGTTATGTCTGCGACCAACGAGAAAATTCAGCAAATAGAGGATAGATGGATAAGTATGGAGGCTAAGGTGTTAGATTTGGAGCAACGTATCAGTGATTTATATGATGTCTCTACTAAAATTCCGTCTTTGGAGCAGGAAATTCAACGCTTACAGCTTCATACAGAGGACCTTGAAAATCGTAATAGATGCAATAATCTACACCTTCATGGTCTGCCGGAAAATCTTGACGGTCCAGATATGCTTCACTTTCTAAAGAAATTCCTGACAGAACTTTTAGACCTTCAGCCAGAGCTGACTTTAAATATCCAACGTGCTCATAGACTTGGTCGATTGCAACCTCATGCCTCCAAACCTAGTGGAATAATTATGTTGTTTTTGGAATTTACCGACTTAATGCGAGTCCTCTCCGCTGCCAAAGCAAAACGTCGTCTCAAATGGTCTGGTCATGACATTTTCATTTCTCAAGACTTATTTAATGCCACGAATGCTAGAAAAAAGGAATTTTTGGCCCTGCATCCTCAGATGAGACAATTGAATATTCGTTATGGTATTCTTCATCCTTGCCTGTGTAAAATTACTCATGATGGTTCCTCCCATTCATTTGAGGATCCTCTTAAATTGAAGGTCTTTCTCCAAAATATTTCCACAAATTCTACGGCTGGTTCCTCTTATAACCCATAATGTTCCTGTTGCTTTGTTTCAATGATTCTTATATTTATGATGGCAGTTTGTAATTCTAATACTTTTATCTTTCTCTCTGTCGTTCCATCTCTTGTTGTTGCAGCTACATCTCATGCATTTTTTGCTTTTAATTCCTCATAGATCTGGATTTCTTTCCGTGATCTATCTTCTCTTTTATCTCTTTGTATTCCTTTTCTTTGTTCGATCTTTTTCTTGGTTTCTTTTTATTTGTTTTTCTCTAGTGGTGCTATTTTGTTTCATAAAGTATTACATGTACAAATTTTGTCTACCCACAACCATACTGATGGATGATGGGTAATGGCTAAAGTTGTTTTACAAGATAAAGAATTAGTTCTATTGAGCATTTATGGCCCAGTCAGACCTGATCCCGAATTTTGGAATTCTGTCAAGATTTTACTTACCTCTATTGATTGTCCGAACATTGTAGTTGCTGGTGATTTTAATCAGTGGTTAGACCCCTATTCTGACAGACAATTCAAATGTAAATTTAATCCGTATAAATCCCACAAAGCTTTTTCAAACTGCCATTGCCTCTCGTTCATATTACGATGCTTGGAAAACTTATAATAATGATACCCTTGAATTCACCTTTTTTTCGAATGTTCACCAAACTCGTTCTAGGATTGATTATGTTTTGATTAGTAAATCCCTTCTCCCATTGCTTTTATCTTCGGATATTGGTTCTATTTTCATTTCTGACCATGCACCTGTGCTCTCTGTTTTGGACCTTTCCTTAAGTTCCCCGAAATTTGGTAGATGGAAGTTAAATAATTTTTTACTGTCTGATACCCCTTTCATTACAGAAGCTACTAAATTAATTAATGAATTTTTCACACTTAATATCCCTTTTGACACCTCCACTTCTAACAATTGGGATGCTTTTAAGGCCTCTTTTCGAGCGTTCACTATTTCATATGTTGCGAGAAAAAAGAACACTACTCGAAATAAATATGCAACGTTATTACAACAACTGAAACTTTTGGAACATACATACTAAGGGCCGGTATGCCCGCCACCCCTTCCAAAACCAAACCCCATTGGAGGAGACAGACACAGTTTTGAACTTTTGGATGGCGGGGAGGCCTCACTACCCCCCCAGCCGTATTTATTAAAATATGAAACAAAATGTAAAACTTTAAATTAAAAACGTTTCATGTATCATGTACAAATTCAACTTCAATTACATTTGATGAAGACAGGTATTCAGGCTAACCTTAACAAATCTCTAATACAAAGATTTCCTAGCCGAGTCTAACATCACGACAAATGCATTACATTCGAATTTGTACATTAAGGGCCAACGGCTAGGTCTTAATCGGTGTCAGATCCCTATCACCAAATTCCCACCCTCACGTGTGAGTGGCGCATGCGCAGAGGACTTTACCCTCGCAGCCAACTGTAACTTCCCTTGTCGTGGGGGGCCCCCTTTCACTCGACGCCATCTTAAGGTCATCCGAGTTCCCGTGCGAGGTATCCGTAAGAAGGACAGCGTGGACTCCCCCCCCCTTCCCCGCACTCTCTTCCGTCGGAGCGGATATCTGGCCCCTGGGAAAATTCTGGGGAGGGGCATATAGCCGTCTCCCCCTGGGAGGGGCCTATGGCCGTCTCCCCCTGGGCGACCCTATCGGTAATGGTGGCCGCCCCCCGTGGGCCAATGGCCGCCTCCCCCCGGGCGCTCCCATCCATAGTGGGTGGCGCCCCTCCTAGGGACCTTGCAATCACTGCTCACCGATCATGACCTTACCGCCACAGGCCAGATAGTTGACCGACTATCTGGCCCCCCCACACCTCCTATAGGTCATGTCTCCTCAAACCCACTAGCCAAGCTATCATGTCCTCTATCAGTAAGTCATTACCCACCCTGGACAGGTGTACCCCATCTTCAGAATAACAGTGATCGCCCCAGATGCACCCATGAGATATGCTTTGGAGATGAGCAGAGCGAAACAATTTCTCCATTTTATTGTTGACCCTCTTTACCGAATGGTTCAACGCTGTCATGGAAAAACCACCCCACCATACCCTCCTGGGAATCATGTGAGACCAGGCAATCGTACATCCCGGGAGCCTTTTTGCTCACCAGCTAACTACAGAAAGTATGTGCTCCACTAAAGCTCCTCTGCCCAGTCTTACCAAGTCATTGCCCCCAATGTGCACTATGACTACAGATGGCGGTGACCTGTGCTGCCCTAATAATTCCTCCACAAAACTTTGCAGTCGGTCAATACACAGGCCGCCCTTCCCATGGAAGGACACCCTGAACCCATATTCCTCAGATGTGTGGATCGCATCACCTGTCTTGAATATGTCCCCGGCACGCCTCACGTATGAGTGGCCCACGACCCAGACCACTCGTCTTCCATTCGTCGTTTTGGTGGTTAGCTGACACTGGGCCGGTCCCAATTTCCGCCCTGCGTCACAGGCTCGTGAAACTGTAATCCAAACAAAAGACAACTAGCGTGAGTGCATTTCTTCAGTAACTTACAACATGTGCAGTCGCACGTACCTCTTGAAACAATTCAAAGACCAATGGCCTAACTGCTTCACCTCGTCTGCCTACAGGCCTAGAGTCGTAGCTTCTGTAGCGGCCCCTATCCTGAATGAATGAGTCCCAAAATCACTCGGGTTCAAGCCCGCTGCTGCAATCGCAATTGCCAGCACCCTCTGAAACTGAAACATTGTCAACGGGGTGCCGTCCGTATGTCGCAGCAAGGCCCCCCCCCACGTTGTCAACCTTTGTTTTAGGTAGGCCTCAACATGCCTCACTGGACAACCGGGACTACCTGGAGCGCGCTGCAACACAACACTATTCCCCTGGACCTCCTGGTCTGTCTTTGACCTGGCTATTGAGATCAGCATAGAATCCCCCCTTATTTGGATGTGATCCCTGCGCAGACCTTCTTCCGTATCTTTCTTATTAGCCGCCACTAGTTCGCCCACCCGCAGGGCCCCATAGAATGCCAATGCGAACGCTGCCCGGAATAGTATTACCTCGGTATACGAGGAGCATGTCTCTTCTGGTTTAGCCAGCAAGGTGGTCAACTTATCAAATCCTATCGGGTGCCTGTTATCCCTTCTGCACCCTTCTAAGCGCCGCCAGCGGCGCAGAGCCTTCCTGACTAGAAAGGAGTCCGTCGGGTCCCTGATCCTATGGAGCTGTGCCATAAATGATATGGCGGCCTTATACCGAATTGCGGTTGCCGCCGACCGGCCCACTCCATGGAGTGCCACTACAAATTGTACAAAGGACTCCTCCTGCCCCCATCTATGCTCCCCAGCTGGACCCAAAAAGGCGCAGTACGAGCGGAACGCCCCTTCATAAGCTTTCCTCGTCCTGGGCGCTAAACTGGCTGCCACGAGGTCTTGTAGTCCGGGGCACCGATTTGCCATAGTGCTTCGGGAAATAGTGCCGCCACTAGCTCCGCTGAGGGTAAACAATCCCTGAAAGCCTGCATTTTGAAATGAGAGAGCGCATCAGCTGCATTATTCAGTACCCCGGCACATGTTTTGCCCTGAACTGTACGTTTAATCTCAAGCATCATAACACAATATCTTTCAACAATCGCAATATCCATTTGCAGCGTGCTGCCTGCTGATTAATGCACTCTACCACAGTCATGTTATCGGACCAAAATACCACCGAGTGGTCTCTGAAATCCTCCGGCCATGCAGACAGAGCCACCCAGATGGGGAAGAGTTCTAGAAAGCCAATGTTACTCGTCAAGCCGTTTGTGTGCCACCATGCCGGACATCTTTGTGCCGACCAACGGTTTCCGAGGATTGCTCCAAACCCCACGCTGCCCGCCGAGTCGGTCCATAAGCCGAGTTCCGCCAATGAGGCCGGGGGTTTGTTCCAGACCACTCGGCCGTTGAAATCCGCCAGGAATGCCAGCCAAATGAGCATGTCCTGGCGAACCTCCGCCGACAGTCTCGTGCGGTGGTGCCCTTCCCTGAGGCCTACCATGGACTGGGCAATGGATCGAGAGAAAGGGCGAGCCATCGGTATCACCCTTAATGCAAAGTTAAGCTGACCCACTGTCTGCTGTAATTGGTGCAATGCCACTTTCTCGGTCCGGAGACACTGCAAAAAGGAAGCCCTGAATTTGGCGATCTTCTCCGCCGGCAGGCGGAAGCACCCCTCCACGGAGTCTAGTTCTATGCCCAAAAACTCCAGAGAGGTAGTCGGCCCCACTGGCTTACCTGGCGCCAATGGAACCCCGAAACCCCGCATGAGCACGCAGAAGTCCTGCAATGCCCGTGCACAGTCCCGAGTGCCCGCTGGGCCGAGAAAGAGGAAATCACCAAGATAATGCATCACATGTTGGTGCCCTGTGGCCTTTGCGAACACCCACTCCAGAAAAGAGCTAAACATTTCAAAATAGGCACACAAAATTGAACAACCCATTGGCATGCATATATCCATGTAGTATTTCCCCTGAAACGTAAAACCCAACAAGCGCTGATCTTGGGGATGCACCGGAAGCAACCTGAATGTAGATTCAATGTCTGACTTTGCTAACAATGCACCGGGGCCTAAGCGATTCAACAGCACCACTGCGTCATCGAAAGATGCATACTTTACACTGCAAATCTCTGGGTCGATCGCCTTTTGACAGAAGCCCCCTTTGGTGCCGACAAATTATTAATGAGCCTGTACTCCCCCTGGTCCTTTTTTGGCACCACCCCTAATGGGGAGCATACAAAATCAGCCGTTGGTGGGTCACAAAAAGGCCCTGCCACTCGCCCCAAGCTAACCTCCTTGGCGATCTTTTTGGCGGCAACCGCCGGGTTGTGCTGAATGGACAGTTGGTTCTTACAAGAGGCGGTCCCTCGAAAATCACCCGCCGGGATCCTGAAGCCATTTGAGAAGCCATCTTGCAGAATCCCGATGGACGCATGATCAGGGTATCTGTTCAGCCAAGGGGTCAAAGCCAAGATATCTACGGGCGAAGATGTGGACTTCCGGGGCACCATATCAATACTGCTTGGTACCCCCTTTGCCTCCGGTGCCCTTGGCCCTGGATCGGCAGCTAGTTTCAGGGTGTGAGGTGTTACCACAACCGGAGCACGCGTGCCTGAACCTCCACGTTCCTTGTGGCCTGCTACACGTTCCCTTATTGAAACCCCAACACACCCCTCGCTTATTTCCGTTCCCGCCTGATCTAGGCTGAGTCTACCCCCGTAGTTCTGACGAAAGGGCTGTGACTGCCTCTGTGAGAATGCCCTGGAGCCATTCGTGCTTGACCCCGAACCCCCTGCTGCTCCTGGCAAGAGCTGCGCATGCCATGATACCGTATCCAAACAATCCCAAGTCAATGCTTCGTTAAACTCTTTTGCTTTTCTAAAAGCCACATCATACCCTTTCCACTCCTCACCTCCATACTTCTCATGGAAGTTCGTGATCCTGCTCTGATAACAAGCCAAGTCACTCAACAGTTCTGGCGTACGTTCAGCGATAATCACCACAAAGATAGAAAAGGCCCTGATCCAGTTCATCATCGACTCCTCGACCCTGAATTCCGCCATTTTTGCCCGCCATACACTGGGGTGCCACAAATATTTCTGAGTCTTTGGCATATTCTAACTCTCGATGATCAGTCAACAGTGAAAACATATTAATGTATTTGTTGGCCCACACCATCTCTTTAGTAACCAGGGGAACATGTTGCACCAAGCTTTCCCGCCTTGAGGGTACCGCGCCCTCCCCCATCATTGGTAGCGACCTCTTACCGGCTCCCACCGCACTTCCAGCCGTGTCCGTCGCCTTATCCTGGTTATCTGCCGGGACCACCTTCGCCACCTGTGGGGAAATAGAAGGCACATTCGCTGCCCCAGCATCCCTTGTCTGCCGTAACTGTTCAATAATCAGTCTAGCTTCCTCGGCCGGGTCTTCCACAGCCGCTGATCCCCCCGCTCCCTTTTTCAACCAGGGTAACACAGCCGCTAACTGAAGCGCTAATTCAGGAGTTTTTGATCGTCCTCCAGCGATGTGATAACCACAGGGATTGGCAAACCCCCATCCGGTGTGGGTACCTGGCTGGCCGCTGGCGCTACTGGGATCGGTGGTACCTCCATCGGGACTGGGGCCTCGCTAGGACCCGCTTTCACCCTCCTCTTTTTCCCCGGGGTAATGTTTGGCAAAGCCGGCCCCATGACTCTCTTAGGTCCCCCTGAGGGGCCATCCTGAGCCTCAACTTGTTTCCTGAGGGCCGCTAAGCCGCGACCAATCTGGTCTACTTTACCGAACTTTCGGTCCATCGCCGAAACCTTGGTCACCAAAGTACGCAGCATATGTTCCATCTCGGAGCTCTTTCCAGACTTCTTGCCAGGCATGTCCGTGTTCAACGTTAGCTCAGCCTGTCTCCCCGAAGTGACTCAAACTCCAGCTACGCCTTGATGACTGAAATAGAAAAACAACGATTACAAGTTCAAAAAACTGCAGCTTGTTCCCTTGAGTGCTCACAAGCGACGAGTGGTGCAGCCTTCAGAGTGCAGGAACAAGAGGACGCTTCCTTGGATTCCAGCGCCTTTTATCCAGCAGCGGGAAGATGGGGCCGCGCCCCCGTCACGCCCCTCGGTACACGGACTTCCGGGCGGGTGTTTAGGACAACCCTTTTTGGGCGGTAGGGGCGTGCTCCGGCCACGCCGCTATGGGCATACCGGCCGGGACACGCCCCCCCGCCCGCAACGGTTTCCCGGGGGATCGGGGCACCCATCCATACGTTTAAGGTGACCGAGTGGTCTCCCCTTTCCATTTACTTCTAAATCCTCCGCAACACTTCATGAATTAATTAAGGCCAAATCTGAGCTTAAAAAACTAGCTACCTTTGATTCCTGTAATGTTCTTCTTAAAATTAAATCTAAATATCCAGGGGGGTCAAAATAAAGCAGGTAAGATGTTGGCCGTACTTAAAAATTAAATCTGAACGCAAAAATATTCGTCCCATTCTAAATGAATCTACTAATACCATTGCATCATCAGATGAAGACATTGCTTTTGTATTTCATGATTACTACCAAACACTATAGTCTGATGATACGAACCCCTCCCCTCTAAACTTAGATACTTTATTTTTCCGGACTACCCACTCCCCCTTCCTTGCCTGATGAATTTGACTTATTGGAAAAAGATATTACTTTACAGGAGATATCTGATGCTATCAAATCTTTGACGAAGTCAAAAGAACCAGGTCTCGACGGTCTTTCTGTTGAATTTTATTCCGCCTTTTCCTCTATTTTCATTCCCAAAATTGGCACTTTTTAACTCCTTTATTGCTGAATCTAAAGCCTCTGGCTCCTTTATGGAAGCCTTGATTGTTCTTATCCCTAAGCCTGATAAATACCATTCCCTATGTAAAAATGATCGCCTTATATCGTTAATTAAAAATGATTGTAAAATATTTGCAAAAATTCTTGCCTCCCGTCTTGAAAATATAATCCCTTTACTAGTAAAGACTGATCAAGCTGGCTTTACTAAAGGCAGATTGGCTGCAGAAAATGCCCGAATGTTTGCTAATGTAATTTCCTTAAGTAAGACCATCAAGTCCCCTTTAGCAGCGCTGTCCCTAGATGCAGAGTAGGCTTTTGATCGAATTAATTGGCAATTCATGTTCAGAACACTTCAATGGTTTGGATTTGGCCCAACTTTTATTTCATATATTAAACTGTTATACTCTAATCCCCGTGCTAGCATTTTTGTAAATAGCTGTTTCTCTAATTTCTTCTCCCTCTCTAGAGGTACACGTCAAGGTTGTCCTCTTTCTCCCATGTTATTTGTTCTCTGTCTTGAACCCTTCCTTGAACGTATTCGTGTTAACGCACATATTTCTGGCCTCTTACACAACTCCTTAGAATTCAAAATGTCAGCTTACGCCGACGATATATTGGTATATATGTCTAATTGTCTTACTTCCCTACCTCCCTTTTTAGAAGAGGTTAAATTATATTCCAGTGTCTCTGGATATAAAGTGAACTTCTCAAAAACAGAAGTACTACTGCTGAATCCCATCTGTTATCAATTTATGTTTAAAGATACTAATTTCACTTGGTGTACTACTAAAATAAAATACCTTGGTATTTGGTTTTCTGCTACTTTACCTGTCACAATTAAGCATAGGTTTAATGCATTAATATATAAGATTCAGTCTCTTTATTGGTCACCTCTTCATTTGTCTTGGCGGGGTAGACTTGACACTATTAAAATGATGATTGTCCCTCATATTCTATGTACACTATCTATGTTACCTTTACAGATCCCTCTATCATATTTTTCGCAAGTCAACTCCATTTGTTCAAAATTCCTTTGGACTGAAAAGCACCCTTGTATTTCTCTTACAAGAAGCAACTAAAGACCTTGCTCTTTACGCAGAAAATCTAAGCCTCCCTTCTGCCATTCGCTCTGCTTAACTGCTCACTTAGCGCCGGGACACCTCCTCGTGAGGTAGCTGTTCGCTCTCTACAAATATCAGTATTATTATTATTATTATTAAACGCCCCAAATCTGACGGAGGTGTGCGTTTTCCTGATTTCAAGGATTATCATGATGCATTTTTAATCAGACACATGTTTGCCCTTTCCTATGAATTCGGTGACACCCCTATACCTAGATGGATTTCTTTTGAACAATCCTTACTAAAAGATTTTTCTTTTCGCAATATAATTTCCATGTCTAATTGTCCTTTTATAGCTATGTATCCTATTTTAAATTACTCCCAAAATCTACTATATAATATATTTTTCGATGGCCTTGACTCATTACAATGTTTTTTATCTTCTACTATTTGGTACAACAAGTACAATAAATATAAAAGTAAATCATTCTATTATAAACATTGGAAGGAGAAGGGAATTACCTTTGTTTATCAACTGATTCACCAGAATTCTGTTATTCCCTTTTCTATATTACAAAAACAGTATAATTTACCAGATACATTCATTGGAGAATATAATTTAATTTCAACAGCTCTGCTTTCTCATTTAACTACCTTTGATCTCTCCCATGTCTCTGCTTCGTTGACTCCACCTACGCCACCATATAAAATTTCTCAAGAACATAAACCTAAAGCAGATCATATTTATAAACTATTATCTTTACACGTTCCTGAAAGACCTAAATCCCTTACTGAATTAGCCTGGGAATCTGACTTATCTTTTACAATGCCTGTCTCTGACTGGGATAAATTATGGTCTAAATTGTTTAAAATTTTACATGCTGCACGTATTACCCAATCACTCTATTTTATTTATAATGGAGCAGTTTGTATATCCAAGTTTTCCCCTACCGCATCTCCTTTATGTTGGTCTTGTTCTAATTCCACTGGAACTTTAAAGCACCAAATTTATGATTGTGCTAATGTTTTGAGCTTTTGGCGTTCTATTTGGTCTACTTGTATGACAATTTTCAACTGAAATATATAATGTTATCATTCCAAAATGTTTTTCTTGGTTCATCTTCACCTGATTTTGGTGTTGATAATCCTAAATCTTTATTACTCGGTCTATTTATAGCATTACCTCTTAAAGTTATTCTGTCATGTTGGAAAGATAATTCTAAATTATCCTCTTTGATTTGGTGGAATTTAATTTGTGATGAACATGTAATTGCTTCTGTCTCCTCTCATGCTTTACCCTAAAAAATAAAATCTAATCTTCTTGGTTACCTTTCACATTTTATCTTGCTTCACATGCACCTATATCTGGAATTCATACTATCTTCTCTTATTTTTCGATATTTTCACCATATTTTATCCTTTACATTTCTACCCTCCTCCTATTTCTTTTGTATGTTCTTT
Organism: Lissotriton vulgaris; assembly: GCF_964263255.1. Classification (NCBI taxonomy): domain Eukaryota; kingdom Metazoa; phylum Chordata; class Amphibia; order Caudata; family Salamandridae; genus Lissotriton; species Lissotriton vulgaris. Next base: position 514,738,815 of record NC_141697.1, on the reverse strand, counting down.
ATATCTTCTTTTCTTTTATTCCTCCCTCTTTTTTTCTTCTTCTCGTAGCATATAATATATTGTTTTTCTTACAGTATTTACTCATGTATTATTTGTACCCTGTTTTATTGTTCTGATAAGGATGTTATTTTTCTTTTGTTTCGTTTTCTGTATTTTTTTTCTTGTTATTCTGGAAAACTCAATACAAATTCTTAAACAAAAAAAATAAATGATAAGTAGTGAAATTCACTTCTAGTGTGGTTGTGATTGCGTTGCTACACTACTGTGTGAAGTGGATCAAAGAAGACTACATATGGATTTGCAGACCATTCAAGAAGGTGTAAAGGTTCTGATATGGGTTGGAGCTGCAGAAAAGAAAGCAACCACTTTGGATTATATTACTGGAAGCAATGGCAAATGCTCATTAGAGTCCACCTACAAGAGTCAAAGACAGCCCCCAACATGCACTGCACACAGACAGCCATAGCAAATGCTCTGAAGATACCAGTCAGGAGGTACAGAGGAGCAACCCACAGGCAGGAGCTTGATACAGGCAGGCAAGACATGGGATAATATATTCTGTACAGGGATAAGTGATGAGTCATCTATCTGTGCACAGATAATAAAACACTTACATTGCTTTGCTATATTGACCCAACCCAGAAGCAATAGTGGCATCCTGGATCCAGGCAGCGATAGTGAATAATCTAGTGAGTCCATCCAAGAGCGATGGCAGTATATGAAATAGGCACCCACAGGAGAAGATGTAGCCATTTTAGATGTTCTTTAGAAACTACCCAGGAGTGACAGAAGAGCAACCCATAGGCATGTTCTTGTTGCAGATACCCTGTCCCATATGGTTGGAGCCTAACAAGTCATAAATTATTCCCAACCTGAGTTCAGTCATCTCAAGTGAAGTACTGTGGCTTAAATCAGGTGCTTTTCTACACAGTTTTCATTCAGTCTTCCAAGTGTTGCATCTCAATCATGGGATCCAACCTTAGCCACCAAACATAATGGCTGATTCAATTTTTGGGAGTAGTATATTTTCATAGGATGAATATTGGGAACCATGAAAACTTGGCACCCAGCAGAATTTCCAGGTAACTATACCTGATGGACGCTATGCACAAAATAAACAATAAAAGTATGAATTGAGGTTAGGAACTCTGCCTGAGAAGAAGCATCGTGAGGACCCCACATTATGTTTTATCCTCAGGCCTCACATTAACGTCTGACAAGCCTGAGTCTCTCAACTTAGAGACATTTGCAGACCCAACATTATATGATTAAGAAGATCAGTGCCATTGGCCACAAAATAATCCCCAGGTTTAAGGATAAGGTCACATATTTTTTCAATTGTTGTTACTCCACATGAAGAAATCAGACATTCAATGAAAATTTGGAGACATTAGAGACGTTTCTCTAGCCAAAATGCACACTTTCTCCAACTTTTTTGGAATAGGCCTATGTATCATTATCATATATACTTAATTTCGACTTCAAGTCATAAAAGTTTGCTTACAGTACAGAAATGGTATTCGAATCGTACACAAAGGTGCAAATCATAAACCAGGCCTATTTACGATGTACAAGTGCAACAATGACAAAGGAAGTTTTGCCACTGATGGATTATCTCATAGCAGTCATACAGGCCAACACCGCGTTTATACATCAACGTGTAGCACATGGGAAGTTAATATCATTACTAAAAATACACATCATAAAATAGAGTAATTACAGTTGAATGTGATTGGTAGAACAATAACTATCCGCATCAATTCCTTTGCTCCAATAATGATCAATGGTAAATAATATAAAAACAAGCCCGATAAATACTTTAAAGACAGCAAAGCCATAGTAAAAGTATATATAATAAGAGATCCATATTAATAACTTCAAAATACCAGTGTGCAAAATACTACATATTTAGCCCTAGGAGGGCACCAGTTGCAAAGGAATTTTAACACTACTACGGCGTAAGAAAAGAAAACTTCACTCGTTTAAAGTCCTCTGGGCCCTGCTCCTAATACCCCGCATCTGACCCAAGTATTTTGCCATCGCACAACCAATCAGTGGACTAGCATCTGACTTCAGGATTCTCAATGCAATCCGGTAGTTATCTGATCCTATTATCTTACAAATTGGGCTAAACCAATTTTTTCTTGGCTTAGTGTACAATGGACAAGCAAACAATACGTGGGGTAGGGTTTCTTGATGGATTTTGTAACCCGGGCAGCTAATGGTAGCTTCATTCCTACAGTTCCAGTTACTAGTAAAAACATTCAGGGGCAGTGTACCAACCCTGAACTGAGTATATAGTTTCCTATCCTCCGGGTGTTCTATAAAATCAATGTAACCTTCCAGGTAGTGATTTAATTTGTGGGCCATAAAGTCCAAGGTGAGCTTCCCCTGAGCCTTGTTCAATTCATCCTGAAACACCCATTCCCAGTAGGCGTTCTTCACGTCACATTGCTCGGGCAGCAAGGTGGGGTCATTGACTTCCCATGCCTCCCCATCCCAATAGCTGTAAGCAGATTCTTGACCCCTCTCAGCCAGCGGATTTTGCAGGCTGTATACCTACATTTTGCACCCTCTAGGGCATGAGCGTACGGCAATAATTCAGGGATTTTCTGGATCTTGAGCCAAAATAACAGAGGGCGTAGTCTTATTTTGGAATGCCTGCTCAAGTCTAGCATAGGGGGAAGAAGGGAGGTGCTCTGGGGTAGCATCCCTAAGCCTCTTAAGTACTTATAATCAAGAATACTTAGCTTGTCTACACAATCCAGGCCACATAGTTCTGCACATACGTCACAGAGCTCACCACGTTAGCATTGTATACCTGGGGTGCAGAACCAATCAATTTGCTATGAGACAAACGGTGCTCTCTCCCTAAAACTCCCAAGAGCTGTTTGTGCTTCAGAACCATCTTGCTAATGTGCTATTTCCAAGACAGGTTTTCTTATATCTTTAAACCCAAGTAGTCGAAAGCGCTAAACCTTTCGAGCTGGATGCCCCCAAGCCTCGGACAGCCCCAGGCAGCCCCAGTAAAATTTGGGAACGTTCAGGGCCATAAATTAGGTTTTTGCAGTATAGAATATTAAGCCTTTAGTATCACGTAATTCTTGGAACATATCTAGCATCTAATGGAGCCCTCTAGGTGTTTTGTGTACAAACAGGGTATGATCTGGAAAAAGAAGACTGACTACCTTTCCTCCGCCTAGAATAAGGGCATCTTCTGGTTTTGCACTAAGAAATTGTACCACACTTTTAATGAACAGTAAGAAAAGTGTTTGGGCCAAAACGCAGCCTTGGCAGATGTCTTTAGTAACAGAGATTGGGTCTGTGAGTTGGCCTCGCAAGCCCCATATCACCCTTGCAGAATTTCTTTTGTGTAAGCGGATGAGAAAGACTATAATTTCTTCAGACAAACCTAGGTCTCTGAGGGTCTGCCTAGGCACGAGATCAAACGCTGTCTTAAGTTCAATGAATGCTTCATACAGACAGCCTTTCCCAATTGAAACTGTTTTACAGCAAAGAAGGAGAAATTGGAACACTTTATCTACAGTCCCTGTTTTCTCTCTAAACTCAGCTTGGTATGGGGATAAGATGTTATTATTATTGGCCCATAGCCGGATTTTATTCAAAAGCACCCTACTAAAGACCTTCTGCATTGCGTCAATAAGGCTGATTGGCCTGTAATTACTGGGAGATGACCTATCGCCTTTTTTGAATATTGTTACAACTTCGGCGACTTTCCAAGAGTCTGGGATGGGGCCACCTTCAGCAGTGAAGTTAAATAATATGTACATATATTGTGTCCAGGCGGGGGTGTCCCAAATGAAAAGATCGCCTGTTATCCCATCAGCACCTGAAGCTTTGCACTGAACTACAGTGCTAATTGCAGACAAAATGTCTTCCATATAGAAAAAAGCCCAGTTGAAAGTAGAGTCCCTTCTGGGTTGCACAACCAGCTGCCTAGGTGCTTCTTGGTCAGTATAAAGGGTGGAAAATGGTTATACCAGGCATCAGGCTGAATGTGGTTTTCTGATTCGGTATGCCCTGGTTCAGCACCCCGAGCCAGCAACGACCAACATTTTTTTGCTGTCTCTAGCTTGGCATGCAATCTTAAGGGACTGTATCAATTTGTGTTGGTAAAATGTATTGGGCTGATTCAGGCACACAAGTTCTCACTTTGTGCTGAGTTCCAGGCATTCCCGCTGATCACCTTCCTGCCCTTTCCTTGAAAACCCTAATATTCCAAACCCTGTTCCAAAATGACTGGCAAAATATCGGCCATCTGGTGGATTTATTGCAGACTTTTTATATCTGGGTCTGTAATTTCTATTTGTGGGGCCCAGTAAATGTTCACATGGACTGGATTCGCTAGGTGTACTCAGGTAAATGTTTCTCCTATTAATGTTAATTGCATTTATCTTTTTATTGGGCGTTCTTCATAAAACGTTTAAACAATCTTTCATAACCACGGCTACTCGCTCATGCCTTATATGCAATCAGTATTGCTAAAATGACTGTCTTTTTCTGAAGTTCATGCCCTTTACTTTGAACTCTCGTTACTTTGGAAATTAAGGGCCATATGTATGAAGCAAATTCGCATTCGCAAAGGCCGAAATTCAGCCTTTTAATTTCTTGAAAAATGCCAATTTTTGCATTTTTCTAAGTGCAATGTGATGCACATACATGCCCTTAGGGCATGTATGTGCACCACATGTGCACCCATACTTATTTCAGGGGTGCAACAGGGTGTCCTTTGGACACCCCTGCACCCTTGAAATTATTCTCAATTTGCGATTAGCAAATTGCGAATTGCAAATTGAGAATACATTCCCATTCCTTCCTATGGGCCAGGAGGCCCATAGAAATGAATGGGAAAGTATTCCTTAATTGCGAATTCGCAATTTGCGAATTCGTAATTAAGGAATATCAAGAAATCGCTAAAAAATTGCGATTTTCTTGATACATACCAATTAGCGATTCTGAAATAGCGATTTCTTAAAAATTGCTATTACAGAATCGCTAATTGGTATCTTGATACATATGGCCCTAAATGTACTTACATCTGGTAATGTACTCTGAAACACTGATAGATTATATTCCTATAATGTGTGTAATTGTTTTATATTCCATGATTTAATAAATCAATAATTAACTGAAATTAACCACCTTACTAGTGACATGGAGCCTCAATCTCCTGCTCAATACGTCTGAAATGTGTTAAATCAAAGATCTTGTGCAGTTACCTGATGCAGTGAAGCCATGGTATAGCTTTGGACATTTACCTCCTGAGTGAAACCATGCTGTTATCACACACTGTAGCTGCATAGTTGGATGCTTAGCAATGCAGTGATTTCATATAGTGTCATTATCAGGTTTCTCATGTAGCAATCTTATTCAGCATTGCCAAGCTATGACATTGGCCAATTACCTCCTGCATACAATTGAGCTATAACCTCATACACATACAGCAGCCACACATTATATTATCTTACTCTTTCTTTTAACGTGTATTGTTTATAGTTGTCTTTATTTATACTGTAACTGTATTCCTATGTAGGTGTGTAGTGTTTACTTTTGTATGCTCCACTGCTCCCTCCTTGAGTTCCAGACTCTCTCTCTTGGAACCTGGAGAGCAGTTGCTGGAGTGAAGAGACCTGGACAGGAAGTTTGCCTGTAAGCCGTCATTTGGTGTTTCAACTTTGATAATGTGTACTTTGATTACATGGTTTCCAAATTCACACAAACACTATGATGGTTAGTGTTTGAAATGGCCCTTTTTGCAGGGTTATCCCCAAACTTTTTGTGTTGGCAATAGGACTCTGGGCACTTTACCACTGCTGATCAGTGCTAAAGTGCATATGCTCTCCGTATAACTTGTAATTATGATTGGTTATCCATGATTGGCAGATTTGTTCCATCAGTAGGTCCCAAGTAAAGTGCACTGAGTGTGCCAGGGCTGGTGATTCAAATGCTACTAGTGGGCCTGCAGTGCTGATTGTGCCACCCACATGAATAGCCCTAAAACTGTGTCTCAGGCCTGGTACCACAGTGCCTGTGTGCAGTTGCTAACTGCCATACTGACCTGATCAGTGTCCCCACTGGCCAGGCCTAACCCTTCCCTTTCTATACACATTGGACACCCCTATGGAAGGCCCAAGGTACCCCCCTGGGGTGTGGGTGACATGCTCTGATAGGGAAATACTGCCACTATTGAAAGGCTATCTTGCCCAAAGGTAGAATGGGGAATGCTGTGTATAATGTTTACGGGCATATCTTCCCATAGGAGCAAGATAGAACATTTACGTCTGGTATCCATGAACTCAGAATTTAATAACCCATCTTTTAGGAAGGATGGTTTTTAAATCCTGTGTTTGAAAACAGCACTTTTAGAAAGTGGCTGTTTTCTTGTCTGACCTTTCTGTGTGCCTTTGCCTCTTTGTGAATTGACTGTCTGGTTTGTGAGTGACAGGGGCTGGGGTGGCTCCAGGAGGCTTGGTGAGCCAGCACTAGGCTGAATAGCTTAATCTGCATCTTGAGTGGTGGGAGGGGATAGCACCTGGGCCTGAATAGGGCTGTTCCTGCCTTCCACAATGCAGGCTCCACCTCCTGCTGGGCGGCTGACGACCCTGCCCCTCTCTCTCAAAGGAAAGAAGGAGTCATGTAAACACAGTTCTCCAGGAATTAACAGAACTGGTTTGAACTAGGCAGATGCCTCTTTGCCTTCAGAGAACAAAGGGAATATTGGTAGAAAAACGGGTACCCAGACCCCAAGACTTTAGATCATCCTGGAATCAAGAATGAACCTCTGCCAAAGAGAAAAACTGGAAGACTGAAGAGGAAGGACTGTCCTGCTGTGTGTTATAGGCTGACCTGCTGTTGCTATTCTGGCAAGGAGAGGGGAAGGACTTTGCTGTTGCTGTGTCCCTTGCTTGAAGTGATCTCCAAGGGTCTGAGAAAAGCTGGCCTCCTCTGAGGAAGTCCCAGGAACAAAAGGACTTCACCCCCAGCTTCCCCCCGGAGCTCTGTGTGAGTTCTGACCATCCTAGAGTGCTTGATCCATTTGTGGGGTCTCTGGAGGTTGTTTCCTGCTGTTTGGGGAGCTGGAAAAGAAGAAAAGAAGAACATCTACAATTTGCACGCATTGCTCGCTTGCGGATCGCATCGTTGACAGTGCGAGAGAATTCCAGTCACCGCGAAGATCGTCGCATTGCCTGTTGCTGCTGCAAGAACCAACGCATCGTTTGCTTGCTGTGCACATCGCCCCGGTGCGGGAAGGTTCCTGACGCTGTGAATATGGTTGCAGAGCCTGTCGTCGCTGTGAAACCGTTGCATTGCTTGCTTGCGGACCGCATCCCGTTGCTGCAAACATCATCGCAGAGTCCAGCGCCAACGCATTGAGTATCCACGGCAGAAGAGGATCAATGCTGCACCTCGCATCACCGCTGCACCGAAGATCGTTGCATCGTGCCTGTGCGAGACGCTTCTACCAGAGAACCTGCACCCCGGAATCCACACAAGGTATCGCATCGCTCCCCATACAGATCGGATTCGTCGCAACACGCCCGCTGCGTGCAGCGGGGTTGTCGCCTCGCCTCCCCATGGTCTCAGGAGTGACACATCGCTTGTTTTTCGACGCTGCAGTTGCCGATAGGTACTTTTGTCGCATCTACAGGTACTTTGGGCTAAAAGTGAAGCAACTGTGGATTATTTTGGGGCAAACCCTTGAACTCTTTTTAAAGACTTATTTATTATAACGGTGTATGTTGAATTTTTGTTGTTTTGGTCTTTTGTAGTCCAAAAAAAATACTTTATTTTTCTAAACTGTTGTGGAGTCCATTTGTGGTGTTTTCACTGTGTTACTGTGAGTGTTGGTACAAATAGTTACACATTGCCTTTGATAAGCCGGTCTGGTCGTGTCGAGCTACCAAGGGTGTGAGCATGGGTTATCCAAAGAGTGTATCCCCCTTACCCTGACTAGAAGCTAGGGTCTCTATTTGGACATTGGTACCTACCTCTGCCAACTAGAGACCCCCAGATCTAACAGTTAGCAATGCTGAGACATAATTTAGTGACATAATTCTGTTATCTCATGTTGCCACCTAATGCAAAGATGTGCTATCGTAAAGGACTGCAGTGACCTAATACCATTATATATGGCATGACTTTTACCTTGCACAATAAGAGGGTATTGTTTTCAATTATAAAAAGAAAAATGTATAAAAACACTAGTTCTGTAAATATATTGAACTAAATTGTTGAATATATATACCTGTCTTCTACGCATTACACCTTCACAGACCTAACCAAACCCACACTAACAACAGCTTAAAGAAAAGTATGAAAATATAGGTCAAATATGTAACTGGTAGTATAGCTTTGCGGTACTGTGTTTGTACAGCATCTGCAATGCGACCCAGATAAATCTTATTTTGAGCTGTGCCAAATGCATTAATAAAAGGGAGCCATGGGACTATTTTCAAGCCCTCATAAATATTCATGACACAGGATTCAATCTGTAAATCCTTAAACTTGACTACATGAAATAATAAATAGATGGGTTAGGTGAGGTGAGGTGCCATGGTGCTACTTGTTCCCTCTCTTTAGAGTTTATTTGCTGAAACAGATGGTAGCCACTTCTAGGAATGTCAACAGGTATGACTAACAGGGATGCAGTGGGCCACGACCCCTGCGCACCAGGTAAACAGCGGTCCTGGTGTTCTGGAAGCTATCATTTCTGGGTGTGGGATACATGGAAGTTTAAAGAGGCTGGTGGTAGCCAGGCTGGTAAAGTGGAAGACAATTAAGGATATGAGATAATATTAAAGAGAATATTGGTCCTGGGGGCTTCAGAAGGAGTAACAGAGTGGAAAGGGTAGGTACAACAGGGACTCACCATTTACCTCAGACAAACGTAACCAGAGGAAGCTTCTTTGGAAAGGTGAAAAAGGCCTGGCATTGGCACATGCAAGTCATGAGCGAGTGTTCTGCCAATCTCAATGTAGGTTGTCAACATGACCATGATTTGGTTGTCTGGGTCATATGACTCTGTTGCCAACCCAAGAGCACTCCCCCCACCCCTACTTAATGGCGGTCACTGAGATGAGAAAGTCCCCTCATGATTCTGCTCTCCCAGTGCTCAGCTCCAGCTGTACAATTCAGTTCAGTTTTATTAAAGTTTTGGAACTCTAATGAGGTCCACTTAAAAGGATACATACCAATTAATACATAAAATACAATAAAGCCATATAAAAATACAAAATGATAAGGTGGTCCGAGAACAACATTTTTCAACATATAGCAGCATCAAAAAATACAAAAAATGAATTTAGCAGCCAATATGAGGAAACAGCAGTATCAGGGGATAAAATGTAAAATTTAGCAGCCGACAATGAGAACGCAGATCATATCATGAATTGTGGAAGTAACAAATAGGTAGCAGTCAGGACACCATAGAGCACCTTCATGGATCAAAGTTTACAATTAGCAGCAGAAAATGATAGAACAGGACCTATCCGGAAATATGCAACTGACATATAGAAAGTAACCGATTCATGTGCAAATTTGCAAATTAAAAATTAGATGAACACAGAGCCTTTAGTGTAGAAGACACAATAGTGCGAAATACCTTCAGAAATTAGGAGAAGATAAAACATCTAGATAGAAGGTCAACGATTCAGAAATTTAATCCCATTTGGGAAATATACAGTTAAAAGATATACATAAATTCCTTAAAATAGTTAACCAATTTTACGCATACTGCTTCCTTTTTAGAATGAAAAAGAAAATTGCGAGCAGAAGCTACATCCTTAATACCATTTTGTAAAAACATTGGCCTAAGCCAGCGACGGTGATGAAAGGCTAGTGCCGGACAAACAAACAGAACATGATCCAAGTTCTGCATACTCAGTTCACAAAAATTACAGTTTTTTTCCATTTTTCGGATTCTCAGACCAGTGTACGGTTAGATCATTTAAAGGTAGAAGATTTAATCTAAATAAGGAGAACCAGCGTCTTGTTCCATGGTCTAAGTTCCAAGTTAGATATTTCTGAGGCAGTTTCGGGGAAGTAGTTTTTGTTATTATCTTTAGTCTCTCGTTAGGCTTACAGAACTCTATATCTCTATTAAAGCTGATCACACAACTTAAGTTTTTTACAAAGGATTTGAATTCTGAAGGCGGGAGGAATATCATGGATTCCTCCTGAACACAAAACAGTTTTAGGGCCAGAGAGAAATCTCGATTTAGAGAGTATTTCTCCCCCATACTACCAAAAATTTCCTTACACATGAAACCCCTTAGTGAATAATGTTCACTTTTTTTAACTGGTATCCCCAACGTAAGACTCTAGAAATGCCTTGGATATACGTGCATATCAGTCCAAATTCCAATCTAATAGCAGCTGAGGAAACTAACGTATTAAAATTACACAGTTTTTGTAAAATCTGACCTTATATCTTCTCTAGAAAACTCCATTCCTTTACAGAGATTGATTCAATGGCATAAAGTATAGTTGATGGAATTTTTGCTTTCAGCACCGTCAGTAGATGTATAAAATGCCTTCTACCCATTGTATTGTAAAAAATGCGCAGACCAGTAGTGTGGGACATAGCTTTACTGGTACTGTGTTCAATATGGAGTTTATGCTTCCTATTGCTCGTGATTAATTTCCCTAGATATAAATATGAATCAAACACCTCCAACTTTTCTTTGCCAATATGCCAATTAAACTTTCTTAATTTTCTGCTTTTTTCACTTTTCAAAATTAAAATGTTGCTTTTAGAAACATTGATCTTCAAGAAATGAGCCGCTGTATACTTCTGTAATGGCGACAATTTTTTATTTAGGCCTATTGGAGTTAGATCCATCACAACAATATCGTCTGCATAAAGGAGGCAAGCGAAAGGATGGCTACCTATCTTTGGAGCATCGCCCTCTCGCTGAGAAAGACAGTCGGGTAAATCTGCTAAATATAAGGAAAAAAGTATTGGTGCTAATAAACAACCTTGTTTCAAACCATTTTCTATCGGGAATACAGATGTTAATCCTTGGTTTCCACCCATTAATACCCGACACCAGGTTTGAGAATGTAATGCTATGATTAAGGATAACAGGGGGACAGGCAATCCCATATTTTGTAGTTTCCTCCAGAGAAGCGGCCGGTCTACCTTATCAAAGGCCGTAGAGAAATCTATGAAGGCCATAAAAACATTTGATTTGCGAGATAGCGTATATTTCTCCTCAATTAATTTCAACATGGTAATATTATTCAATGTGCAATGATTTTTCCTGAAACCTGCTTGTTCTATATGAAGGACCTTATTCTCCATGACCCATTCCGTAAGATGATCTAGAATGCTGCGTGCGAATATTTTCAGCACTGCGTCTAATAAAGCTATTTGCCTATAATTACCCGGATGAGTTCTAGGGCCCTTTTTGTGTAGGGGGATTAAAATACTTCCAGACCACGACGGCAGTGTCTTCCCCAGGGAATAACAAAAGTTAAACAAAGGGGCTAAAAACATAGCCCAAAAAGGAGGTTCCTTTTTAATTACCGTCATTGGTATTTCGTCCGGACCCATCGCTCCTGAGGATCTAATTTTTTTAATAAAACCAACTATGTTACTCACTGAGTGTACACTGTTGGGTATATGAGTAACCAAAGGGTCCGGTGCAGAGGGAAGAAAAATAGGGGAGTTAGTATTTGCGGAATAGAGGGCTACCAAGTGGATTTTCCAATCCTCTTCTTTAACAGGAATGGGGAGAGATTTTGCTCTTGTACTGCAGCAGTCAGCAATTACTTCCCAAAATGTTCTTGAATTATTTTTGAAGGCTGTCTCTTTTAACTTTAACCAGGCACCATCTACCTTAGGGGGTTCACACTGAGTCCTTTCTTCTACAAGAAGTGAGACCCTCCTACCTTCTTCACCTGAGGAAACCTGCAAAATGCTTTCTCTCTTCGTATGAAAAAGGCCCCTGTTAGAGACTTCAGTATATGATTTAGTCGGCTGATTTTGAACCACTTTTTATAAAGCTAACTCTCCTTCAGGGACAAGAACATCAATGCCACAACAATGCAATTTATCGCTATGCATCATTATCAGATGGGAAATAGCTTTAGATGTGAATGTTACTCTAGCTCCCCTAGGATTACTATACTTTTGAACCAGAACCAGAGCAAGGTCATTGCTTCGTATCATTTGAAGGCCTGGGATTTCGGCAAAACAACCTAACAAAAAAGATCTATTCATAAATGGTTCATGATCAAAAATAAATAAAAAAATCCAGGGAGTAAGGTACAGTGGGCAGATGGTGAGTCTGACACGATACCTCAGAGTTATTCTCAGTGGCATTGTAAATGACATTGGTACCTACAGAGGAATCAAATAAAGAGGCATTAGGGTTCAGGGGACTCTGAACAATCGGAGGCACACTTATAGCAGATACCGAAGGCTCTTGTGAGAGATGAGATGGAGTACTTAGGCTCAAAAGAGGTATACAAGGGCCCAAAACGTTGGATTCAACTAGTCCAAATTCTTACTTTAATACATTTAGGTCCTGGCTTATTGGTACGTTAAAATTTACGTTAGGGTCAAAGCGAAGTCTTTTTGCCCTTTTTTTATGAATTCTTCGTCTTTTTTCCCTTTTTTCCTTCTTTTTCTTACTGATGTTAATAGATTTGCTCTTAGTGCCATTTTCTTTAAGAGAGGAGCTACCAACAATTAGATCCTCCATTGAAGGACACGTAGGGGGATTTACGCCTGTTTTTAGAAAAATAGGAAAAACTTTACGGAAAGTGCCTAGAGTACCCTTTTTTCATGTGCGACTGATGAAAATACTCCCTCTGGGACCGCACTCTTAGGATCAAAAAGCTCTTGGAGAGTGGAGGAGTGAAAATGATCAATTATGTCTTTGCTTTCATTCAGTTTCATTTTATTTTTCCTCCAAAATAAAGGCTTACCGGCCTGCACACCAAAGTCCTGCCCTTTAGCAAGATGAGGGGAGGAAATTTGAAGAGGACATGGCTGGGTAGAATTATCCTCTATAATTAAAGGGGGCGAAGGCCTCTTCACGATATTAGGCAAGCAAGGGGGAGGAAGATCAGTTTTACCCAGCGACCGTCTTTGCTCTGCCACTAATGACTTAGTAAGGGCCAACAGCCAATCTAAAATGGAGTCGGAATTGTTCACTGATTTCTCCATTAGTGCCAATATAGAGGACAGCACTCTTTCCAAACAGAGAAGTGAATCCAAAATCAACATTTTAGACTCTGGATTATGAGTTAGGGGATGGAGATGCAGAGATAAGTTAGGTGTGATCGAGCCCCGTGTATCAAGAATGCTTGTTCTACTAGGTGCACTACTGAACAATTGCATTTGTACCAGATGACCCTGAGAGGGAACACAGGTCGCAGAATTAACTGGATTAAGGTGACTGGGCGGCTCTAAATTAAGTGCACAAAGCAATTTTGAAGGCTGAATTAAACTAGTATTGAAATCAGGAAGATCTGGGAGCGTAAAGTCTTCCACTGCAGGATCTCCAACTTTTGTTGCTAATTGAGATGCCCTGTCAGAGTGAGAGACTTCATTTGCCAGAGAATAGGTAGTTAGATTTGCCAGAAAAGAGCCAGTTTCCCTAAATTCCAAATGATGGTTATCTTTCAACCGAGGACCATCAATTTTGGGGAAATTATTAGTGTGTACTTCTGTAAATGAGTTTCCAGGTATAGTCTTTGCCTCACCATGTGCTTTTGGAGTAGACTCCACCATCCCTGCTAAACTTGGGCGTATATCATTTTTAGGGAAAAAGGAGGAAATAGAATTAAAACTTTTAAAAATATTTATTTGTAATTAATTGTTTCTTCAAGGGATGGCTTTGGTTTTTTTTACACGCTCTTGTATATAGCACTCTACCAGAGCACAATTTCTTTGCAGTCATTACTTGAACCTCACAGCCAAAGACCCACGGGCTCTTAGCCAAGATGAAGGGACAACCTGAAAAAATGTAGCTCCTACTTCTCAATAAACCGATGCGCCGCTCATGCAACACCAGATACCAACTAAGGACACTACTAGGGTAAAAAAAAAAAAAAACATATAAAAGTACAAAGCACAAGGCAATGACTCAGTTCACTATGGCTTGATCCGACAAGTCCAGACAAGTCCAGACTGCGACAACAAGGGACTCTGTGATATTGCAGATTTGAGCTCAGCTCAGCTTCGAGTATACTTGCTGTGTTTGCCTCAATACTGCAGCTTAGTCCCAGCTCACAGCAGCTCTCCTCCACACCGCTGTACTGCTGCCGCTCTGCCCCATGCCCCGCTCTCCCGGCTCAGACCGACTCAAGCCCAGTATTGCGGTTTACTTCACAGCGGCTATCCTCTACTCTCCTACGCTCGGGGGGGCACAGGGGTCCTCAAATTTAATAATCTATAATGCGTCCGTAAAAGTGCTGCGAGAGATTTGAATGTGGGATCTCTGGTGATAATTGTATGCCCCTTTGTTGCTCCTATTAAGGCTGGGGGTAGTCACAATTGCCACATATCATTATATCACAGCCAAACAAACAAACAAACAAAGATAGTGCATAAGGCACCTGTTACTCCTGGGCAACAAGGCTCAGTCCAGCACCAGTACTGATGAAAGGGGGCCAGGCTGAGCTGGGCGCCTTACTCACTGTCTGCCCTGTCTGCTCTGTCTCTGTCCCAGAGCTGCAGGGATTTATCCGGGATTCAATCAACTGCACGGTGCACGGCCCTGCTCTCTTCTTCAGTTCAGCTTCAGGGCTTCAGCTCCATGGTGCCAGAGCTCACCCGCGGTACCAGGGCCGGATTCGCGGCTGCGGTATTGCGGGTTGCGGTAATGCGGTTTTGCCGCTCCCGCCCTGCTATCCTACCGCTGCCATTGCCATTCTCCTTCTGCTTCCCGCTCTCGCTGCTCTCAAAAAAACAAAGCCAGGACTGGATTGCGCCTCTGTGGTGACTCACTGTATGCTGCAGCTGCACTCTGGAACCCACCGCTCTTAGTCCTAATCCAGCTGTAGCACACCTAGGAAGTGTCTCTGCCTGTCAACGCTGCTGACTGCGGTTCGAGGCCCTGCTCCGACTTCCAGCCTGTCGCACTTGGCTCTCCCCTGCCTGCCTTCATTGTCTTTTTCTCCCTTTTCCTTTTTCACCACTTATATTCCTTTTTCATCTCTTAATTCCTTTTTCACCTCTTAATTACACCTCTTAATTTTCTTCTTTTTCCTTCCCATTGTTGCTCCTTTACCCTACTTTATGCTCCTTCACTTATCTTCCTCTACCCTCCTCTATTTTCCCTCTCCGCCTCAGCCTCTTCTCAGCTGTTTCCTGCTGTTACTGCCCCCGCGGACCCTCCTGCGTGTTCCCGCTCCCCCCTCCCAGCTGTTCCGCCCACCCCTAATTAATGGTGGCCACTGCACAGCTGTGCTGCTGTCGCACCAAAGACGCGCTAAAGGCAAGCCTGTTTGTACCCGATCGTGACCTGACCTGACCACGACCAGCACCAGGAACCGTGGTCCTCCGACCTGCAAACGCTACAGCTTCATGGCTTTCTACGCACTCAACATCGGCAAGAACAACAACTGCAAGCTTTCCTCACCCCTCGACACCCACAGGTCTTTCACCTGCCTAAACTGTCGCCACTCCTTCAACTTCACCGAGGCCCAGGACCCACCTCCACCCCCTGCAATAACTTCATTGCACCCCAAACCCTGCAATGCATCCTCCTCAACGTCCGCTCCCTCCACAGACACGCCACGGAAATCTGGGACCTCCACACCAGCACCATCCCTGACATCGCCTTCCTCACCGAAATGAACGAATGCCACCTCGGGACCAGACATCGCCATCACCACTCCCGAAGGATACAAAATCACCCAGAAGGACCACCCAAACTGCCCCGGGACAGGCATCGCCATCGTCCACAAGGCCAACCTCCGTCTGAACACCTACACCAACATACCCACAGACCTAATGGAACACCTCCAATTCAAGATACAGGTTAACCCATCAACCAACCTCCAAGGCACCCTCATCTACAGATCCCCTGGACCCCGCACACCTTTCTCTGACTCCATCACCATCATTATTACCCGGTTAGTCATCACCTCCACCAACTATACCTTGCTGGGAGACCTCAACTTCCACCTCGACAACCGGCAAAACTCCAACTCCAACTCTTTCCTGGACAACCTCCACATTGATCCAACAGCTCATCAGCAACAGGCACTCCAATACCATATACTCACCTGAGCCCATATACACTCACACAACCTGGCAATAACCGCTGGAGTCAAAGTTTATGATTTTCTACCTTTTCAAGATTAGTCACCTCTTATTCTCAACTAATCTTTTACTGATCAACAAGTTATTTCCTCTGGTCAATGGACCATTAGTTGAACTAGTTAATGGTGAAATGACATAAAACAATCTTCTTACATTTATGAAATGTCATGTCCACAGACTCGGGAAATATTTATCTAAAATTAATTTCATGTGCACCACTTACAAAGTACAGTACAGTCTCTGTCACTCATAGGAAGAAAGATTCAATTAATCAATCAATCAAACAAATATCTCATACTTTACAATGACGTTGCTCAGAAAGGTGAGGATAGAGAGAAAAGTACAGACACATTCATGAAAGTATATTTACTTAGGATGATGTGAAAACCAACCCCCTAGCCAAGGATCTGGGAAGACAAAGGCTTCAGGACAGGAATCAGGACAGGATAGATGACCTCTCTACCACCGACGCTTGCGTAGCACTCCTCTCTGACACTCTTGTCCTCCTCGACATTCTTCAGCGATCTTCCTCTAAATTAATTAATTTAAGATAAATGGTTCTGCATTCAATTCTTCATCAGCATCTCTCGTCACTCCAACAGCATCCTGGTCTCAGTGCTCTCAGAAAATCACCTTCTCACTAACTTAACTTACACTACCTCAATTATACCCTACAATATTCATGTACCACCCATTAATGTTTCAATATCGTAATACTACTAACTCTGATTGGACAGGCAAGGGGGAATGATCATCACACCTTGGTTATTTTTCATCTTAGTCTATTAGTCTATCAAAGATCCCACCCCTTGATTTGTATTCATAAATCTTTATTCCCACCCGTATTCACATCTTATTAGACACAAAAGTATAATTTTCATGTATTCCCATTCATTCAAAGAACTGTGAAGCTGGTTCCCAGGGTATGTATCTCTTGCGTCCTTGGACTGGTTCAAGAATCACATCACTTCTTCCGATTCAATCACACCACGCATGTGCGGAGGTCAGGTGGGTTATAGACTCCTGCTCAGTACGAGAGGCCCAAATGCATACGAATAGGAAAGTCAGAAAGACAAACATTCATTTCAAAATAAAATGTTTTCACTGTATACCACCTATCTCTACTCTAACTCCATTAATTTATTAATGCTCTCCCCGCATTAGCCTTAGTAAAATAGCTTGTTTTAGTTTCAGCAAAGCAGATGCTAAGCATGTGTGTTTTCAAGCAGCCATTTTAATAGCGTCTGCGCAGGCGCAAGAAATTCCCTCCAAGCGATAGCTCATCATATTGCGGAGATGCAGTTGACGCATGCGCAATAAAGATTTCACATTTTTAGAATCTCGCTCGAATTACTTATTAGTAAAATACGTAGGCAAGCTTCTCTATCTGTTATGTACAATGTTGTGTGGATTAATTCACACAATACGTTCTTAATACAATATTCGGAGTTAAATGAGTGCGTTTCTTACAAGCAAGTGTCTTTTCTACGAGCTGTTGATCCATCAACATCATTGGACTAGGCCTGGGCTGTAAATTCCGTTCCGCTTGCGGGATTTGTGGAATTTGGGTAATTTCGCGTTCCGCGGAGAACGCAAAATTGACCAAAATTGTGCGTTCCGTGACTTCACGAAATTTTTTGCTTGTTCGCGTTCTCAAAATGTGTGTTCGCGAGATATTTTCCCCCGAGCATGCAAACAGCGATTGCGAACAGGAAAAAAGCATCGCGAACAAGGAATTCCGTGTGTTTGCTGAACTTTTGCGTGTTCGCAGAGATTTTTTACCGTAACGCGGAGATTTGCATTAACGCACTTACGCATATTCCGCCCACCCCTAAATTGGACTCAAACGGAGTGTACCAGAACCAACACACTCAGCAGAACACACCCTCGACCCCATATTCACAGCAGGAAACTCCATCTCCTTCAGCCCCACCTCCAAACTGTGATAGACGGACCACCGCTGCATCCACTTCACCTTCAGAGCAAACATCTCCCACAGACGCCCACTTCAGCTCCAGTGCAGGAATTGGAACAAGATCTCCGATGACCAGCTCGCCGCCTCCCTCAGTGGCTCTGCTCCCACAGCCACAGACGACGACCCTACCGCCACCGCCCACACCCTACACAAATGGATCACAGACTGTGCCAACACCATCACCCTGTTCAAGAAATTCTCCAGCCCACACGCCAAGAAGGCCAGCTGGTTCTCCTCTGAGCTCCAGGAATCCAGACGAATCTGCAGGCGCCTCAAAAAGCTTTGGAGGAACTCCAAAACCCCAGCTGACCTTGACAACTACAAAGCAGCCATCACCGCCCACCACAAACTCATCAGACACTCAAGGAAGAAAGCACTCCAGGACAGAATCTCTACCCAAGCACACAACAGCAAAGAAATATTCGGCATCATCAAAGAATGTTACCAACCCAACAGTAAGACTACCAACATCCCACCCTTTCAGGACCTCTGTGACAGACTCAGTGCCTTCTTCCATCACAAAATCAAGACCATCTATGACAACTTTGATGAGAACAGCCTCCACGAGGAACCCACATCCACCGCTCCCTGCACCACGCAGCTGACACTGGACAGCTGGACCGCCCTCAGCATCGAAGACACCCTAAAGACTATGAAGACCACCCACTCTGGGGCCCCCATGGACCCCTATCCCCACCACATCTACCACAGAGCCGCAGACATCATTGCCCCAAAGCTGCAAAGAATCATCAACCTCTCATTCGAGATTGCTTCTTTTCCCGACTTCAGACCTATCTCGTTACTTCCGTACCCGGCAAAAGTAATTGAAAAAGCTGTCAACAGCCAACTCGCCTCCTTCATCAATAAAAACAACATCCCCGATGACTCCCAATCAGGGTTCAGAAAGAATCACAGCACCGAAACCACCCTTATCTCCGCTACAGATGACATGCGCTCCCTCCTTGACAGAGGACAGACTGTGGCCCTCATCCTCTTGGACCTCTCCACAGCCTTCAACGCAGTCTCATACAGCACCCTACCCGCAAACTCCATGACGCAGGAATCCGGAACAAAGCCCTCAACTATATCTGCTCATTCCTCTACAGCAGAACACAGCGAGTCAGACTCCCTCCCTTCCTCTCGGATCCCACACCGACCACCTGCGGAGTCCCCAAGGATCCTCCATCAGCCCCACCCTGTTCAACGTCACATCCATTGTCAGATCACACTTACTCAACATCATATTGTACGCAGATGACACTCAATTCATCCTCTCCTGAGCCAATAAACCCAACATCTCCAAACACAACTTTCAACAAGGACTGGAAGCAGTCCCCAGATGGATGAAGAACAGCTGCCTACAACTTAACTCAGACAAAACCAATGTACTCGTCGTAGACCCACACCCCGATGCCTGGAACGACTCCTGGTGGCCCCCCGCCCTCAGGAACCAACCCATGAACCACGTACGCAACCTCAGAATCATCCTGGACTCCGAACTCAAGATGAACCACCAAATCAATGTCATCACCTCATCCTGTTTCCACACCCTCTGTCTCCTACTAAAGACCTTTAACTGGATTCCCCTTGAACACAGGAAAACCATCACCCAAGCCGTCATCAGCAGCAGAGTCGACCACGGCAACGCACTCTATGCCGGAATCAACAAGAGCCTCACCTGCAAGCTCCAGTACGTCCAGAATGCCTCCACCAGACTAGTTCTCAACCTGCTGCGCCACTGACACATCACCCAACACCTGCAGGCACTACACTGGCTCCCAGTTGAGAAGAGAATCACCTTCAAGCTTCTCTCCCATGCCCACAAAGCCCTCCACAACACCGGCCCCACCTACATGAACCAGTCCCTCTCATTCCACGCAGACCAAAGATCCCTCTGCTCAGCCCAGCACTCCCGTGTGACGGTGCAGCGCATCAAGCAAACCAGAACAGGAGGCCGATCCTTCTCCTTCCTCACGGCCAAGGCATGGAACACCCTCCCGCTCCACCTCCGCCAGACACCAACACTCTCCAAGTTCTTGAAGGACCTTAAGACCTGGCTTTTTGACAGATCACTGTCTACCTGCAGGAGCTGCGCGGACCCTGGCGGGTCCTGAAAGGCAACAAGACCTAGCTCATTGACATACCATCGTGAACGTCCAGGAATCTTTTGGGTTAGTAGCTGCGCTTAACAAACCCATGATTGATTGAAGAACCCTGTAAATGTATGCTATGGCCAAGGTGCTGCAACCGGGAAACACTTTGGCCTTCTCTATCTTCTCTGTCTTAAGTATCTAAGCACTGCCAGCATCTACACCAAAACATGGGGTCTCTGAATCCAATAATATTGAAAACCTCAGTTATAAGTTAGCCATGAAACCTTCACCAGAAGACTACCATAACATATTTTACAGTGAACCTAAATTAATTATTAATTTTACAATTGCAATAATGAATATTAAATTAATAACAACAATCTCCTGTGAATAAAATTTCAATCAGAGTTTTGTCCATTAAATGACTTAGCCTTGTAGGAGAGAAAGGCTCGCAGGGCGCTGTGAAGGCCATGAAAAGGTGGCCAATGGATAGCAGTGAATCATTTACCCTAGACCCTGATTAAAAGTTGATCATTGAATTCCAATATCTGTGCAAACTTAATTTTAGGTGGGATTGAAATGTCAAGCCATACAATGATTAGTGCACCACTCATGTACAAGAGCTGGAAGAAAAGTAAAGCATTTGGTATGCGGTAATTTACATACAGATTTCATATTGTGGGAAATTGGGTTACTGGTTGAAGGAGGGGAAACCCTACTCAAGCAGCAACCACAATTCTTGTCGGGGTGGAGTCACAAGCAACCCCAAATTAACTTGTGCTTAACCATCTGGTAGCTTGGCACAAAAGTATTCAGGGCTAACTTAGAGGCACTGTGCAAAATATTTATGCAGCACTTCAAACAGTAAAAAAGTGAAAACACAACACAAGAAAAATCCCACACCATTTTTAGAAACATAGATTTAAATGTAACATATTATTTGAGACAAAAACACAAAATTCCAATCTGTAATACAGGACATATGCAATTTTAAAGATTTAAGTAAAATGGGTGTCTAGAAGCACAAAGCGCAAACTGTGGTGACCTGGTCGCAACGGACCGGGACAAAGTCACACGTTAAGGCTAACCACGAAGGAGAGAAGGACGGATACAGGGACCAAATTAGACCCACTGAACAATATAGTTTAAATCGGTGTTGAGGAGCTTTTCAAAATCCCACATCGAGGATGCTTGTAGCAGTGGTGGTTGACAGGAAGCTACAGAGCTTCGATGGATAGTCCAGCATCATTGACGAGGGGCTTGCGATGCAAAGGTCTTCATCAAGGATGTGTCATGCAGCGGCAAGTCCCAAAAGCTGCGGACTGCGATGCAACGTCCAGCATCATTGTCGAGCATGCAGTTGACGAGGGACTTGCGACATGAAGGCCTGCATCAAGGATGCATAGCTCAGCGGCAGTTCAGTGGAAATGCAGGCTGTGATGCAAGGTCCTGCAGACAGCAGCAGTTCCAATGCGGCTGTGAGGAGATGCATCGCTCTGTGTCAGTTCTGCTTACAGGACCACAGCTGGTCTGGCTTTTGGTGCTAATAGGTTCAAGATGCAGGTCCAGCACTTCTCACTCAGGCAGCAGGATAGCAGTCCTTCTTGCAAAGCAGCACAGCAATCTTTCTGAGTCTTCCACAGGCCCAGAGGTATACTGAAGAGTTGGGTCTGAGGGTCCATTATTTGTACCTGGTTCACGCTTTGAAGTAAGAAAAGGTTCTGGAGGTGTACACCACCCAAAGGTGTCTGGAATTGCTTGCCTCCCTGCTCTGGCCCCAGTTTCTCAGGGGTCAAAAATGACTAATGTCAAACCCTTTGTGAGAGTGCTAAGGCAGAGGGTTTGTGATTTGCAAGTGTGGTAGGTGGCAACTCCCCACCTCATCATGTCAGAGAATGCCCATCCTGCCAACACCTACTCTCCCTTTGCATCACTGTCTGGGAGCCATACACAAAGACCAACTGCCAGCTACACCTAATCATGTGACCCAGGATACAGGCACCAAATGGTTAGCACAAGAATATGCCAAAGTGGCATTTACAAAATTGTGATTTAAATTCCGATGTTACTATTAAAAAGGCTTTTAGATTACAATTCTATAGACACCAAACTTGACAATCACATCTGCTACTGTTAGACCTGACATCTTCTGGCGTGATTACCCCTATCTTTTTGCCTCTGCCTCCTGTATTTTTTGATGCTGTGCTGGATTCGTTTTTGCTGGTTTAGATGCTTTGGACACTCTGCCACTGCTGATCAGTGCCATAGTGTAAGTGCTCCCTATGTAAATTGTTATCATGATTGGACATCCATGTTTGGCATATTTGTATCACCATGAAGTCCCTAGTAAAGTGCACGGGGTGTGCCAGGGCCGCTGATGACGAATGCTACTAGTGGGCCTGCAGCACTGATTGTGCCACCCACAGGAGTAGCTCTAAAATGGTGTCTCGGGCCTGCCACTGCAGCGCCTACGGGCAGTTTAGAACTGCCATGTCCTCCTGGTCCGCGTCCCCGCTGACCAGGCCTAACCCTTCCCTTTTCATGCACATCAGTCACCCCTATGGAAGGCCCAAGGTACCCCCCCTGGGCAGGGTGCGGTGTATGTGAAAGGTAGAGCATGTACTAGTGCAGGTAACATGCTCTGGTAGTGAATCACGGCCATTTTCGTTTTTCACTATTGTAAGGTTATCTTGCTCCATAGGTTAACATGGGGGATGCTGGCTACAGTGGTTAACGGCATTTCTTCCCATAGGAACAAGATAGGACATAAGTATCTAGTATCCCTGAACTCAGAATTTAATAACGCATCTTTTAGGAAAGGTGGATTTTAGATCCTGTGTTTGAGAACAGCACTTTTAGAAAGTTGCTGTTCTCTTGTCTGACCCTTCTGTGTGCCTGGGAATGTTTGTGTATTGACTGTCTGGTTTGTGAGTGACAGGGGCTGGGGAATTCCCCCAGAGGCTGGATGAGTCAGCACTAGGCTGAATGAAGCAATTGCTACCTGAGTGGTGGGCGGAGTTAGCACCTGGGCTGAATAGGGCTGTGCCTGCCTGCCACAATGCTGGCTCCACCTCCTGCTGGGCGGCGGAGGATCCTGCCCCTCACTCTGAAAGGAAAGATGCAGCCAGCAAAACAAAGTGCTCAGGATCCACCCAGAACTGGTTCAGACCGGGCTCAGGGCCCACATGCACAGAGAGAACAAAGACTTTAGGGGTATAAGTACAGGACCCCTGACAACAGAAAATTAGATCATCCTGGAAATCAAGAAGGAACCTCTGCCAAGGAGAAAGCTGACGTTGAAGAAGGAAGACTGTCCTGCTGTTGCTCTGCTGGACTGACCTGCTGTTGCTTTGATGCCAAGGAGAGGGGAAGGACTTTGCTGTGAGCTGTGTCCCCTGTCTTGAAGGGATCTCCAAGGGCCTGAGAAGAGCTGGCTCCTTGTTTCCGAAGTCCCAGGAACAAAAGGACTTCACCCCCAGTCTCCCTGAACTCTGCTGAGAGAGTTCTGTCCTTCGTAGAGTGCTTGATCCAGTTGTGGGGCCTCTAGAAGTTGAACCTGAGCTGGGAAGCTTGAGACTAAGCTGAGAAACTTGTGAAGCTGAAAAGTGTCGCATCGCTCGCTTGCGGAGCACATCCCCGACAGTGCGAGAAGTTTCCCGCCGCTACGAAGGTCGAGATCGGCGCAGCGCCTGACATCGCTGCCGGAGCCGTCGCACCCTTCGTTTGTGGGACGCACCAGACCGGTGCGGGAGAATCGAACACCGCTGCGAGGGTCGTCGCAGAGCCTGTCGTCTGGGTGAGATCGCCGTGCCGCTTGCTTACGGACCGCATCACGTCGCTGCGAACATCGTCGCAGAAACATCTCATCGAGGAGCTGCGAGAGAGAGGATCACCGCTGGATGCGCATCGTCGCCCCGGAGATCGTCGCAGCCCCTACGAGATCACCGCATCGTGCCTTTGCGAGAACAGACTTCCTACGGAACCTACGCACCGGAATCTACGCAAGCTGCCTTCCTCCCCATACAGACCAGATTCGTCGCAACACGCCCGCTGCTGCAGCGGGGCTGTCGCATCGCCTCCCCAGGGTCTCAGGAGTAACGCATCGCTTGTTTCCACCGCACCAGCTTCCTGCTTGTGGAACTTTGTTGCATCTAAAAGGTACTGTGAGTCAACGTGACGCAACTGTGAACTTTTCACGCATCTGTGGGTTAATTGATCGCAACTTAAAGAACTTTGATTACAACCTGAAGAACTCATTTGAAACCATCACCTTGCATTGTGTATGTTGGATTTTTGCCGTTTTGGTCTTGTGTAGTTTAGAATAAATATCTTTATTTTCCTAAACTGTTGTGGAATCAGTTTGTGGTGTTTTCACTGTGTTACTGTGAGTGTTGGTACAAATACTTTACGCATTGCCTCTGGTTAGCCTAGACTGCTCAGGCCAAGCTACCTTGAGGGCGAGCAGGGGTTATCTAAGAGGGTTATCCCCTTGTCCTGACTAGAAGCAAGGGTCCCTATTTGGACAGTGGTACCTACCTCTGCCAACTAGAGACCCCCAGTTCTAACATTGGTGGCAGCGGTGGGATTCGAACCCACGCCTCCGGAGAGACTGGAGCCTCAATCCAGAAGAGTTACAGGAAAATCAAAGAATAAGAGAATATGACCTGGAGGTCATGAAAATGAAAATGAAGCAATTGGAAGTAGAGAAGGCGGCGGAGGAGAGCAAGAATGCCCGCGCCTTAGAGGAAAAGAAATTGCTTTTTGCTCACGAGTTGAGACTGAAAGAGCTGGATCTGAAGAACAAGGAGGTGGATGCCAGTTCAAATGGTGGCAGCGCGCAGCCAGTGCATGGGGGTAAAGTATATATTCCCAAAGACCTGGTACAGAATTACCATAGGAGTGAGGATATTTATGCCTGGTTCACTTCGTATGAAATTGCATTGAAGATGAATGGTGTGCCTGATAAGTATTGGGGGAAGGGCCTGTGGAAACATTTTGAGGCTTCTGGGAGGAGTGCTCTAGAGCCCTTAGAGTTGGCAGGTGCCATGACCTACCCCAATATGAAGGAGGCCTTATGTCTCAGGTATGGCCTTACTCCAGAGCAGTACAGACTGCAGTTTAGAAACTCCAAGAAGAAAGAGTCTGAGTCTTGGATGGAGTGTGTGAATGGGTACTCGCGTGCACTGGAAGGTTGGATGAAGGGCAGTAAAGTAACTGATTTGAAGGGGTTGTTGCATTTAATCAGTTGGGAGCACTTGAGTAGTCTTTGTGTTCCAGAGCTGCGCCAGCATCTTTTAGACAGCAAGCTGACAGACCCCATTGAGCTTGCTAAGGAGGCGGACCGCTGGACCAGTACCAGGGTCCACAGAGGAATTGTGGGTACCACAGCCAAAGGTGGGCAGGGTCCCCAGCAGAAGAGTGGGGGGGGACAAGGGTAACCAAAAGGAGTTCTCACAAGGGCCCCAAAATAGTTCCCCGGAAAAGGAGTCCCAACCCCCCAAATCTAAGCAGCCATGGCCCTCTAAGGGCAGGCGGGACAATAGAGACAAGAGAAATAACCAGGGTCCCCCTACCTGCTATCACTGCAATGAGGTGGGCCATATTGCTCCGAAATGTCCCAAGAAGAAGCCCGCACCCACTGGTGCTCCCGCCCCAGCGTTAGCTAGTGTAGTTTTGGGTGGGGATTTGGTTTCTAGTGACTGGGGAGAGCTAGCAGTCATGACCCTTGTCTCGCTAGGAGACCGAGAGATGGTCCCGGAAACCTTACTGCCCTCTAACACTAAGAAATATGGGCAGAAGGTGACCATCAATGGGAGGGAGGTCGAAGCTCTGAGAGACACCGGAGCCAGTGTGACATCCGTGAAGTGTCAGTGGGTGTCGGACGAGCAAATCATCCCTGGCGTACTCCGCCCTGTAGTGGCCGCTGACAGCTCAGTGCGCCTCTGCAAGCTAGCGAAGGTTTCCTTTGAATGGGGAGGAGTCTCTGGTCTTTTGGAGGTAGTTGTCAGTTATGCCTTGCCTGTGGACTGTCTGTTAGGCAACGACCTGGAGAGTTCTCCATCGAAGGACATAGAACACCGAACTCACTTGGAGATGTTGGGTCTGCCTGCGTGGATCTGCGTGACCACGCGTGCTATGGCAGCCAGTAAGGGTGAATCAGCAGAACTGGAGCCTGAAACAGTGGCCCAGAGACCTGCCAGGAGAGGAAGAGGCAGAGGGCGCGGGAAACCAGCCCCAGCCGTTCCCACAGTCCAGGAGGAAGCAGAACCTGAGGGGGATGCCCTGGAACCTACAGGGGAGCAGGTGGCCGAACTGGGAGACCTACCTGAGCTGACCCATTGGCAGCAAGAAAGTGGTCCCTCCAGGGTGGAGTTCTGCCAGGCGCAGAAGGAATGCCCTTCCCTCATTGGTCTGCGGCAACAGGCTGTAGATCAGGCAGCAGGTGGAGCAGTCAAAGATCACTATGTTTACTGGGAAGGTGACCTACTTTATAGCGAGCCTAAGTTTGCTGAGCCCGGTGCAGCCCGTGTGCTGGTGGTATCTGAGCGCTTCAGAAACTTCCTAATGGGTCTGGCTCATGAGGTGCCTCTCGCAGGACATCTGGGGCAAGACAAGACCCTTAACCGGCTTGTCACCCACTTCCACTGGCCCCAGATGAGAAAGCACGTTGGTTCCTTTTGCAGATCTTGCCAAACCTGTCAAGCTAGTGGCAAGACTGGAATGAAGTTGAAGGCCCCCCTTCAACCCTTCCCAGTGGTGAGCACCCCTTTCGAGCGGGTGGGCATAGATATCGTAGGGCCCCTGGACCCCAAGACAGCCTTAGGCAACAGGTTCATCCTGGTCTTGGTGGACCATGCCACCCGGTACCCGGAAGCAGTCCCTCTCAGGACAATCACAGCACCCGTGGTGGGCCGTGCATTGATGGGGATCTTTTCCCATGTGGGATTCCCCAGAGAGGTGGTCTCCGACCGGGGTACCAACTTCATCTCTAGGTACATGAAGTCTCTGTGGGAGGAGTGTGGGGTAACTTATAAGTTCACCACTCCTTACCACCCTCAAGGAAATGGGCTGGTTGAAAGGTTCAACCGGACCCTGAAAGGTATGATTATGGGCCTAGCGGAGCCCATGAGACGTAAGTGGGACGTCTTGTTACCATGCCTGTTGTTTGCCTACAGGGAGGTGCCTCAGAAGTCCTTAGGGTTCAGTCCCTTTGAACTCCTGTATGGCCACCCTGTCAGAGGACCTCTCTCACTGGTGAAGGAGGGTTGGGAAAAGTCCTGTGGGAAAACCCCCCAGGATGTGTTCTGCTATGTGCTGGCCATCCGCAACCAGACAGAACGCTTCAGGAAGCTCGCTCAGGCGAACCTGGAAGCAAGCCAGGAAGAAATGAAAAGATGGCATGACCAGAATACCACTCTGGTCGAGTTTCAACCTGGGCAGAAAGTGTGGGTGATGGCACCAGTGGAGCCTTGCGCGCTCCAAGACAAGTGGTCTGGGCCATACGAGGTGGTGGAAAGGAAGAGTGAGGTAACCTACCTGGTTAACCTGAAGACTCCCAGGCAGCCCCTGAGAGTTTTGCACGTGAACCGCCTCAAACCACACTTTGAGAGATCTGAAGTAACCATGCTCATGGCTACAGATGCAGGGATGGAAGAGGATAGCGATCCTCTCCCTGACCTCCTGGCAGTTAAGGAGCAAGATGGGTCAGTGGATGGTGTGGTCCTCTCGCCCACCCTGACCCCAGAACAGCAGAATGACTGTCGCCAAGTGTTGGGTCAGTTCTCCTCTCTGTTCTCCCTGACCCCAGGAGTCACCAACTGGTGCGTCCATGATGTGGACACTGGAGACAGTCTGCCTGTAAAGCAAAAATTTTACAGGGTAGCTGACAAGGTCAGGGCCAGCATCAAGGAAGAGGTTTCCAAGATGTTGGCGCTAGGGGTGATTTAGCCCTCCAGCAGCCCCTGGGCTAGCCCAGTGGTCTTGGTTCCCAAGAAAGCTGCTACCCCCGGTGGCCCTCCAGAACTCCGGTTTTGTGTGGACTACCGTGGGCTCAATGCGGTCACGAAGACTGACGCACACCCCATCCCCAGAGCTGATGAGCTCGTGGATCGGTTGGGAGCTGCCAAGTACCTCAGTACATTTGATTTGACTTCGGGGTACTGGCAGATTGCCTTAACTGACGGGGCCAAAGAGAGGTCAGCATTTTCAACGCCAGAGGGGCACTTCCAGTTCCGTGTCATGCCCTTTGGGTTGAAGAATGCCCCTGCCACGTTCCAGAGACTGGTTAACCAGGTACTGTCCGGGCTGGAGGAATTCAGCACCGCATACCTGGATGACATTGCTGTGTTCAGCTCCACGTGGGAGGAACACTTGCAACACCTCTGCGAAGTGTTGAAGGCTCTGCAAAAGGCAGGCCTCACTATCAAGGCCAGCAAGTGCCAGATAGGGCAGGGATCGGTGGTGTACTTGGGACACCAGGTGGGGAGCGGCCAGGTGGCGCCCCTACAGGCGAAGATTGATACCATTCTGGCTTGGGAGCCCCCCAAGACCCAGACAGAGGTGAGAGCCTTTTTAGGACTCACCGGGTATTACAGACGGTTTGTCAAGGGATATGACACCATTGTCGCCCCCTTGACAGAACTCACTTCCAAGAAGTTGCCCAAAAGAGTTGACTGGACTGACGCCTGTCAAACTACTTTTGATGCCCTGAAGACTGCGATGTGCACAGCACCGGTGCTCAAGGCACCTGACTTTTCCAGTGAGTTCATAGTTCAGACGGACGCTTCAGAGCATGGTGTGGGAGCAGTACTCTCACAAGCCACTGAGGAGAATGGAGACCAGCCAGTAGCTTTCATTAGTCGGAGGCTACTCCCCAGGGAACAGAAGTGGAGTGCGATTGAAAGGGAGGCTTTTGCTGTGGTCTGGGCTCTGAAAAAGTTGAGGCCCTACCTGTTTGGGACTCACTTTCGTGTTCAGACCGACCACAGACCCCTCAGGTGGTTAATGCACATGATGGGAGAAAACCCAAAACTGTTGAGGTGGTCCATCTCCCTACAGGGAATGGACTTTACGGTGGAACACTGCCCTGGTACAGAACACGCCAACGCTGATGGTCTGTCCAGGTTTTTCCGCCTTAGTGAAGAGAACTCCCAAGAGGGTGGGTAGTTCTCCCCACTTTCAGCTGGAGGGGACACGTGTTAGACCTGACATCTTCTGGCGTGATTACCCCTATCTTTTTGCCTCTGCCTCCTGTATTTTTCGATGCTGTGCTGGATTCGTTTTTGCTGGTTTAGATGCTTTGGACACTCTGCCACTGCTGATCAGTGCCAGAGTGTAAGTGCTCCCTATGTAAATTGTTATCATGATTGGATATCCATGTTTGGCATATTTGTATCACCATGAAGTCCCTAGTAAAGTGCACGGGGTGTGCCAGGGCCGGTGATGACGAATGCTACTAGTGGGCCTGCAGCACTGATTGTGCCACCCACAGGAGTAGCTCTAAAATGGTGTCTCGGGCCTGCCACTGCAGCGCCTACGGGCAGTTTACAACTGCCATGTCCTCCTGGTCCGCGTCCCCGCTGACCAGGCCTAACCCTTCCCTTTTCGTGCACATCAGTCACCCCTATGGAAGGCCCAAGGTACCCCCCTGGGCAGGGTGCCGTGTATGTGAAAGGTAGAGCATGTACTAGTGCAGGTAACATGCTCTGGTAGTGAATCACGGCCATTTTCGTTTTTCACTATTGTAAGGTTATCTTGCTCCATTGGTTAACATGGGGGATGCTGGCTACAGTGGTTAACGGCATTTCTTCCCATAGGAACAAGATAGGACATAAGTATCTAGTATCCCTGAACTCAGAATTTAATAACGCATCTTTTAGGAAAGGTGGTTTTTAGATCCTGTGTTTGAGAACAGCACTTTTAGAAAGTTGCTGTTCTCTTGTCTGACCCTTCTGTGTGCCTGGGAATGTTTGTGTATTGACTGTCTGGTTTGTGAGTGACAGGGGCTGGGGAATTCCCCCAGAGGCTGGATGAGTCAGCACTAGGCTGAATGAAGCAATTGCTACCTGAGTGGTGGGCGGAGTTAGCACCTGGGCTGAATAGGGCTGTGCCTGCCTGCCACAATGCTGGCTCCACCTCCTGCTGGGCGGCGGAGGACCCTGCCCCTCACTCTGAAAGGAAAGATGCAGCCAGCAAAACAAAGTGCTCAGGATCCACCCAGAACTGGTTCAGACCGGGCTCAGGGCCCACATGCACAGAGAGAACAAAGACTTTAGGGGTATAAGTACAGGACCCCTGACAACAGAAAATTAGATCATCCTGGAAATCAAGAAGGAACCTCTGCCAAGGAGAAAGCTGACGTTGAAGAAGGAAGACTGTCCTGCTGTTGCTCTGCTGGACTGACCTGCTGTTGCTTTGCTGCCAAGGAGAGGGGAAGGACTTTGCTGTGAGCTGTGTCCCCTGTCTTGAAGGGATCTCCAAGGGCCTGAGAAGAGCTGGCTCCCTGTTTCCGAAGTCCCAGGAGCAAAAGGACTTCACCCCCAGTCTCCCTGAACTCTGCTGAGAGAGTTCGGTCCTTCGTAGAGTGCTTAATCCAGTTGTGGGGCCTCTAGAAGTTGAACCTGAGCTGGGAAGCTTGAGACTAAGCTGAGAAACTTGTGAAGCTGAAAAGTGTCGCATCGCTCGCTTGCGGAGCGCATCCCCGACAGTGCGAGAAGTTTCCCGCCGCTACGAAGGTCGAGATCGGCGCAGCGCCTGACATCGCTGCCGGAGCCGTCGCACCCTTCGTTTGCGGGACGCACCAGACCGGTGCAGGAGAATCGAACATCGCTGCGAGGGTCGTCGCAGAGCCTGTCGTCTGGGTGAGATCGCCGCGCCGCTTGCTTACGGACCGCATCACGTCGCTGCGAACATCGTCACAGAAACATCTCATCGAGGAGCTGCGAGAGAGAGGATCACCGCTGGACGCGCATCGTCGCCCCGGAGATTGTCGCAGCCCCTACGAGATCACCGCATCGTGCCTTTGCGAGAACAGACTTCCTACGGAACCTACACACCGGAATCTACGCAAGCTGCCTTCTTCCCCATACAGACCGGATTCGTCGCAACACGCCCGCTGCTGCAGCGGGGCTGTCGCATCGCCTCCCCAGGGTCTCAGGAGTAACGCATTGCTTGTTTCCACCGCACCAGCTTCCTGCTTGTGGAACTTTGTTGCATCTAAAAGGTACTGTGAGTTAACGTGACGCAACTGTGAACTTTTCACGCATCTGTGGATTAATTGATCGCAACTTAAAGAACTTTGATTACAACCTGAAGAACTCATTTGAAACCATAACCTTGCATTGTGTATGTTGGATTTTTGCCGTTTTGGTTTTGTGTAGTTTAGAATAAATATCTTTATTTTCCTAAACTGTTGTGGAATCAGTTTGTGGTGTTTTCACTGTGTTACTGTGAGTGTTGGTACAAATACTTTACGCATTGCCTCTGGTTAGCCTAGACTGCTCAGGCCAAGCTACCTTGAGGGCGAGCAGGGGTTATCTAAGAGGGTTATCCCCTTGTCCTGACTAGAAGCAAGGGTCCCTATTTGGACAGTGGTACCTACCTCTGCCAACTAGAGACCCCCAGTTCTAACAGCTACCAATTGAAAGTTACCACTTACTAAATGTAATTAGGGAACCAAATGATATTCTATGGAAGAAGTGGGCCTCAAAGTAGTAAAAAGCTAATTTAGGAGTTTTTCACTACCAGAAGATATAAAACTTAAAAGTAAATGTCCAACTTTTTAAATAAAGTGCACCACGCCCTCTGGGCTATGTAAGGCCTACCCTAGGGATGACATTTAAAAGGGAAGTTTGAGCATGGCAAGATTTTAAAATTGCCAGGTCAAAATGGCAGAATATAACTGCACACACAGGCTGCAATGACATGAGGGATGTTTAAAGGGCTACTTAAGTGGGTGGCACAATAAGTGCCGCAAGACCACTAGTAGCAATAAATTTACCAGCCCTGGGGACATGTAGTACCACTTTACTAGGGACTTAGTAAATCTAATGTGCCAATTGGGTGTAAGCCAATTTCACCATTTTTTATAGGAGAGATCACAAGCACTTTAGCATTGGTAGCAGTGGTAAAGCACGCAGAGTTCTAAAAGCCAACAAAAACTGGTTAGGAAAACAGGAGGGTGAAGGCAAGAAGATTGAGGGATGACCCTGCAGAGAGAGCCAAGTCCATGTGTTATGCATCCTTCTCAAATGAAAAACCTTGAACATGAGGCATTTACTTCATCATGTAAATATCTCACTCCAGGCTAATGTTATTTACCAAATGCAGTAAATACCTCACTCTA
This sequence comes from Lissotriton vulgaris, assembly GCF_964263255.1. NCBI lineage: Eukaryota > Metazoa > Chordata > Amphibia > Caudata > Salamandridae > Lissotriton > Lissotriton vulgaris. The sequence continues at coordinate 514,706,104 of NC_141697.1, read as the reverse complement.
GCATGAGATCATAGACACTGGGTGCCTAGTGAGTTCTAGACTATGTCTAAAAAGTGGTGGGAGGTGGCCCAGAAGCACCACGAGAGACATTAAAATGAAATAAAAAATTCAAGCATTAGTCTATTCTGTGAAATAACTTTCTTTCTGAGGGAGGGTCCTGACCTCTTGGATTTGTGCTCTCTTGTTGCTTCAGCAGCTGGTATAGAGTGCTGGAGATGGTGCTATGTTCCTTTGTGCAGGAGATGTTTTGTTGATGTTTTGCATTCTGCAGGTATGTACACAAAGGGAGGGTGTTAGAACGTCAGGAATAGGGTAAGTGGTGCCATATTCTTTACTCGGAATCCTTTCTTCTCCATCACAAAGCTCACTTGAAAAATGAGTCCTTACCCTGAGGTCAGCCACAAAGCTACACAATAAGATAGGCCTTTCTTCCTTAATATCAACCTTTGTTATTTCTCTAGTACTGAAAACTATATACCTTTAGATATTGTTTATATTGATATATCTTCATAGAGATACATGACAGAATCAGCATCATAGTCAAGAAAAATTAAATATAACTAAAAGATTTGAGGATGGTAACATGCATGGACATCTCAGAAGTTTCAGAACTATAAAAATAGCTAACTGCCCCTTGCACAGCACCAATGAAGTTTTTTTTTATTACAAAAATCAGCATGACCTTCAATCATTTAACAACAAAATAATATTTGCACTGACACCTTGATTACAAATGGCCCATAATTAGTTCTCTTTTTGTTTTACCTGTGTTTTGGGATTCAGTAATGGAGAGGACCTTCAGGATGAAAATTAAGATACTATCTGCAGACTTATAGAAATTGAAATGTCTCTAAATAAAGCTGTATCTTCTTCTGTTTATCCTTGCTACAAAGGGCTAGAATATTTCAATTGCTAGGCACATGAGCATATCTATTGAGTGGTCTGGTGAGCTATCATAACCACATATTCTGGACCATCATCCTGGACTGAGACTAAGTGATCCCAATATCCATTATTCAGTTTAATTTCAACTTACTTAGCACCTCCGCAAATAATGATTTAAACTCAAGAAGTAAACCTCTTTTACTCTCTATTGCCTTAAGCACTTTGGTTGTGAAGACTCTTGTATTGCTTATAGCCAGATTCTAATGACCTGTGCATAGACTTTCAGAATAATACTCAACAGTCTCCTCCCCAACAGGATAACTTTCATTGATAGGCTAGCACTGCCTGTAAACCTCACGAAGACTCTGTTAGTGTGTGTATCCGGATTCTAATGGTCTATGCATGGCCTTTCAGGAAACTACTCTACAATGTAATCCCTACTGGATAGGTTCCACTGATAGGATAGCACTGACTGTAAACCTACCACACATTACCCTCAGTACAATTGTATCTAGTTGGAGCCTCAGAGGTAAGTATTCACAGCCATATCAGAGAACCAAGGGACGTTTTTTGTCAATTGACAATGTTAGGACAAGGATATTTTTCCCAAACTAGCTTCAAAACTGAGTAGTTCATTCCAGTCTAAATAGCATTTCAGCTTTCTATTGTTAATGGCTAGTATGGGGAACGAGAAAGAGTTATGCCATACTTGGTAAATACTTCGAGTGGATTATTACCCCTTTGTTTCTTTTTTTTTTGGTGTCACTTTGCTTCCTCAGAGAAAAGATGTATGTAGCCCTTGCCAGTGGTGACATTTTTATTTTTTATTTTTTTGTTGTATATTAAATCTTCTGATTGGTATTTTCAGACCAGGATCATCCATATGTAAAGATATTTCTTAACAGAATACCTTTTGGGAATAGGATTGCGTTCTATACATAGCACTTGGGAAGACCGTGGCATACCGCAGTAAGAAGGGTGGAAGAACGCAATCATATTTCAATCTGTTCATGATATTCATTCCAATTCCCTGTCTATACAGTAACCTACCTATCACTCTGCAATGAACTGCAAGTAATTGAAATTGCTCAATAACCTAATGTTAGCTATAGCAGTTGGCTGTCAGCCTTTAGATTGAAAGAATGAACAATTGTATGAATCCTGGCTAATTTATTGACACCATGGTTAAAAAAAAAAGAAAACAATAGTCATAGGAGTTTGAATAGTATGCTCCACTACAAGGAATAGTCAATTTTCAGTTTCCTATTACCGAAGCAACATCTTGTAGGATTACTCCCATCCATTTGAGCAGTAAAACAGTACAAGGAAAATGGCAGTGTTTCACGAACAAAAGGGACAGTTGCAAAATAAAGACCTAGGTAGCTGTACACACATTACATTTTAGGATTAGATAATGTTAAATGCTCTATTGTTTGTAGGAAGTGTTCAATATAAGGGACAATGAAACTGTGGAATTTCCACCACTATAGTGCCCAGTGGTAGAGAGAATTCTGCAGGTGCATTTTTCTTTTCATTTAGAAGTTCTTACAAAGAATAGTGCATTTGGCATCAACATCACACTTTTGATCAGATTCTTAGCCATTTATGTATTTTTAGAAAGTGGGTTGTTGGTGGACTGGGGTGTGAGCTCTGGTCAAGCAGCAACCACAATCCTAGTCAGGGTCAGGAACAAGCAACCCCCAAATTAATCTGTGCTCACCCTCTAATAACAGAGTAATCAAGCTTCATCTAGAGGCAATGTGTAAAGTATTTCTGCAACACTTCGAACAGTAAAACAGTAAACACACCAAACAAAAAGATCCCATACCAGGCTGGACAAATGGATCTGAATCCATACTAATATAATAAAAAGAGAGCCCAAACCTTTGAGGCGGGTAATCTCAGGAACCACAGCACCAATCACAACACCCAATACAGCGTTGGAAAGGGCAGTTGCAGCAGAAGGACATAGGCTATGCAGATGCCCACCATATACATTTAAAATGTAAAAGAACTGTGCCAGCAAAGTAGTCCCTTGTGGGCGTGTCTGCGTTGTGCTGTGGGCGTGTGCTGGGGGAGTGATAAAAGCTGGGGGCGTATGGTATGTTCCGCCCTTCATGCCATGTCTCATATTGTGTGCTAATCCCACCCTGCTCCCTTTAAATACCCCTGCACCTCATAATCATAACCCACCCTTACTCCTTAAAATACCCCAACACCCTTAAACACTAACCCATCTTAACCCTATAAATATACCCTGTACCCCAAAACCCAAACCTATCCCTAAACCCCTAAAAATACCCCTGTACCCCAAAACCCAAACTAAGCCCTGAACCCTATAAATACCCCTGTACCTCAAAACCCTAACCTACCCCTGAACCCTAAAAATAACCATGTACCCCAAAACCCAAACCTACCCCAGAACCCTAAAATACCCCTGTACCCCAAAACCCAAACCTAGCCCTGAACCCTAAAAATACCCCTGTACCCCAAAACCCAAACCTAGCCCTGAACCCTTAAAATACCTGTGTACCCCAAAACCCAAACCTACCCCGAACCCTAAAAATACCCCTATACCCCAAAACCCAAACCTAGCCCTGAACCCTAAAAATACCCCTGTACCCCAAAACCCATACCTATCCCTAAACCCAAAAACTACCCCTGTACCCTATAACCCAAAACTATATCTGAAACCCTTAAAATACCCAAAGACCACAAAACATATACCTCAGTACCCCAAAACATATACCCCTATACACATACTTACCTTATCCAAACATTAAAAAAACATGCTTTGTACATGTATGCGTGGTAAATGCATATAAAATGTAATGCCATGCGTTATAATGGCATTGCGGAGTCATGGTACTTTCGTAATGAAAGTATGCGGAGTGATGATATGCGGAAAGAAAGTTGCGGAATAATGGGTGTTTACCCTGCCCCGGTAAGTACATTGGTGGCACGGCGGCCCACATCTCCAGCAACATACTCATCTTTTCACCACCCATTTGAAAAATGCACAGGTCTCTCTCATTGATGGCAAGCACCGACATACACTTTTAGACACACCTCCCGCCACAAGTTCTAGAATTGCGAACTTTAGAGCTGGGGAGCTACGTTCGAATCTCGGCATCAGCTCAACATCCTGTGATTCCAGGCAAATCGCTTTGTCTCCCCGTGCCTACCATAAATTAATATGTTCTTCTGTAATGTAAACTGTGCTCAGGCCATGTTGTCGAGTTTGCGCTACATAATATTGCAAGGAAAAATAAAGTACGGAAACTCGAGTTCACACACTACTGAACCCGCACTCTTAAGTGCATCAGCAGTGCACTGTGAATCGGAGCGTTTCACAGGCCTGTCACAGATAAGAAATGCTATCAAAACAAAATCCTACAAAACAATATACTACTGGCCGGCAGCAATTCATACCCGTACAACGTCGGGACGGGCTGCTAGTTTAATAAATAAAACAAGACCAAAACAAAAATGCAATTAGTAGAACCGTAGATATCGAAGTTTAAATTTTATAGTGAGAAATAGCTCCAAAAAACACAAAGCACGATTGGTAATATCTATTCGCACTGGACCGGTGCGAAGTCACAAGGTCAAGGTGACAGCGATGGAGCATGGACAGGCTACAAGTATCCAGTTAGGCCCACTGAACACCCAGGTTTGCAGAGTGTTGCGTGAATTCGTGCCGAAGATGCATTACTCAGCTGAGGCGATGCGTCGGTTCCCAGATGCGGTAAGGCTGCGGTGCGAGGTCCTTCCGATAGGTCTTGCAATGCAAAGTCCGGTGTCGGGGAAGTGATGTGCAATCGTGGTGATGAGTCGATTCTGATGAGCAGTAAAGTAGTGATGTGGGAATTTGCTGTCGCTGTCAAGGCTGCCTCCGATGAGATGCGAGAATCTGTGCCGGGGTGGTGATGGTGGTGTCTGCGGTCCTTCTTTTATATACAGTTCTCCCTCTGAAGGGGGAAGAAGCTTTAGTGGAATGCCTTTGAAGTGCACAGAGGACCTGTCTTCTCTGCCTTGGCCCCAGACTAACTATCAGGGGTATGCAGCCCTTTGTGTGTGGATAGGACACTGCCTATTGAGGTGTAAGTGAGACTGGGCTCAGCATCTCCCTCCTATCCAGTCAGCGATTGTCCACTCAGTCACACTTAAGCTCCCATTCTTTCTTATTGGAGATATAGGCCTTGCAGTAGTGATAATCGACTTTAAGAGTTTTTCAATACCAGGATATGTAAAACTTAAAAGTACAAGTTCTGCTTTTCAAATACATTACATACTGCCCTCTGGGTTGGCCACACCCTACCTTACTGGTGACATATGAATTAAAAAGGAAGGTTTGGGCATGGCAAAAGGTTTGGGCATGGCAGTTTAAAACTGCACACTGAGACTCTGCAATGGCAGATCTGAGCTATGTTTAGAGGGCTACTTAGGTGGATGGGACAATCAGTGCTGCAGGCCCACTAGTAGCATTTAATTTATTGACCCTGGGCAGATGACAAGCTACTCGTTGGAGAAGCCTGGTCTGGCAAGAGCTATTCTCTTACTTGGCATCAAGGAGGTGCTGCATGGGTGGTGTACGGGCATTTTGTGCATCCATCCAAGGATTCTGAAGCACATCCATATCCACACAAAATTGTAGCTATGGATCTACACCAGAATCCTGCACCTCTCGAAGGTTGTTGCAACAAGGATAAATATTTTTATTACTACTTGCTTTTTCGTTTTCATATGTTTGATGCATTGTGCAGCACACATACAAAGAGAAAATTGCCTTTCAGCTTAGTTTTGCAGAAAGTATCCCCTTCTAGCATAAAGGCTATGTTGACCACAACGCAGACACCCTTAACTAAAAACAACACCACATCTTTGTGGATGGTGCACTGTTGTGCTCTCGCCCGTTCTGCGGCCTTATTTCATTATACTGATGGGCCACATTTTGTTTACCCCACATTGACTCAGCTTGCCTTAACTCTTTTCATTGAGGTTGTGTGCTTTTGAGTAAGTGGAACTCTGCATGATTGTGATCTGACTGACATACTGCAGAGAGCTGCAGTGCCAGTCAGGATCAATGCTTTATAGCATACAAATTGCAAAAAGTTTCTGAAATAGTTTGCATGAATCACATTTTTCATCCTCCCCGTTAATATCAAAATCCTTCTAACTACCCGCAGGAAGAGAGGGCTGAGTGAAGTACTATTAAGGGGGCTATGACTTATCATGAAACCACAGGCTTCTGCAATATTATTAAAAGCAAATTAAGTTCACCGATCCGAAAACAGGTCATAACTCGCTCAGTAGGTGTAACAAGAATTTAAAAAACAATCTAAAGAAAATAAACTCTTCATTTCACAGACACAGTTAAAAATAACAATCGCAGCAATTAATAGACAACAATAAAGACGAGAAAAAAATGCAGAGCATAGGAAAATACAACATCTACTGTCAGCCAAATCAAGTGCTCTGTGATCCTCTCATCTGAAACTGTGGATGTGAAGTTTTCACTCTTCATAGTTCCCTCGGATCAGCTAGCCGCTCGACTCAGTCTCTCTCAGTATGAGAAAGCAGTTAAAAGAATAACATATGCTGACATTGTAGTGATGGCCACAGTATGGGTGGCTGGGCGGAGCTCTGATTACGGTAAAGTATAAGAAAAATAAAAAAAAAACATATTAAAATTAATAATTAATTAATAATACTATTTTACGGTTATTGAATAATAAATATATATATATGAGCATATATATATATATATATATATATATAGCACCCGGCCGCGAGTGAGGGGGAGCTGACGGAAAACAAGCCTACAATAAATATATATATATATATATATATATATATATATATATATATATATATATATATATATATATATATTATATCATTCTTTTATTTTTTATTATAGTGATTTATATTTTAGACTATTTTACATGATTTCAATCAATTTACCATTATTTCCGGTCCTCTTTTCTTTTAAAGCCTTGTTCATTATTTTCTAGGAAAGGGTGTTGCAGTATCAGTGGTCGGCCATGTATGGAGCCGGAATTACTACTGTTTCTTTTTGACAGTAGGTACTTACACTAGTAAATGTGTCTCCACCCTGTTTTTCAGGTAGTGGAGATGTACAAGTCTACACTTTTTTTTGTAAAAGGATTAAGAGAATATTTATTTTTCATATGTGAAATCAGCGAAAGGGTTGGCTAAGAATTATTGCACACAAGAAATGAGAGACCCAAACTTATAGGAAGCATTGGCCTTTCAGACAAATGTACACAAATACAATGTTGCCATAGCATAGAGACCCAGAGCAATGTTTCGGCCTTCGGTGAAGTGGTTACAATGAGTACTATAGAAAGTGAGACACACAGATAGAAAGCAGGATTTTTCTTTTTTTTTTAAATCTTTTTTATTAACTATGCTCATATCATCAGACATTACAGAACATTGTCATATAGCATATGATAGAGTGACATGTCACAATGTAATATAAGCCAGCATTAAACACAAGCAGAGCATTCAGTTTGAAAAACGTGGTTCCGACTCACCCCCCATCTCCCTGTATTTCCACCAGGGCCCCCAGATCTTTGTCTATTTCACAAGCCTACACTTTTTAGTAACTTTACATTTGGGTTTTATGAATAAATAAAAGTAGTAAAGTTACTCAAATGTTTAAGAGCAAAATCCATGTGTAAATTCCTCACAAGAGTAAGTTGCCTTTGTGGTTAGCCCCAAATATGCCATTTGCAGAAGTGACAGATATGCGCTATGAGGAATATGACACAAGTTGCAATTAAAATGTGGCTATTAAATAAAATGAATATAACGTTCAATTAAATGAAAATGTCTGTTAAACGAATGTTAATAAATAATTGCATTTTGAAATGAATGTAGTAAGTGTTGAAAATAATATGACACACTTTCAAATGACCATAGCATCTATTTTATTAAATATGACTGGTGATAAAATGAATATGATCCATGTTGAAAGGAAAATGACACATTTTGAAATGCACATAACACAATGCAAGTCACATTGGAATATAAATAAATAAATATATATATATATATATATATATATATATATATATAAAAACCACTCTTTCTCTAATCGAGAAAGGCGGTGGCCGAAACGCATCTTTGAAAGAGTGGTTTTCCAATAAACTATATTGGAACAGTACCCCGTGAGTGCTGCGTGCTTCTTGCATCTGAGCTTTGTCTAGTCGACTGGCGAGGTACCGTCTCCCGCCACTGAAAGCACCCGGCCGCGAGTGAAGGAGAGCAGACGGATAGTGAGCTTAGAGATATATATATATATATATATATATATATATATATATATATATATTTATATATATATATATATTACCTACTGGCGGTCGCCAGTAGGTAGTTATAGTTAGGACCTAGTTTCCATAGGAAATCCTCAACATTCTATTTGGATTAACTTTGGCCCTGGTGGATGAATCTTTGCGAATTTCTCAAAGAAGATGGCTCGGTCCGCTGCGCTCCTTCCCTAAAAGTTTGAGGGGGATTCGTCAAGTGGGGGCTGAGATAAAAGGGGGGTCCCAAAACATGTTTTCTCCATGTTATTTTCCATAGGATGTTTAGACACGGCAACAGCTCGAACGGCTGAATGGATTTATAAGAAATTTGCCAAAACGGTAGAGCCCAGCTCGCAGATTACGCTTTTTTTGGAATGGTGTAAATCCGTTCAGTAGTTGCTGAGAAAATTAAAGTTGAAGTCAATTATATATCTATGCGCGCACACAGGTGCGCGCACTCGTGCGGCTGCGCGTGAGCAGAATTTTTTTTTTGCTGTGTGACGTCTGTTAACGTTCGATTAGAAGGAAATCAGGAAGTGTTGACCGCCATTTTATTACTGCGAGTGAATATATTGTTCATTTCAAAGCGTTGGAACATGGAAAGGGGAGAAGGTAGAGATTGTCTGGCCGCGTAGGTTTTTCTCAGGGTGTGCAGTAAGGCCCTTAAACGTGAAAATATATATATATTTTTTTTTTCTTAAGTTGCGGGGTGCGCGCACCGGGTCACACACATCTATTTACAAGAGTGTGAAAATGGAGATAAATCAGAAGCAGTGGCGGCTGGTGAACTTTCTGATAGGCGAGGCGTAAAGGCCTGCACATAATGATCCAGAGGAAGCCCAAAGTCTGAGAGGTGACATTCCACTCCTCGAAGAAATTTTAGAAAATATAGATGCCAATCAGTGCATTTATGGTCTCTCTCTTTTTTCCCACAACCCTCCCTGAACCAGCGTGCACATATGCGACTTCTTAACAATTTGCACTTTGAGACAGTTTAGTATTTCCTTTCTTTGGACCGAGAGGGTTACAACACTAGCTACGGTCACCAAGGGAAGACGACCCTGACAACACACTAAGCAGTCTTTTCAGTTTTCTCTCATTGTTACAAACTAAGGAAAGTCTGCTGTCGCAAAAAGCGCAACTTGTTTAAGATTCACGACTGGCAGGTGACTACAAGTGTGTCAATGCTTCAACCGTGCCACCCAGAACCACAGTGCCATAAGGCGGGGAACGCTGTGCCAACACGACGACCAAGCTAGAGAATAGGTTTCTGATACAGTAGTACAAGGGAACCAACCACAGTGCACCCATGTCAGTAAGGCCATCCTCGCCCTTCGCTGCAGTAAGCATAAAGTATAAAATCCAACTGCTCAGATTTTATGCGCCTGCCGCACTAGGAAAAGCTGGGTGCATTCCACAAGACACCATCAGATTTTTGTCAGTAAATGCCCTCGGCAAGGAGCACAGAGGTAAGAGCCTCACAGAAAAGGCAGAAAACCAATGAAGACACAAAGTTTAAAACAGAAACCCACACGAGAGGGTGCCAACCGGAAGATGAAACGTGAACAAGGCAGCCAGGGTACCAAGGTCTAATAAAAGGTGTCTATTATTCTCACGGATTTCTCTTGGCCTGGCATCCAGCAAAAAACACATTTGTGGGTTTTTGAGCACTGTGATTCCCGCAATCTAGCAGAGGGAAGAGTCATCTGAGGTTTCAAACACGAAGCTTAGCTATCAAATAAAAAAAAATAAACTTACGGACCGAAGACCCCGTCCTGACTCCCGCCTTCCTTGTATTCAAGTCCTGCAACACGTCATCACAGGAAGGCGGCGTGGCAGGCAGCCTCCCTCTCCACTGCCGCAGATTGATTGGTGTGGCCGGCTGCCCCAGGTGACGTAATTTTCTGTCGTATGCTGCTGCTGCAGCATACAGAGAACAGGGAGAGTTGAGGCCAGGGGGGAGTGGCTTGGGGGAGTAGCTTTCCCACTGTAGTTAATACTGTCTGTTTGGGCGGCCTCAGGCTGTCCAAACATTCAGTATTAACAACAGTGGGCAAGCCACTCCCCCAAGCCACTCCCCCCTGCCCTCGAGTAACCACCCACTCACTCTAAACCAGGAAGTGTTCTGCTTTCTCGTCGTGCGAGAAGGCAGAAACAAATCACAAATGGTAGTTATATAACTACCATTTGTTTCTGCCTTCTCGCACGGCGAGAAGGCAGGGGGGGGCGGCGCCCAAACGCCCCCATGGAGGAATCGCCTCTGATCAGAAGTTTGAGTGCTTAGATATAAGGTGGCTCTGAAAAGAGCCCTTGTGTTAATTGAGTTTTTTCTGCATTTATAAGTAAGTACCGATGCAGAGTCTCATGTTACAGAGGAAGATTCTGTTTCCCTCATCCGTGAAATGAACACCATCTCTCCTATAGATGCCTTGCATGTTGTAACGCAAGTTGTTGTGGTAAATAGAACCCATGCTATAATCTCTGAGGAAAGCAGAAACAGATTTATTTACATGTTTCCTTGCTTTCTCAATTTGTGCACAATGTTGATTGGACCAATTCCATTTCTGTCTTTGGCATATATTGGAATATACCAAGGCAGTTCGAGGAAAAAGTGTCATCAATTGTCGAAAGGTGTCTTTTAGAAGCATTTCCAGACCTACCCCAGTCAATGTGCCTAGATCGTTCCCACCACAGTGCACAATTATAAGGTCTGGTTCTGGGAGATTCATAAAAGTTTTCACCAATGGTATCAATTGGTGACATCTCAATCCTCTTTGGCCAATCCACGTTATCTGCACATTTGGTAAATCAAGGTTGGAAATTCGTCTGTTTGCTGCATATTTTCCACTCCAGTGAATATAACTGTGTCCTAAAAGCCAAACCTTAATTTTCAAGGCAGATGCACTCGTACTCCGATGGGTTCTGGAAGTGGAATGGTAGTTAGAAGCTGAAAGTCAGGAAAAAAAAATGGATGAGGCTTGGTGTGGTTGAAAAAATAAAAATGATTGGTTGATTGTAATACCTCAAGATTGAAGACTACGTTGCATGTTAATGTTTATGTAAAACAAAAAGTACTATTGGGTGTGAAAAAAATGACATGTAACAGAGCTGTGGATAGGCAGGTGTTTCTGGAGGGAAAACAGTCTTCTTAGTTTGCTGTAGAATGTTGAGATATGAACTTTTGACCTGTGCCTTCCGCCAGGTGCAGAATGAGGTGTTACCATGGAAACAGCCAGAGATGGTAGTGGGTGATGGGTGACTTTTATGTGACATTCAAAATATTGTGAGGGACAACCAACTGAAATGCAAATTTGATTTCAAAATTTTGCTGGAAGAAATATGATTGGTTGAAGAGACATATATGAGTCTGTATTGACAGGATATCTGTGCCATTGAATTTTGGTTGCAGTGATAGAAGCATTATTGAGAGATCCGTCAAACGAATATCTGTTTTGTGACTGTCACTGTTCTACATCGTACAAAGCATTGGTAAAGGTAAGTCAGTAACTGTTTGTTTTGTCATGTACCGTAAAATGTGGTTTAGTCACAACAATTGGTTGATTTTCCTCACAGTCTGAAAGTAAACTCATTTTTGGCTGTCATAATGTCTTGTATTTTTAAAACTATTTTTCCATTTCCTTTCATCACTCTTTATGGACATTATTTGTTTGCAATTATTAGTTTTACATTTTGCATAAAAAATTTCAATAAGCTAAATGGTGTTCAGTCATGTTCGTATGTAATCTTTTACTGTTAGTTTTTTAAAATCACTGTGAGTCAGAGACGAAACTGGAACGAAATTTTGGGGGGGGCAAATTAAAAAAAATTTGTTAGGCGAACTTGAAGGTTTAATTAGTTGGCAGAGTAAAGGTGCAGGGGCTTTTAGGAGGGGTAAAATAACTGCAAGGCCTACTTAACATTCAAATGGATGTTTATAGAGATGTGAAACGTTCAGGTGCGGCGGTGTGTGTAGCTAGAATATATATGTTACCTTAGGCTGCTACACCAGATGGGAGGGGGGTGGGGGCCTGCAGTCCTGTGAATTTAATGGGGGTTGCACGCCTTTTCTTCACATTCTTTCAAGTGTAAATTATAGTTTTGTATATAATTTTGGTGAACAGCAAAAAATGGAGTATAAAATATGTTTAATATAGAGAGTAATTATTTGTGTGATTTTGAAGCGTTTACATATAATGAGAAGTTGATTTTGAAGTGAAAAAATTGTATTAGCAGAGATACAGATAATGCAGATAGAGAGAGAAATGGTACATTACATGTGATACCGTCGTCAAAAAGTGCTAATGCTTAATGAATTCTTAAACTTTCTGTCTGACGATAAAATTACAGTGTGGCTTGTGGCCGCGGGCTGCACTGGTGGGGGTGGGGTGAGAGGGGGAGGTGGTCGAGTAAAATGAAATGAAAAGTTGTGACCATGAGGTTGTACACAGGTTCGTGTTGTACAAATGTGAAACCGTCGACAAAAAGTGGTAATGATTAAGGTATTCATAAACTTTCTGTCAGACGACAAAATTACAGTGTGGTTTGTGGCCGCGGCCTGCACTGGTGGGGGTGGGGGGAGAGGGGAGGTGGTCGAGTAAAATAAAATGAAAAGTTGGTACATTACATGTGATACCGTCGTCAAAAAGTGCTAATTCTTAACGAATTCCTAAACTTTCTGTCAGACGACAAAATTACAGTGTGGTTTGTGGCTGTGGCCTGCACTGGTGGGGGTGGGGTGAGAGGGGAGGTGGTCGAGTAAAATAAAATGAAAAGTTGTGACCATGAGGTTGTAAACAGGTTCGTGTAGTAGAAATGTGAAATCGTCGACAAAAAGTGGTAATGATTAAGGTATTCATAAACTTTCTGTCAGACGACAAAATTACAGTGTGGTTTGTGGCCGCGGCCTGCACTGGTGGGGGTGGGGTGAGAGGGGAGGTGGTCGAGTAAAATAAAATGAAAAGTTCTGGCCATGAGGTTGTACACAGGTTTGTGCAGTAGATGTCTTCATACATTGAGGTAGCAAACCGAGTATACAAATATCTCTCTCCCTCCTACCGTTTCACTCCACCTTAATCTCCCTTCTGCTTTCCGTCTCCGTTGCCCTGTGTTATCTTACTGTGTGTGTGTCTGTCTGTGTCTGCCTTCAGTCCGGGCTGAGGAAGTTTGCTGTGGAGGCACACAAAGATAGTCGCATCAAAGTACTTGGAACGTTTTCAAAAAAATATTTAAATAATTGAGATGCTTTTTTGAAGCGCTAGTGAATGTCTACTTTCACAATTACTGCTCGGTTAGCTCCACAGAGCAGAGGGTATGTCGTATTTCACTACTTAGTGCCTCTACATCTGCACTCTGTTCTCTGGTGGCTGGCGGAGAAGTGTTTGTTATTGTGGAGATGAAAGCGTGATAAGTAGTGAAATACGACATAGCGTCTGGTCTGTAGAAGCGGGGGAGTAGTGATTAACACTGAGTTAAGCGGAACTGCGGCGGTGCTTGGTAACAGTAATAAATTATTTTTTTACAGAGGTACAACTGTTTTGCATGGTGCGCGACCCACTAAGAAAGGGTTGACGGGCCGTCATAGGCCTGCAGGTTCTAGTATGAGTAAGTGAGGTCGACAAAAGAAAACATGAAGTTAGTACAGCTGAGGTTACGTGGAACACATGAATATTCTTTTAGTATACAATTATTTCAGTTGAGATTATGGATTAAAAGAGAGAACGTGTATATTTGCAATGTTTATTCAGAAATGCACTGTTTTCAAGGCAAGTCTCTTATCTAATACGAGTACAGACATTGCAAGAAACAAAGTAATCGGTATAGTCACTAGTAAATAGAATACAAACGGTATAGTTGATGTAAAATGAATATGGTTTAGCGAAATTAATTGTACACTGTTATGGGGAAGTACATTATATTTGATTAAATCTAAGAAGGTGTCTTGCCTTTCAGTTTAGGAACGATACATGAAAATGCTAGTGGTTAGACATCAGCTCATTAACAATCGGCTCTCTGCATGCGAAGCACTATCAAGTTTGTGTTATGCTGTTGTGTAAGGGAAAAAAAAGGCGCCAAAAGCGACAAGTTGGCTGGAGGTGCATGTATGTAATCTGTTGGAACGTTCGCAAATTAGTGTTGAGAAGAACTACTGTATTGACATATCTTTTGAAGGTTTCAGTATTGCATTTGAAATACAGCACGAAAAGCAATGGAAATATTAGTGAAAGAACATATTTTTCTCTTATGCATTAAAAATATTTCAGTTCATGGAAAACTAAAGGAGGAGAGGTGTGTGAGGCGGAAATAGGCAGTTCAAAGGAGAAATGGCGTTTACAGTTATAAAAAAATCATGCTATCTTTACACATTAATCAGGGCACATGTAGCATATATTAGCCAGTTTTGCTCCAAGTACGTTTGAAATAACATAAGATAAGATATGCAACAGAATTGTTGAGATTAGAGTTTAATAAAAACTTAAGTTCGAAATCGAGTAGCTGAGGAATAAAAATTTAGTCCACATAAAACACAAAAATCTGACCAGCAGGAAATTATAATATCCACTGTTAGTAAGGCCAATAGGTCTGTTGATGTAAAAAAATATCCAAGAAAACGTGAAAAAGACAGGGAGGCAAAACAAAATGTGGACGTCAATGGCTTGCATAAGAGTCATCCTACAACTGTGTAGGCGAAGTAGGCAGCTACCGCTTCTAAAAGGAAGTCACTGTTATGATCCGAAAACATGTCAGCCATCCAATTGAAAAGAGGAAAACAGCATTCATGGTCTTCTATTACCGGAGCCTCTAGTACCATCAGAGGACAACTCGGTGTTTTTTCTATGTAGCTGTGTGCCAGGAAATCTTGAGCCACTGCGAATATATTCCAATGACCCAGAATTCCTTGTATCGCTGCAAAGGCCATAATCCCTCCATTGGAACAAAGCTGTTCATGATCAATTAACGGATTCATGAGATGATTGTAATTCACTTCAGGAGGTACCAAGTTGCAGAGACATAAGTCCAGGGCCCACATGAAATCACAGCTCAGGCAATGAAATACAGGCTGCACACAGGTGAAATAGGAATATCGAAATGATAATCGATATGATGCATTCAAAGTCGAGAGTGGCAAGATGCCGTAGTAGTCAAGCATCCTCTGGCGAAATAGTTCTAAGTGTTCCGGCTCGTTTGCGAAGACAGGAGGGACATGCATTTTGAAATAAACAAGATAGTAACACAAAAGTCGCAGCACTGGTAGTTCAACAGGAAGTCCAGAAAAATAGGTCGCCGACTATGGAGTGAAGAGTAGCAGAATGACTTGATATCATTTCTGGCAGGCCAGTCACTAAACCATTGCTTAGTAGTTATAAAAAAAATAGCCTGTCTTGAAGTGGAGGATGCGTTAAAAATTAAGGGAGTCACCTCAGCAAATTGTAAAGGAAGGTCACTATTTTATAAGGAATGCACTTCTCTGTGAATATTAGCTAAGCGAAAGATATGTGTGCGAACAGATGGTAGGGTAACTTGTTTTTGTGACAATAAGACTGTTGTTCATGTCTTGTGATTCAAGGCCGGAATTCGCTGCCAGATGGAAACATCAAGGTTCACATGCGGAGGTAGATAAACTAAATTCTTAAAGGGAAGCATATGCAGAGTGATTATTACTGCGTAAGCTTTGCCGTTTAAAAAGTCATAGTAATTTTCATTACATGAAAAAAAAATTACCACTGTTGAAGAATAAAGAAAAAGTCGGCATTATAGTAGGCACTGGTGTATCTTTGAAAAGACATGCAACATTACAGCGATTCTAGTTAAATAAGTTATGCGATTGAAAGTGCCTGCATGTGGACGACTAATTACATGTTTGAGTACAGTCATTTCTATAAAGATTTAGGGGCAGAATAACATGCTCCGTGCGGCAGTTTTGCTTCACTTGTCACATGTTAAAAGTGATGCTAAAGTGGCGTAAGGGGATTGTAAATCTGCCCGACATTTTTTTACCGTCTCAAAGGCATTTGTAAGTGAAAGGGAGGGACTTAGTTTTATGACTGTAGGAGGTACTGAGCCGCTGGTATCTATTTATGTAAAGAAATTTATAGAATTTAAAGAGTGAAAAAACGGGAAAGGTAGACTAATTAATTCATGCATTAGCCATGTTGCAGTTGTGGCTTCGGATACTAAAAAGGGAAAAGTGTTTAGGCGTTCAATGTGGAGCATTGAAAAAAACGTGTGTAATGGAAAGCAAACGTGGTTTGGAAATGAAATGTAAAGGTTTAAAGCAGGGGTTTCCAAAGCGGTCCTGAAGGGCCAGATGCATTCCAGATTTTAAAAATTACTACATGTTTTTCAATGGGGTTATCCCAAAAATATGGCATGGATCAGGCCCTTCAGAATCGGTTTGGAGACTCCTGGTTTAAAGAGAGAGGAGAAAATTAAGATAGTTTCAGGGCTTTAAGCTGGCTGGATCTGTTCGAGTTTCAGCACAGGCAGTTTCTTAAAGGTAGGCTTGTTGTGTATTGGGCTGTACTTTTGAGGCCTGGCGTAGGCAGACTTTTTAGTTATGTTGTGCAGCTATTAATCTGTGTCAAAGGTATTAGTACTTAGTTGCTGTAGGTATGATGTTACGTGTTGTACCATACCTATATGTAAAAAATTAGAGAGCAAAATTTACAGTGTGGTTTGTGGTTGAGAGCTGCAATGGTGGGTGAGAGTTTAGAGGGGAAAGTGGTAGGGGTAAAGGGAAAAAAAGAGTTGTGATTTAAAATTTTGCAGAAGTTCTTGTAACAGATACGTTCTGCACTAAGTTAGTGGAGTCAGTATACATATATCTGTGTTGCTGTTTTCGTTTTCTCAACATACTGTTTTATGCTGTTTACTTTATATATTTTAGTGTGTCTGGCTCGCCCTCTGTTTTTTTTGTCTACTGTGCAGTTTTTCTGCATGTTGCCTATTCTTTGATTTTTACCGTTGCTGTCTCTTAAACATTTTCTCTCTATGCAGTTGTTGTTCTCCCTCACATGGGCCTTTAATTATGAAAGCCTTGTGCCGCCGGTGCATCACTTTTAACATGGAAAAAAGTGACGTATCTGTGGCGCAAGGCTTTCATAAATGAGACGTTTTGTATCTTATTCTTTTTGTTTCTCTAGGTCTCTTTGTGTTGGTTGTGGTTTTCAGTATATTTATTCATTTCTGAGATTGTTTTATTTTTGGCCTGAAAGCACTCTTAACTTCACTGTCCCTTGTGATATCTCTGTTCTTCTCATGCTCTTTTTGTATGCTTCTCTGTCTCCTGTTCTCAGTCTTCCTCCTAGTTTGTCTGTATGGTGGTGTATACCTCTTTTCCTCTTATTCACTCTTCTTCTCTCCATATTTCTCTCTCTTCTGCTTTGTTTGTCCATCTCTGTGTTCCTTCTGCTCTCTCTCATCCTATTGTAGTGTTTGCTTGTTGTCGTCTCTGTGTCTGTACCTCCTGTCTTTTGTCTTCTTTGTTCTTTGTCTGTTATTTCTACTTTGTGACTCCGTCTGTATGGTCATCTTTTTCTTTTTTATACCTTCCCTTTGTTTCTTGACTTTTTAGTGGTGGTGCTATTTTTCTGCCTATCTGTTTATGCTTTGAATGCTAGTTTGTCTCTTTATGTTCCTCTTCCTGCTCTGTCTCTCTCTTTCCTGTAGTCTGTATCTCTCCTGTCCTGTATCTATTTTGTACTCTATATTTGATATTTTACTTTATATTTAGTTATGTTATGTGTTAAATAAACAATTATTGAACTTAGTTAGGCATTAGGGTATCTAATGGTAGAGAATCTTGGGGAATTTATCTGTTATGCTTGTTCTTTGCTACAATGGCTCTATGTTGTGTAATAAATATGTCTGTAATATGTTAATTAAATGTTATTATTTTCTTTTTTATAGTCTTTGGTGCTGAAAAGCAACAACCTGCCTTTCATATCACAGAATTCCAGGAATTATATTCTTTTTTTCAGGTGAGTTGGTATTTTTGCAAAGGCAATTTTTTTGGGTGCACATTAAAATAATAAAGAAGATTTTTTTAAATATTTGTAAAATTTCGGTTTGGACCATGATTTTATCTTCTATTTTTCCCATGTCTGTATCTGCTTGTACTAGATATGTATTTTGAGATATTTTTCCACTGACAGTTGAAATTATCTTTTTATGGGCCTGGTGAATGTGTTCTTTTTGATGGAGTTCAGGTTTACGTATCATTTGAGTATAATTCTTTCCGGTTTCCATGAAATAATTCTTGCGAAGTGTTGATTATTTTTGAAATCATGCTGTAATATGTTTGGCAGTCTTTTTTCTTCATTTACAGAGGGGTATTATGATATGGTTCTTGGTGTGATGGGCATCTTTCCTGCATATCTGTGACTGTACTATCTATAGGCACTGTTTTACATATATTTGCAGAGCTTTATTATGATGTGGTTCTTCATGGTTAGCATGAAATGTTGTATATGCTATGAAATTCACATGCTGAGTATGCTGTTAAAACATAAAAGCAACTGTCTCTGTGGGAAGTAGTAATCTGTTAAGTGAATGTTATGGTTTGTACAATGTGAGCTTTCTCTTTAGAGTGATTATAGTTTGAATAGCACTTTGTAGTGGTGAACTCAGAAAATGGATCTGTACAAATGATTTCTAAAGTTTATCAATATTTCTGATATCTAGAAAATCTAAAAACAAATTTTACAGTAAAATTTCTTTTAACAGCAGTAATTATTTAATGCAAACAAAAGGATCAGTGTTAATGTTTAGGGTTATACTGCCAATTTGTTTTCAAAACAAGAGGAAGGTGCTATCTCAATATATGTAGTTAATAAGTTAGAAATTATAAAAATATATGTAGTTTAAAAATTAGTAAAGGTACTTTTAAGTTTTATATTTATGAAAAAAGATATAATTTAGTCTCTATATTTCTTTAAAAGGATACAGAAGATAAAACAGAATATAGAGATGGAGAATTGTTCTCAAGAGAAAGAAATTCATTTCGAAATTATAAATGAAGTGATGGACGAAATATTAGAAGCTGTGTTTCAGGAGGAAATACAAAATGAGAATGATGATTTCATGGACATTTCCTTGGACTCTGCCTATTTAGAGATGGTGGAAGGGGATGAGGACTATGAATTAGAAGAAGTCCCTGATGACGTTATGCTGGAAGTTCTATTAAATTATGAACTTTTAAACGAATAAAATATTTTTACTAGTAAAGCATTCTTGAAGACAGTTTTCTTGTCCTATTCGTCGTTCATCTGCTTTATGAGAGTGATAGGACATGTTCTCATGAAGTGTAAAAGAGATTGTAGTAAAAAAGATTAAAGCACTAGGATGACCGATAGTTCTTGAAAAAAGTGTACTGTTTGTATGCTTTAAAAAATTAGAATTAGAAAATACGTCTATAATGTTAACACAGCTATGGACTGTCCTAAATTTAAAACCAACATTCACTACAGGATTTCCTACTCTGTTCAGAGACTTTTTCTTTGTCTTTATTCTACTTAGAAAATGAATCTGTGGTTTTAATTTGTACGTTATATGCTAGTAGCCAACTAAAATATTTGTTATGTTTGTGTTTTACAGATTGTCATTTTCATCAAAATCGTAAATTAATATGCCGACCAGAAGTGAAAAAAGAAAGCTCTATAAACGGACTTACAATTTGAAGAAGAAAGAAATTCAAGAATTATCAAAAGAACAAAGGACGGATAAAAAGAAGAGTGCTCCTGGTAAGGAAACCAAAAGTTTTTTGACAAGATTATGTCAAAGGAAAACTGTTAGCGCTAACGTTCAAAAGGAAAAAGAGTTATCAGTATCAAGAAGGAGAAATGGAAACAAACATAAAAATGTTTCTGGAATCAGCAGAGAGGAAAATCTTTATAGTAAAAGTCGGACGAATCAGTTTACACAAATCAGGAAGCTTATGTTTTATAACAGAGTAGTTTCGAATTTATTAAAAAAGGAGAAAGTTTGTAAAAGAAGATCTGCTTTTTTTAAGAAGAAACAACATATAGAGGGTATTGTTCAGCGCGTGTTTGAGACAAAAAGAAAATTATTTATTTTAGTACTTAATAGAATAAATACACTAAATAAGGTAATCCGAGTTTTAAAAGCTAAAAGTAAATGGAAGAGACACATAAATAGAAGTAATTTTTGTAAAGTGTTTTCTGGGAAGTGGATGCATGCTTCAACTTCTGAACCATTTTTTAATGAAGAGAGTTACTTTCAAAGTAACGATTTGTTGCATCCAGTTGACACCAGTGGTCGAGCATATGAGGTGAAGGATGGTTGTGTAATTGAGAAAGAGAAAATTGTGGTTAGAAATGCAGAAGAGGTGATGGCTGGAGAAGCTTTAGAGGGACGTCCTAATATTCCTGTTTACAGTTGGAATTGTAGTAGCATTTGTAGTGTACGACAGGATTCAATTGATTTCTTTCACAATTTCTTACGTAAGTTCACTAAAGAAAGTCTTAAAAAAAAATTGTAATGTTGCAAGAATTAGATCATTGCAGAGTGTGAGAAAAAATAGGTCTGCAAGGTCATTCTCTGGCTTGTCTTTCTAAAAAAATACGCCAGAGTGTGTTTCATCACTTCAGGATGTTAGCAGTGCATCATACCAAAATGAGAAAATTAGTGAGAAAGTTGTATTACGCGAAAAGTCCAGCACTTAAACTTAAACAGTTAAATAGTGCTCTTTTGTATGGATGTGAATTAGATATTAAGAAGATTTGTGCAGAAATTGAGGTAAGTTATTTTGGTCCAGAGGAAGATAATGCAGAAACTGATATAATTATAGAAGGAAATGTGTTAGAAAATGTTGTAAATGTTAATATTGAAAATTTTGAACAGGAAATAACAAAGTTTAAGGTTATTGCAGGTGAGAAACCAAATTTTTCTTGTGTCTGTTTTCGATGCATTCATTACAAAAGGCAAACTAGGTTATTTGATTTATATTTAAAAAGTGAAGATGAAAGTAATAGTCAATGGAAAGATTTTGCAACTTATTTGTTGGTGGAAAACTATTTTGATTTGGGTTTTGAGCAACGTATTTGTAAATATTGTTATAATAAATTAAATGAAAATAGAATGCCTGCTAGAGCTGTCTATAATAATCTTGAGTTGATAAATATTCCATCGGAACTGATGGATTTAAATACTTATGAGACTATTCTGATTCAATGTGTACATCCTTTTCAGGCTATTGTTCGTATGGAGCCTAAGACTGGCAAATTAAATCCTTCAGATTTACAAAGAGGATTAAAGGGTAGAGTTGTATATTTGCCACTTGATTGAAAAAAAAATATGGAAACAATTGGTGTTGAAAATGTAGAAGAGGAACCTCTAGTTATTCTAGTTAATGGTGTACCTACAAAGAGTAAGAAAATCTGGCAAGATTTAGTGGATTTTAGAAAAGTTAAAAAGGCAACGTTGTATTTAGTCCAAAACAATAAGTATTATAAAGATGTATACATAGAAGAAGAAGAAGTAAGTGAAGAAGAGGACACTGATTTGTCTATTGGACAAATTGAAAAAGTTGACTTATCTAGACGTGAGCATTACAGTGTTCATCCACTGCATTCCAAAGAAGCAATAGGGAATCCTATTGAATTATTTCAGATGAAAAAAGCAAAAGGAAATCCTATTAGTGTATGGGAAGCAAGTTTGGAAGGTCATTGATTTCCACAGTTATTCCCTACAGGTGAAGGTACACGATATGATGATTGACCTATGCAGATTCCTGCATCTGAGTACCGGACAACAAGATTATATGCAGAAGATCCGAGGTTTCGCCAATGCATTCCATATTTGTTTCATCTTCTGTTTGAGAGTGACTTATCTGGTCTGTCTTATGCAGTAAACCATATCTTAAAAAGTGGAGTTCATCTGCAAAATATTTCAGCAAAGGAATTTATGGATAAAGTGCAACAGAAAGATAGTGTTTTGGATTCACACCTAATTAATTTAATGGCTTGTCAGCGTGGTACTAATGAGTATTGGTACCGTCGTCATGGAGATTTGAAGTGCATGCTTAGAAACTTAGGAGCACCTACATGGTTTTTAACTCTAAGCTGTGCAGAGTATGCTTGGGAAGATTTACTTGAATTTCTTCGGGAGGCGAATGCAAACATAGAAAATATAAACTACAAGACACCTGGAGAACTGTGTTCGTTAGATCCGGTTAATGTTTGCAGATATTTTAATCATAGATTTGAAGCTATGATGTCTTTTATTACAAACAAGAAAATCCGCCTCTTGGTGAAGTACTGGATTTCTTTTGGAGAAAAGAATATCAAGCAAGAGGTGCTCCTCATATTCATATGCTGTTATGGATCAAGGATGCTCCTAAATTTGGAACAGACTCAGATGAGACTGTACTGTCTTTTATTGAACAGTATGCCACTTGTGACATACCTAATAGTACAACTGATAAGGACTTAAGAGGAAAAGTGTTACATTTTCAAAGTCATCGTTGTGGAAAATATTGTCGGCAAAAATTCAAATCAAAGAGTAAATTCTACACCAAATGTCGTTTTGGATTTGCACGACCGGTACTTTCAAAAGGAAGAGTCAACAATTTGATGTCATCTTCGCGACATAACATCAGAAGAAGGTCACCTAAAAATACGTACAATTTAAGAAGAGGTGAAGTATCCAAATATATAAATGACTATATCCCAGTCATTTTGTCCATGTGGAAGGCTAACATGGACATACAATATGTTGCAGACAACTCTATTGCTGTGGCTCGATACTTAACGTCTTACATCACGAAATCTGAAAAGACGGAACTGAAGGAGGTGTGGGAAGACATTTCTCACGAAAAGAGCCTAAGCAAGAAATTGTATACGTACAGTTTGAAGATGTTGTCTCATCGACAAATTGGAGCATATGAATGTTGTGATCGGTTATCATCAGCAAGTCTTTATGCAAAATCAAGGACTATTCTCTGGGTGAGTTTGGGTCTTGCAGAAACACGAAACCGTGTTCTGAAACCTGTGCAAGAAATTGAATATTTAGCCCAGAAAGAACCAAACAGTACAGACATTCTGAAAACAAATATGTTGGATACATACTATCCAAATAGAAGTACTCTGCTTGAAAACATTTGTCTGTATGAAATACTTCAAAACTACACTTTTAAAAGGAATATTACAGAGAATATTGATAAAGGTGTACACGCTGTAATTGGACATGAAGGATGTCTGGTGAAACAAAGGAAAGGACAATTGATTAATCATCGAAAACTGAGTTGCGATACACCTGACAAAAGAGAATTTTACTATTTTGCTCTTTTGCAACTCTTTAAACCATGGCGTACAGAAGAGGAACTACTTGGTGACTTTGATAGTTATGAAGATTCATTCAACGCATCTAAAAGTAGTATTGAATGTCCTGTTTTTAGTAATTATCTCCAAATGTTGAATGATGAAATAGAGCAAGAAGCAACAATTGCAGCGGAGATTGCTAGAGATAGTTCACAAGGTAGTCAAAGTTCAGCTTCATTAAGTCAAGATCCACTGGGACAACCAATTATCCAAAATGAAGCAGCCACTGCCATGGATGAGGTGGAAAGAGCAATGCAGCAAGGTCAAGAGGAAGTAATAAACTTAGAAGAATTAAAGAAGCAATTTAATCATGAGCAAAGACAGATATATGATGAAGTGACAGAGCACATTGAGCATGGCTTTCGTCATGAGAAAAAAGATTGCTCATGCATGTCATTTGAACCTATTCGACTATATGTAAGTGGAGAAGCTGGAACTGGTAAAAGTTTCCTAATTAAAGGAATTACTACATATCTACAGCAAAGAACTCAGTCAACACTGTCGTGTGTTGTTACTGCTCCAACTGGATTGGCAGCACATAATATTAAAGGTATTACTTTACATCTTTTACTGATGCTGCCAGTTGAACATGAAAATAAATTACAATATCACAAGCTATCTGGAGAAGCTTGTTTTGAAGTTTCTAGAGTCCTTAAAAAAATAAAACTTCTTATTATTGATGAGGTAAGCATGGTATCCAATTTAATGCTTGCTTTTGTGCATTTAAGAATGCAACAGATACTTAAGACAGAGTATGATGTGTTATTTGGATGTAAACATGTCATAGTTTTTGGAGATCTACTGCAGCTAACTCCTGTGAAAGGACAACCTGTATTTGAAACTGTTACGCATGAGGAGACCAGAAAGTGCCTGGGCAGTATTGGAAATGTTAATATATGCTCACATTTCAAATATGCTGAACTGATTCAAAATATGCGACAGGCAAAGGATACTAAATATGGAAATATTCTTCAAGATATAAGGATTGGAAAACTAACTGAAGATGCGAAAGACACTCTACGAACACGATTACTTTCCAAGCTGTTTCCTAATGAAGATAATGGAAAGGGGCGACCACTCGGTCCCCCCGAACGTATGGTTGGGTGCCCCGATCCTCCTGGGAAACCATTTTGGGCGGGGGCGTGTCTCGGCTGGTATGCCCGAAGCGGCGTAGCCGGGGCGTGCCTTTTCCCGCCCAGGAGGGGTTGTCCTAGACACCTACACCGATGACCACGCCCAGTAGGCGTACCGGAGGAGGGTACACGCCCTCCCGCAGAAGAATAAATTGAGTGGGAATCCGAAGAAGCGTCCTCTTGTTCCTGCGCTCTGAAGGCCGCACCCACTCGTTGCTCGTGAGCCCTCGACGGAACAAGCAGCTTTTTTGAGAACTTGTAATTCTTGTGTTTCTCTTTCAGTTACTCGAAGTCGAAGAGTCCAGGACCTCGTGGATCGTCTAGGAGCGGATAATCGAAACTAAGTATGGGCGGAAAATCCGTTCCGCTCGCGGATTTTGCGGATTTTCGGTAAATTCGCAATCCGCGAGATTCGCGAATTTCCCGCAAAATCCGCAAATCCGCGAGCAGCGGATTTTATGGCTTGCTCGCACTGTTCGCGTGAGTTCGCGGCTTCCCAGTTCAACTTCGCGCCCCGCGAATAAGCGCTAAATTGCAGAAATACGATCTTAGCAAAACTGAAACTACTTACCAGGTTCAAAAGTTCAAGCTCATCATTAGTAGCCATTTCCTGTAGTGCTTCCTGAGGGGCCCCTCCAGAGTTCAGTTGCCTACTTGCAACTATTATGTGACCCTGCTCTGACCCTCAGAATAGTTACACATATGCCACAAAGGTCCTGAATTACAGCTAAGGGAGACAAGCAGGAGCCAGGCTGGAAGTTCAAATCCAGTGACACATTAATCAGCCCCTAATTCATTATTGTCAGTTGGGGCAGGGCAGGTGTTGTAACTAATTTTGCAACAATGAAAGCACTTAGCAAGTGCAAAAGATCACTAATCAGGAAGCACTAAGGAAGCAGGTGCCAGCTAAAAAAATATTCTGTGACACATTAATCAGCCCCAAATTAATTCAGGTCACTTGAGGCAGGGAAGGTGTGCTTTGCTTTGCCACAATAATGTACACTGGACAACCAGAGGGTGCTGTGATGAAACAGAGGGTGCATGGGTGGGCCAGAGGGTGGCATGAGTAGTCAGAGAGTGGCAGTGGTGACAGAGAGTGGCAGTGATGAAGAAGAGTGTCCCAAACAGGCTGGACACGTAGAAACAACAAGTTCGCAAAACTTGCGACCCGACAGGTAAGTTCGCGTTTGTGAAATTGTACAAAACCCTCGCGAACTGGCAGAAACCCGCGCAAACACACCAAAAAAAATCCGCAAATTCGCGAAAATTCGCGGATTTTGCGGATTGCGAGTTCACAAATCCACAAAATTCGCGAACGCGAGATTCGCAAAATTCGCCCATGCTTAATCGAAACCATGGCTGGCAAGAAAGCAGGAAAGGGTTCCGAGACGGATAAAGTGCTACGCATGTTGGTGAACCGGATGGCTGGCATGGAGCGGAAACTCGGTCAATTCCCATCGATCGGTCGAGGTTTGGCGGAGGTCAAACAACAACTGGCTACACTGAGCAATCCTGGTAACCCTAAGAAGGTAATAGGCCTGGCCTTGCCGGGAATCGTCCCCGAGGGTAGAGGGAAGCAGGTCAAGAGGAGGGCGGTTTCAGGAGAGGTTCCGGTCCCAGAGGTTCCGGTCCCAGAGGTACCCCGACCACCCCTGTCACACCGGCAGACAACCCGGTACCAATTCCAGACGCGGGTCAACCGATCCCGGTAGTAATTACCCCCGCTAACGATGAAGATATGCCTCCTGAATTGGCCACCCAGTTGGCCGCATGGCTCAATAAAAAGGCAGGGGGTGCCAAGGCGCCCGGAGACACGGCCGAAGAGGCCAAGCTACTAATCCAGCAATTGCGGCAGTCGCGAGATGCCGCAAAGGCGAATCTTCCTCTTGTTCCCCCACAGGTGACACCGGTAGGACCTGCAGTTGGTCTCGAGAAAACGGCGGGAACAACGACCTAACCGGGTAAGCTCGCTTTGCCAGTGGTGGGGGAGGGCTCATTACCCTCAAGGCGGGAGAGGGTGGCACAGCACATCCCTATGGCCACAAAAGAGTTAATATGGGGAGACAAGTATGCCAATATGTTTTCATTATTAACTGACCATTGCGAGATCGAGTATGCTAAAACCCAGAAAGATTTGTGGCACCCGAGCGTGTGGCGCGCCAAGATGGCGGACTTCAGGGTGGATGAAACGATAACGAATTGGGCGAAGGCCTTTGCAATCTTTACTGCAGTTATGGCGGAACGTAAACCCGAGGTGTTAACTGAACTGTCTTGCTATCAAACTCGTATTATGGATTTTTATGTAATGTATGAGGGAGAGGAATGGAAAGGTTATGACATGAAATTCCGAAAAGCGAAAGAATATGATGCCTCTCTGACATGGGACTGCCTCGACTCGGTCTCATGGCATAAGCAGCTCCTGCCGGGGGCGGCAGGTACATCCTCGCCGGGCGGGAGTGGGTCTGGGGCCTTCTGCCAAAAGCCCGTGGTGCCCTTTCGAGCAGGCGCCGGTATCGATCACCAGCCGAAAACCGGCGGGAATGGCGGCAAGCGGGGGGTCTGTTGGGGCTTCAATCGAGGCAACTGTAACAGACCGCAAGGAACATGTAGGTTCAAGCATGTGTGTGCGGGCTGTGGGAATTCCTCACACCCAGAGAGTTCATGTAGATCGAAAAATAACGGGGCGGGAGGAAAGGGAGGGTCCAAGCAGGAGTAAGGTAGAACGTTGTGACCAATTGCCTACACCCTTTGATCTCATAGCTATGACTCCTTGGTTAAACAAATACCCTGATCATGTCTCCGCAGGGGTGTTGAGGAAGGGATCCTTGCACGACTTCCACATCCCGGCGGGGGATTTTCGAGGGAACTCCTTTTGTAAAACCAGTTATCGGCGCAACATAATCCAAGTGTGGTAGAGAGAAAAATTGCAAAGGAAGTCAGCTTAGGGCGAGTGGCAGGGCCTTTTCATCGGCCACCGGTGGCGGATTTCATCTGTTCCCCGTTAGGGGTTGTCCCGAAGAAAGACCCAGGGGAGTTTAGACTTATTCATAATCTGTTGGCTCCAAGGGGTTCCTCGGTGAACGAGGCCATTGACCCAGAAGTCTGTTCGGTGCGGTACGCATCGTTCGATGGAGCCGTGGCCATGCTGAATCGCCTGGGCCCCGGGGTGCTGATGGCGAAATCAGATATCGAGTCGGCGTTCCGGTTGCTCCCGGTACACCCGCAGGATCAGCGCTTGCTGGGTTTTGCATTCCAAGGGAGTTATTACATGGATAAATGCATGCCTATGGGTTGCTCCATTTCTTGTGCCTATTTCGAAATGTTCAGTTGTTTTTTAGAGTGGGCATTCACCGAGGCCACAGGGCATAGGCATGTTATGCATTATCTCGACGACTTCCTGTTTTTGGGAGCAGCCGGCGACACGAAATGTGCGCAGGCGCTGCACGACTTCTGCATCCTCACGAGGGAGTTTGGAGTCCCATTGGCACCAGTTAAGACGGTTGGGCTATCTACTTCACTGGAGTTTCTGGGAATTGAGCTCGATTCTGTGGAGGGATGTTTCCGTTTGCCGTTGGGAAAGGTGGCCAAATTTAGGGCTTCCTTGAAGCTATGCCTTGGTAAGGAGAAAGTGACCCTGCACCAGTTGCAGCAAACAGTGGGTCAGCTTAACTTTGCCTTGAGAGTGATACCGATGGCCCGCCCCTTCTCACGCTCTATTGCACAAGCTATGGTTGGTCTCAAAGAAGGACACCACCGTGTGAGACTGTCTGCAGAGGTTCGCCAGGATATGCGCGTTTAGTTGGCATTTCTGGCGGACTTCAATGGTCAGGTAGTGTGGAACAAGCCGCCAGCGTCTTCAGATGAACTAGGTCTGTGGACTGACTCGGCTGGGAGCGTGGGATGTGGCGCCATTTTTGGTAATCGATGAAGGAGCGTTTCGTTCCTATTGCACATTTTTGGGTCCGGCAGGGGATCAGAGCTGGGGTCAGGAGGAATCCTTCCTGGGGTTCCTGGTAGCACTGCACAGGGAGGGCCGATCAGCGGCAACGGCCAATAGGCATAGGGCGGCCATTTCATTCATGGCGCAGGTGCATGGCATAAAAGACCCAACGGGTTCCTTTTTGGTGAAAAAAGCCCTTCGCGGCTGGCAGCGCCTCGAGGGTCGCAAGCAAGATGAAAGGCGCCCTATTGGCTTACATAGGTTGTCCCTACTCATAGCGAAACTAGACGGAACATGCTCCTCCCAATACGAAGCAGTTCTGTTCCGGGCAGCTTTCGCATTAGCTTTCCACGGGGCTATGCGGGTGAGCAAACTGGTCGCAAGGAATAAGAAAGACGTTGAGGGAGGCTTGTGCAGGGATCACGTCCAAATTAGGGGTGATTCGATGGTGGTTACGATAGCCAGGTCCAAGACCGACTAAGGGGCTATGGGAAATAGTATTGTTGTGCAGCGCGCGCGAGGGTCCCCCACGTGCCCGATAATGTGTATAGAGGAATACTTGGCACTGAGGGCTGCTACATGGGGGGGAGTTTGCTGAGGCACAAGGATGGCACCCCACTGACGAGGTTTCAGTTCCAGAGGGTGTTAGCACTGACAATCGCTGCGGCAGGCATGGACCCGTGCGATTTTGGGACCCACTCCTTTAGGATAGGGGCTGCTACTGAGGCTACAGCCAGGGGTCAGAGTGCGGACGAAGTGAAACAGTTGGGGCGATGGTCCTCGAACTGCTTCAAAAGGTATGTGCGATTGCACATGTTGTAAAGAACAAGTGACATGCACTCACGCCTTTTGTCTTTTGTTTTAATTACAGTTTCGCGAGCCTGTCACGCGGGGCGGAATTTACAGTCGACCCTGTACCAGGAGACCAGCGGTCATGGATCACCGTCTGGAGAGAGAGTGGTATGGGTCGTGGGCCACTCATACGTGAGGCGCGCCGGGGACGTATTCAAAGCAGGTGACGCGACTCGCGCAGCTGGGGAATACGGGTACAGAGTGGCCTTCCATGGAAAGGGCGGGCTCTGTTTTGACCAATTCGAGTCATTTGTTGAGGGTCTCTTAGGGCGGCAAAGGTCACAGCCATCTGTAGTCATAGTACACCTGGGGGGCAATGACTTGGTGGCACGGGGTAGATGAGTGTTGTTTGAACAAGTTTTGTCTGCTGTTAGCTGGTTGGCAAAAAGAATCCCGGGGTGCACGATTGCCTGGTCCCACATGATTCCCAGGAAGGTATGGCGGGGGGCCTTTCGGTGTCAGCACTGAACCATTCAGTGAAGAGGGTGAACAATAAAATTGGTAGATTGTTTCGCTCTGCGCAGTTGCATAGCATTCCTCATGGGTGTATTCGGGGTGATCACATGTATCTGAATGATGGGGTTCACCTGTCCCGGGAGGGGAATGATTTACTCATAGGAGACTTCATAGCATGGCTAAGGGGTTTGAGGAAGCATGACCTTTAGGAGGAGTTGGGGGGGCCGGATAGTCGGTCAACTATCCGGCCTGTGGCGGTAAGGTCATGATCGGTGAGCAGTAATTTCAAGGTCCCTAGAGGGGGGCGCCACCCAGAATGGATGGGAGCGCCCGGGGGGAGGCGGCCATTGGCCTCTCCCACGGGGAGGCGGCACCCACTAAGGATGGGTCGCCTAAGGGGAGACGGCCATAGGCCCCTCCCAGGGGAGGAGGCGGCTATATGCCCCTCCTACTAATTTCCGGGGGCCGGATATCCGCGACGGCGGATAGAGAGTGTGGGGATGGGGGGGAGTCCACGCTGTCCTTCCTACAGATACCTCACACGGGAACTCGGACGACCTTTAAGATGGCATCGAGTGGAAAGGGGGCCCCCACCACGACAAGGGAAATTACAGTTGGCAATGAGGGTAGAGTCCTCTGAGCATGCGCCACTCACACTGTGAGGGCGAGAGTTTTGGTAGTAGGGATCTGACACCGGTTAAGACCTTGCCGTTGGCCCTTAATGCTAGGATGTACAATTTTAATTTAGAATGTATGCATTTGCAGGATGTTAGACTCGGCTAGGAAACCTTTGTATTAGAGATCTGTTAAGGTTAGCCAAAGAACATGTCTTCATCGAAATGTAATAAATGTAAAATTGTACATGATTATGAAACTTTTATTTAACGTTTTAAATTTTGTTTCATATTTTAATAAATACGGCCGGGAGGGTGACTCCCTGCCGCCTTCCAAAAGTTCAATCCTGCGTCCGACTTCCCATCCTTGGGGATTGTGTTGGGAGGGGGTGACGGGCATCCCGGCCATATGGAAAGGGTCGACCACTCGGTCCCCCCGAACGCATGGTTGGGTGCCCCGATCCTCCCGGGAAACCATTTTGGGCGGGGGGCGTGTCTCGGCTGGTATGCCCGAAGCGGCGTAGCCGGGGCGCGCCTTTTCCCGCCCAGGAGGGGTTGTCCTAAACACCTACACCGATGACCACGCCCAGTAGGCGTACCGGAGGAGGGTACACTCCCTCCCGCAGAAGAATAAATTGAGCGGGAATCCGAAGAAGCGTCCTCTTGTTCCTGCGCTCTGAAGGCCGCACCCACTAGTTGCTCGTGAGCCCTCGACGGAACAAGCAGCAATTTTGACCCACCCACCAGCCCCTTATGGCAATGTTTGTTTTGTAATAAAGTTGCTGAGTTAGGCCCCTTTTTTCCTTTGTAGAAAAGTAAAGGAATGTTTAGATTGAGGATGTGAATTCTGTCTGTAGGTACTGTTTTCTTTTTAGGAGTAAACAATAGTGATACAATTAGGCATGCTGAATTTTTTCCTTCCTTAGTAGGTGAACAACTGTCGGATTTATTTTTTGGTCGGGCGGTAAGGTCATGATCGGTGAGCAGTAATTTCAAGGTCCCTAGAGGGGGGCGCCACCCAGAATGGATGGGAGCACCCGGGGGGAGGCGGCCATTGGCCCCCCCCCACAGGGAGGCAGCACCCACTAAGGATGGGTCGCCTAAGGGGAGACGGCCATAGGGCCCTCCCAGGGGAGGAGGCGGCTATATGCCCCTCCTACTAATTTCCCGGGGGCCGGATATCCGCAACGGCGGATAGAGAGTGTGGGGATGGGGGGGGAGTCCACGCTGTCCTTCCTACAGATACCTCACATGGGAACTCGGACGACCTTTAAGATGGCGTCGAGTGGAAAGGGGGCCCCCACCACGACAAGGGAAATTACAGTTGGCAATGAGGGTAGAGTCCTCTGCGCATGCGCCACTCACACCGTGAGGGCAAGAGTTTTGTAAGTAGGGATCTGACACCGGTTAAGACCTTGCCGTTGGCCCTTAATGCTAGGATGTACAATTTTAATTTAGAATGTATGCATTTGCAGGATGTTAGACTCGGCTAGGAAACCTTTGTATTAGAGATCTGTTAAGGTTAGCCAAAGAACATGTCTTCATCGAAATGTAATAAATGTAAAATTGTACATGATTATGAAACTTTTATTTAACGTTTTAAATTTTGTTTCATATTTTAATAAATACGGCCGGGAGGGTGACTCCCTCCCGCCTTCCAAAAGTTCAAGCCTGCGTCCGACTTCCCATCCTTAGGGATTGTGTTGGGAGGGGGTGACGGGCATCCCGGCCATATGTACCTGAGAAAATATATAGTAAAGAGGTAGCAGAAGTCAGTGATATGCTTGATGCCAACTCTCAAAGAATGTTCAGTTTTTAATGAGAAAATGTTGAATTTAGAAAATCAAGAAATTAAGAAACTGGAAGCTAAAGATAGAATAGAGCATGAAGGTAGTACTATTGTTTTGTCTGAAAAGTTGAAGTTAAAATTGGATTCTCTCCAGAAAACTATATCTAAAACTGCTGGCTTAGAGAAAAATCTGTATGTATGTTTAAATTGTCGGATAATTTTATGGAGAAATTTACATGTAGAAAGAGGATTGGTAAATGGAGCAATGGGTAATGTTATTGGTTTTGTCAATTACACAAATAGAGATGAGATTGAATTTTTAAGAATAAAATTTGATGGAATTGAGGAAGTTCAACAAATTAGTCGCTGTTCAACTCGTTTTTTGCTTGTGAAAGACTTATATGTCAGTCTGAAGCAATTTCCAATTTGTTTGGCATATGCAGTGACTATTCACAAATCTCAAGGTTTAAGTGTAGATTGTGCTTTGGTAAATATTGGAAGCACTGTATTCAAAGAGGGTATGGCGTATGTTGCTTTATCGCGAGTTAGAACTTTATGTGGACTTTATCTAATTGATTATGATGAGACCAAGATTAGTGCAGATTTAAATTGTGTGAAGGAGTACAATAGGTTAAGAAGAGAATATGCTCCAAGTTTACCTCAATATCCTTTAATTGAAAGGCGTATGGTTGGTCAGAAAAGGAGAAATGGGGGAAAATGTGCTGAAGTAGTCGAGAAACGAAGAAAAAAAGATGTAGCTGTCGTTGGTAGGCGTCAGACAATGCTTAGTATTGAAGAGATTGCTGGATTTAAGTTTGAAAACAGGTCTGGTGTCAACTGCTATGCAAATGTAGTAGTTAATGTTGTTTTATTTCTAAAAAATGTTAAGCAACAGATTGTACAAAATCGGGAGCAAACATTTTGTTGTTCATTAAATTCTGTATTTGAAAAATGTAGCAGTGGTGATAGTGAATTAGCAAGTGTTTCAGAACTAAGGAATGTTTTAGACATATGTGCAGGACTAAATCAATTTTCTCAGAATATTCAGCAAGATTGTCAGGAATGTATTATGTATATGTTTACAGTTTTGGAAGATGAAGGTGTAGATATTGATAGTCTTTTTGGCCTTTCTTATAAATGGGAACATAAGTGTGATAATTGCTCATTTTCAAGTATTACTGATATAAACAGTGAAAGATTTATATATTTAAAATTACCAGACTGTAAAGAAGTGTCTTTTAATAAACTAGTTAAAGATGCGCATCAGAACATGGCCTGTTCTCAATGTAAGTCTGAAATGTTATCAACTTTATTTATCCACAGATATGGACAATATGTAATTTTAATGTTTCAACGATGCAGAGCTGATGGGAGTAAATTGTCAACTTTAATAAAAAAAATTGTGGCTTCTCAAGTATCTATTTCTAGAAGAACATTTGTAACTGTAGCCATTATTTTTCATGAAGGGCCTTCAACATCATCAGGACATTACACAGCTTATTTGAAGTGTCCAAGAGGCTGGACGCTTTGCAATGATAGTCAATTGACTTTTAAGAAACGTTTGCCTTTTGCCTTAACTAACTCCTATCTGCTATTTTTGCAACCCAAATTTCAGTAAAATGACTTGGTGTAGGAAGTTTAATACTGTAAAGATATGAAACTCTGTTGTTTAGAAATATCATGTGACTGAGGGTGTGCAAATCTAGAAATGAAATTTGTATTTGGCATAGTGATAGCATCAGGTACAAGTTTACTTAATGTTTGATGGTATAGAACACGTTACAAATTTTAACTGGAAAGATTCAGAAAAGAATAGATAAGACTAAGATTAAGAAATTTCAGAAAAAAACGACTTAACTCATAGTATTTGGCCACGCGGAAAAATATGAGACAACAAAATGAGTACTTCAGATAATTATTTTAGAACATATATGGACGCAAGTTTTTGGAGAGGTATTTAAAA
Organism: Lissotriton vulgaris; assembly: GCF_964263255.1. Classification (NCBI taxonomy): domain Eukaryota; kingdom Metazoa; phylum Chordata; class Amphibia; order Caudata; family Salamandridae; genus Lissotriton; species Lissotriton vulgaris. The sequence continues at coordinate 514,671,797 of NC_141697.1, read as the reverse complement.
GATAACGAGTTAACTTATACAATTTGGCCACGCGGAAAGGTATGAGAGAAGAAAATGTGTACTTAAGATAGATTTTTATAGAAGATACTTGCACGGGGCTTTGTTGAGATATATTTAAAAATAGGTCGTATAGTTTAATTAGTTTGTAACTGTGGAAGATGTAGTGTGCTTTCTCAAGAAATTGCGAATTTGAGAAAAACATTTAAGACATGTTTTTTTCAGGTATTTATATTATGTATGGAGATTTTCTATGGGTTTTTTAAACACAATCATTTTGATTGTTGTTTTTTTCCCCCGCTGTTATATGATGATTAATATTGAAATCACTGTTTATAGTGAAAATCAATGTATTCTGAGGACAGCAAAAATAAACCATGTAATATGTTGTTTAAGTTATTTTGTTACATTGAATTTAGAAATATGTATTATAACAGATTTTTTTACTGTCTTCCACAGATATTACATTTATAAGGTAAGTACAACTAATAACATCCAAGAGTTTTGTCTGCCTCTCTCTTATTCTTATTGTTTTGATCTCCTTCCTTTCTCAGTACTGTTTAGTCACACTTATTCCGTTTAACTCATTCACATTTTGTGTTGTTTAATTTTTTCTCTATTTCTGTAACATCTTTTCTGTCACTATCTTATTCAGTCAATCTATCTCTTCAGTTTTTTTCTACTGTTGTCTCATGGTGACTCACCTTTATTGACTTAAATGTAAAGGGCCTCATTTATGAAAGCCTTGCGCCACCGATGCACCAATTTTCCCATGTTAAAAGTGACGCATGGGTGGCGCAAGGCCTTCATAAATAAGGCCCATAATTTACTTCTCTTACCCTACTTTATTTCAATTTATATGTGTCTTGCAGTGCTTGTCTATTTGTACCCCGTTTACTTTCTGTTACTCACCCTTTTTCACTCTGTTTCTCTTACTGTTTTTCCTTTATTTTATTTATCTCCTTAAGATATTCCTGTACTCTTACTGTGTTTCTGTAAGAGACTGTTTAGTTCGTGTACTATCACTGAGCATACTTTTATTTTCTCTCTTACTTTACTTTCGTTTAGACAGTCATTCTTTCAGTGCTATTATCTCTTTCAATTAATTAAGTTATTTATTGATTTATATACTAGACATTCTGTCTCTGTCTCTTTTTCTCTCCCTTGGTCTTTTTTTCTTTTACTTTCTGTTTCATTGACTCCTACTTTTTTTTGTTTTATGAAATGTACATTATAATCTTATTTTTACTTTTCTTCCACAGATACTATGTTTTTAAAAGAAATTTAATTTTACTTTTTTACTATTTCTTAGGTAAGTATAAAAGATAAAGAAACTTTTCCATCACTGTGTCATTTCTTTGTCTATCCTGGTTATACCAGTGTCATGTTTAATATAAGCACTTCCATATAGGATTGGGTGCATTGTCATAAGGAGTGCTTTAAAAGTGATTTAATGAAATCAGCGACATTTCACTGAGTGAGTTCAGCAACACTGATATATGAAAACATTGGTGGTAAATGATATTAAATGTTAAATGGTGTTCTTTCCAGGACTTTAAGTCCTTTGCTGCAGTGGCAATTCCGACTCAGCGTTAGGGGGGCGGGGGGCTGAGTGGCGCTCGCATGCTCATGATGGAGCCACCACTTCATGAGCCACGGTTGAGCTGTGCTCATGACAGAGCGGTTCCGTCATGGCCCCGCTCAGTCAATAGAACAAGCCGCGGAGGCGCAAAATCAGTGCTGCACAAGTGCAGCGGCAAGGCCATGACAAAACCGCTCCGTCATGATGACAGCTCAGGCGATGCTCGTGACGGAGCGGCTCTTTCATGAGCATGGGAGGAGTTAAGAGGTGTTAAAAAAACTGGGGGGTCTCTTCAAAGAGAGTGTTGGTTGTAATTTAGAGGGCACTTTAAAACACATAGGGGCAGATTTATGATGACCTTGCGTCTCTTTGCGCCACAATTTCGTCACTTTATTTGATACAATGACAGTGCAAATAATGCGCCATATTTACAACGTTATGCATCTAGGAGATATGTCACATTCTAAAGCCCTGCACCATAAAGAAGTGTTCCTCTGAAGGGGGGGAGTTCCTGTGCAGGAACGCGTCTTGAAAGTGGCTGAGTGAAATCCATGAGATTTCACTCAGTTACTTTCAGGCTTATGCTGTTTCAAAACTCTGCATGTGCTTGAAGCAGGCGTAGGTCTTGACGCAGCATTGTGAATATAGGGCACTGCTGAGCCTTGCTGTAGCTGCATCACACTTGCGACGCAACTCTAGCAATGTATTACCTTTCCGGCACAGATGCGTTACGCATCTGTGCTGTTTTTGCACCATGGTGCGCCACATTATAAATGTGGCGCACCATGGGTGACAGAGCAGTGGCATACTGTGGCACACATTAACTGGTGCATCTCTGGGGATGAACCAGTTAACATAAATCTGCCCCATAGGTTAAAAATCTGCATTTAGTAGAGTGTTGGGCCTTTGTAGTGTTATGTTTTTTCTGTTATTCTATGTAGATATGTAATATTGCAAGTTTTTTGTCAGGAAAAAGAAGCCATGACTATTGGCTTTGCGAATGATTGCAAGATTCTTAAAATTAAAAAGCAGCAACCATGGCATTGTTCAATATAGTATTGTAAATACTTATGTTTAAGAATGATGAGAGAGTAAAAGAAGGTTAACCTGATCTTTTAAACTTATTCACAGGCTTCTTTAAAGGAAGTGTTCTATATGATTGTAGCGTGGGTGTTTCACTTTTTTATACCTAACACAATGCATTCTGTATGCTGTAGCAGGAGGTGTACTACATACTTGAATATTCTTCAGTGCTTATTTTCATTTACTAAGTGGTAATGAGACCAACACAGAACTTCAATGGGCGGGAGGGGCTGTTCCTGTGCTCCTGGAGCACTGCGAGGCCGCTGCAGCAGTAGGAGTGAGGCCTCTCAGAGGGGAGCAGCGCAGTTCCTTTTGATGGCCACAATTACAGATAACAGGGTAGGGATGTCCGTGGAATTTACGGATGGTTAGTCAGTCTAGAATGTGCGCGCTGCCCCTGGCACCTCATTACGGCACACAGGGGAGCCGCGTTGCACAGTTTGAGAATCAGAGACTTAGGAGATAAACCTTCATAATAGCAAGGCCCCTAAGCGATAAAAATCGCCGCTGCTTGGCGGTGTAAATATCGACGGTATGGGCGGAATTTTCTACGGTGTTAGTGCTGTAACATCAATGAGAACACATATGTGATAGCAAATGCTGTAACAGCCGCGGTACTTAACATTATCGCGTGTAAACAAACGTTGTTTTCACACAGTAATGTGTGCCTTGTAATTAGGGGACGGGGTGGATTTAGTTTTATTTTCTACACTCTTTTGTTAACGATGTCGAATGTTTCATTAGAGCAGGCTTTAACAGTATTGCGATAAACTAATTTATTGCAACTCTTTTTCTCGCAACGCCTCTTTTTGTGATAGGGTGTTTTGCCGTCCAACCATATTTTGCATGTGCTTTGACCTACGCCCACTTTGCATGTCATTAACTTACTGTGCGCAACATATGCAAAGTGGTCTTACGGCAGGCGATGTAATGCCGTTTTCAAGAAGGTGCAGCAGAATATCTTCAAGGATAGGTAAAACATTAACGCCGCTTTTATCGGCAGAAAACTGCAGATATAGCGGCGATAACGGCGTTGATAATATGCTCTATGAATTGCAATCGAATCTAATGTTAGATGTAAAGACAAGTAACGTAGGTTTCGGTTGCAATTCATAGATCATATTATGAAGGCTATTATCGTTGTTTTATCGGCAGTGTCCTGTGGATGAAATCGACGATAATGTATTACGTCTCCTTCATAATATTCCAAAGTATCGTCGCTTTTTTGCATAAAAGTCCTGAAAAAAAGCGTCGATATTTCAGCTTGTGAATAGAGTTCTTTTTGGTACAATGAGTTAGTTCTAAAAAGAACTTTTTATTTTTTTTAAAAACAAGTGTTATGTTGTTTTTGATTTTTTAAACTTGCACCGACATTTTCAACTGTGACACAGGATCAAAATGAAATGAAAAAATTTATCTTTTGTCGGAGCATTGATGACTCTCAATTTTTATTTTAATAAGATTGAGGCTCTGCTCTCCGTACAGAAGAATTTCTCCACAGTCGTTGCATTTCATGTGCACCTTCGCAAAATATGGTCTCACGTCCATCTCTGCACTCGATGGAGATACAGGTCGTCGACCAGAAGATGTGCTGGCCACCTCTGATGGTAGTAGCGTGGCCAGGGCTCTTGTCGATGCCTTTGCAAATTGCACAGGGTGCACTTGTTTTACATGCCTCATCATGGTATGTATGGAAAAGGAATACTTTTTGAACGGATTTCCTCTGGAAAGAACTGAGTCACATATCGTGCAAGTTACTTTTGGTGCATTCACTTTCTTTTGATCCTGAGGATAAGTGACAAATTGCCAGATGAAAGATTCTTTTTTTCTTCTTAAAGGTAGTCGATCATTCTGTTCAGATTCGGAAGATGAATTCGAAGCGGAAGCCATTTCAGCAAAGTCTTCCGAAAGATGTAAGACGTTGTTCTCCCTTGAGAGTACAAAAGATAGTGAGGGAAGTGGGTGGAGTGCTCCGTGAAAATTCCAGAATAGAAACTACTAAGAACCAATTGGAAGTGTTGTTTTCAAGTCACATGACTTCACATGCGCGTCTCAGGACGTGTACGCGGTGACAGTATCTGGTCACGTACGTCATTTGGAAGTAGCGGTCTAATTCAGTGAAGCTTCAAAACGTGAAAAGGAGTAAACCTAAACACATCCTGATTTTGTACATCTTCTGAGGGGGATTCAAGCATACAATTGTTAAAGTATAAAACCTTTTATGTTTTTAGTTTTAAATGGTTTTTATTGGGCCAAAAGAAAGCATAGTAAGGCATTGCAATACCTTTTATGTTTTTGAAAAAATACCGGGGTGTGTGCATCCGGTCAAGCATGAAAGTTTAAAAAGACATTCGGCTCCATTTACTGAAAAGTTTCATAACAATAAAAAAGAAGGCTAGGTACAGTCTCTTTGACGTACTATAAGTTCTTTGAGGGGTCTATGAAGAAACTCAATGAGTTGGAATTGCAATGTTTTCTCGAAATATATAGGAGGGTGCGCGCACCCGGTCGTGCACGAAAGTTTAGAAAGGCGATGTCCATTTACTGACAAATTTCAATACGTTCAAAATAAGGCAAGGTGCAGAGGGTGCGCGCACCGGGTAGCGCACGAAAGTTTACAAAGGTGATCTGACTTTACTGACAAATTTCAATACATTCAAAATAAGGCAAGGTAGAGACTTTCTAATCCAGTACCGCTTTACAAGGAGTCTCTATACAACTCTGACAGTCAAGAAAACGGTTTCTTTCCGAAAAAAATATTTGCAGAAATTCATTGACAAAACTATAGGTTGCATTCACGATATAGTTCTGAATTAGCATTTTAAAAACCTATGAAATTCACTGAAAAAACCATACGTTTTACACACGTTATAGTTAGGAAGTAGCATTTAAAAAACCTATGAAATTCACTGAAAAAACCATAGGTTTTACACACGTTATAGTTAGGAAGTAGCATTTACAAAACCTATGAAATTCACTGAAAAAACCATAGGTTTGACACATGTTATAGTTAGCTGGACATTTCACTCATATAAAACCAATGAAATTCCCCCGTTAAAGTTACTTCAGCTAACTATAACTCGCGCGCCCGCAATGCACTGCTGACGATGTTACATATTACATCACTCATCACATGGTCAGTGACATCACTCTTGACATCACTGATAACATCTAATATGTCACATATGCTGCCTCCAACATATAGGAATAGTATGTCACTGATTCAGGCAAGTATGCAATATGTAAAAACTTTTAATGTAGCATATTAACACTTAGACACTGAGACACTCTTGGTAATATTAAAAAAATAATAACCTATATAGATATAATGTATCAGTGATATAGCTACTCATCAACACATTCAGCCACTAAAATAGAAACTGATAGACAGACACAGATATGTATATATTTAAATATTACTCAGTAACCCATGTACTCATTAAGATATATTTAATCAGTCAGTTATAGAATCTATTTTTCACCAAAAAAACAACCGTTTATACACTTATATACTACATTTTTGTTCAACCAACTTTCAGATCTACATATATAAAATATATGTAATTTTAAAAACTAACCCATTTAATAGATGATGTCATGAGTGATGTGATGTGTGACATCATCAGCAGTGCATTGCGGGTGCGCGAGTTATAGTTAGCTGAAGTAACTATAATGGGGGAATTTCATTGGTTTTATATGAGTGAAATGTCCAGCTAACTATAACATGTGTCAAACCTATGGTTTTTTCAGTGAATTTCATAGGTTTTGTAAATGCTACTTCCTAACTATAATGTGTGTAAAACCTATGGTTTTTTCAGTGAATATATATATATATATACACACACCATGTTTATACGAATTCGATATATGTTGAAACTAATATGAGATGCACTGAAATGAGCATGACAAGTGTTAAAATGATTGTGACCTATGTTAAAATTATTGACTTGCATTGAAAGTCATATGGAACACCTAGCGAAGAAAAGGACAGATATTGAAATTGGCATGGATTGTGTTGAAATGAATTAGAGGTGTATTGAAATTGTATTGAACACTTTCAAATAAATATAACCATTTTCTACAATCAAAGGATTTATGCTTAAATTATTAAACCATTTTGAAATTAATATGGCCTACACTGAAATAAATTTGACATTAATTGCAATACTTAAGCTATATGTTGAAATGAATATGATTTATCTTCAAAGGAATATGACATGCAATAAAATAAATACTGGTCATATTGAAATTAAAACGATATGCAGAAAGAAAAATGTGGTTTAATGTGGTATGCTTTGACAATTATAGGACCCCTTTTATAAAGAATCTGATATTCACTAAAATGAACACTGAAATTAGTATCACAAGTGTAGAAATGAATATTCCATACATTTAAATTACTAAAACACAATTTGAAATGAATATAACATAAAACGAAATTAATATGACAGGGGTTTAAATAAATATGAAACATGTTGACTTGAAAATATGTTAAGTGTCAACATGCATTGAAAAAAATGTGACACAAAGAAATGATTATGGCCTGCCTCAAAATGAACCTGATGCTTGTTGAAAATAGTGCAAAACCCTGTGGCTTGCAGGAAATTATTAATACGTCACATGTTGAAAGAAATATGACTGACAATTAAATCCATATCACATGCATGAAATTGATGACATAAAAAGAAAAGTGACATTTTTATTACATGTGCAAGAAGAAATTTGATTTTCGATTGCTTTAATATAGCATGCATTGAAAAGAGAATACATACTTTTAAAATGCAGAACAAATTCTTGCAACATTAGGAGATTGTGGTACAAGAATATGCAGGATAAGGAGTCTGAATATCCTCACAACCTATTTGCTAGACATGGAGAGAATCCAGCACTTACTGACTGCTCTGGGAATTCTATGGAACCCATTACAAACAGGACAGCAAACCTCCGGCCCCACTCATGAGTCTAATAGCTTTGCTGCACTTTCTTACTGTGGGAGGGCGTCGGTCACCAGTGGGAAGGCACATGGTGCAGCCAACATTTTCAAAATCCTGCTTCAGCTCTTATCTGCACTACTCAGGTAAGTGTCACAGCACTTTGTCAGAACCCCAAGGCAGAAAATGCTGTCAATGCTATGTGTTGTGCTATTGAGGAATTCCCATGTCTCATTGAACTGTTAGACCATACTCATGAGCACTGCCTTGTCAATGGTGGCTGAGCAGATTTCATCCAATGGGCAATACAATTCACCATTAACTTACAGAAGATGTGTATTGAGGATCTGGTCATTACATATTGTCGGTCTGTTTCCCTAGAATCTTGTCAGGACTCAATGGTCACCAGGAAAAGCAGGATACTATGTGCAGTGTGGAAAGAACATAGCCACTGAGAAGGTATATAGTTGGTGAGAACACAACTTATTGAGCCCTCACTCAATTTAGCCTAGATGTGAAATATTCTCTTGATAAGAAATATGTGAACAGATAGTGATAGACTGAAGAAAAGTCTTCCCCCAGCTCACCTAGGAAATTAAATTAATAACTACAATGTCCTTGCAGCCCTCTTCTACCTCCAACCCTGACTCAAATTACATCTATGTTAACACAACACAATCCTATCCTTACCAACACGCCAAACAACTCAAGGAAAGAAAGTCTATACTCCTAGTTAGTGCATTGCAAATTCCTAGCCTACGCAAAATATTTATCCACATGTGAGTAAATATTTTCTAGACTTTTATAGATGGGGTCTGACCAGCACCAGAAATCAGTGCAGTTCTTGTGAGCCTTGACGAGTAAGAGTTGCAGGGAGTCATGTCAATACAAGAATGTGAAGACCTTGCTTCTGTTTTGCTCCAGGTCATGGCGAGTTGGTCAACAGGCAACATCTTCACCTCAAGCTTTCCCACCACAAGTGGAAGGCATATGTCATGGTTAGCACTCCATGAGCAATCTGAGATCTGGGTTATAAATTAAAGAATGCCTACCAGTATCAGGGCCATTTATTGTCTGGTGTTCCCCAGAAAGCTACTTCCATGTTGGCCCTGTATGCCTCCGTCAAGTAAACCCTGTGATGCTTGCAGTCCTGATGTCGATAATCTCCTGTATTTTTTGGCTACATGCTGATCTGGCCTCTCAATGCTACACCTCTATAAGATTGCCAATGTTTTCATGGAATACTTTATTGTTTGATTAATAAAAATCATTACAATGGTAGACATGCATCTATAATAAAAAATGTATATCAAGAATGGGTATTAAGATATTTACATTTGTACCATCACAACGAGTAAAAAGATCAAGTTCATCAGAAAATGATTTAAAATACTAGAAACCTATTTTTTTCATAATAAAAGTATTACCTCTTCTGGACAGAATGACCCTCTTTTTTTTTTTTTAAAGTAATTAAAAGGCAGTTAAAAAACATAATTATCCATTCTGATTTTATCATCTGCTAGGGTCACCGGCAGACATTAGTTATTAAACGGCAATTATTAATAACGGTGGTAATGTAATTCCCTATTTGTGGTGAAGTTCCTGGTAATGCAATTCTATTTATATAATAAAATCCCTGCATACAATAATTTGAAAGTTCCAGGGATACACAGGAAAGCAAGATAGTCCGTATGCCAGAGGCTGTGGTCTGCTACTCTTGAATGGTGTGAAGGAGTGTGCAAATCAGTAGAACAACGTAGGGCTTAATCTGTCCTTTAATATTTAACCTTTGATGACTTGCTGGCTCTCACTGTTTATACATTTTCTTGCTGTTCCTGTGACAAACTTGGGGAACCGGATATTAAGCCATGGATTTTCCGGGTTCATTGATGCAAGGATAGCTTGCCGGCACGTGAAAATGCCGAGTTTGTTCCATTCGCTCTTTAACAAGATCTTTCGATCGTCATGGACTGCACGACATAGACATACCATGTGCTTGATTGTTTCTGTGATACTCCGGAGCCCCTGCATTTTACATTGGAATTTGCACAGGGCCATCTAGGCAAATGAAACAGGAATGGCCATTCACCCATTCTGAGGGCCAAAAATCTTTTTTTCCACAGCATTGAGTAGGTACATGACAGATGGGGTGCCATAATCCCTGGCTTAAATCCTGATACAATTGTCCAGGCATGCTTGCGTTCCACCAGTTGGGCAATATCTGAATGAAAGGACCAGAGTCGGACGTTTTTTTTAATAGGAATTTTAAGTGCCTGCTGCGAGGGATTAGAGGTCCAGATTTCTTCTGTAGCAAGGAGTTTTAAAGAATCTTGCAGATAGCGCCGGTATGAACTGCCAAGTTGACCAGCTGAGATTTCCACCCACAAAAGGTCCTCCGGGCTTCCTTCTCTGGAGGTACGCAACTTATTGCACAGTCTGATCTATGCTCCACGCCCTACTGCTTGAATGTCTTGAAGACTAAACTCAAGATGTATTTGAGCTGGGGATGAAGATTTTGGTAAGCCCAGCACCTGTTTGAATGTTCTTGTTATTATTTTGTTCACATGGCTGTTGTCTTTCCCTTGCATGATCTCCTGGCTGTAGGTGAGGAAATTGATAATTTTTGCCTTCATGACAGGTATGAGTGGAGTTAGACTAAGGCCGGACAGTTGCCTTGCAAGAGTCTTAAAAGCCACCTGGATTGTCAGGGCTTTAGCTTCTACCTCATCTTTATGTTTAGTGAATGTTCCCCTTCTGTCCAAGGTACTTGTAAGAAAGGGCTCTGTCAACGTTTTTACCATTGTATTGCCAACCGTCACCTTGATATTTCCTTTGCCCAAAGGTGATTGCCCTTGTCTTTGTTAAATTCAGTTCCAGATCGTTTTCGGTGGTGTAAAGAGACAACCGATCAAGTAGTCTCTGCAAGCCAACGTTGGTGTGACTTAGCAGGACCAGATTGTCTGCATACAGTAGATTACTAACTCTTGTCTCGGCGTGTTTTGGAGGATGAGAATTAACTTCGTCAAGGGACTCTGATAAATCGGAAATGAAGAGGTTGAAGAGGAGAGGAGACAGCACACACCCTTGTTTCACTCTGCGGGTTGTTTGTATTTTCCTTGAGATGTATGATCCAATCCCCAAGTTTTATACGGATCCATGTGTTAGTGTGTAGTGCGATTATGGCTTGTAGTAGCGCTGGTAGAATCCCCCATTTCCGCAATTTGAGCCATAATCGGCTTTGAGGTACACGGTCGAAAGCAGCCTTAAAGTCAATGAAACAGCCATGCATTAACGTTCCTGAGGCTGCCACTTTATCCAACAGGACAGAATTTGCAAGCAAGTTTGTTATGGTGCCTAATTCTTGCACAAACCCTGTCTGGTTGAAAGGTATGAGATGATTTTTTGCGGCCCAGGACGCCAGGTCTTCGAGGAGCAGCTTAGCATAGCATTTCGATTCCACGTCCAGTAGGGTGATCATCCTGTAGTTTTTCGGTTCTGATCTCTTACCACCTTTATAAATTGGATGTATAATAGCACCTTGCCACGATTCTGGTAATACCGAGTTGATCCGGCAATAGGTAAAAAGAGGTCCCAATTGATTGGTCCAAATTTCTGTATCCTGTTTAAACAGAGACTGGGGTAGACCATTTGGCCCTGGAGATCCATCTGTGTGGCCCTCAGTTATAATTTAAGCATTTTTTTCCATAATGATTCCCAGAGTTGTTGCACTTTGTGACAATTCTGTGGGGTGAAGCAAAAATTTTGTATCAGTTGTCGATGGAGTCCTTGTGTTTAATTCAGCGTGATTTACTTGTGTGTTTGCATCCACTATGCCTAATGATTTGCATGAGTTGGGTTGTAGAGCCGTGGCTAGTGGTCTGGCCAATGGGACATGTTTTACTGGGTCATCAAAACTAGTTGTTAGATAGGATACCCATTCAGCTTCAGAGATGTTAGTGCTACTTTGTCCTTCTTGTTTTTGTGTTTTGGAATTAACAAGTGACCAGAAGGATTTTGGGTTATGATTTTTACTTGCATATATCAATTTTAGCCAGAACTGCTCGGAGCGTTTCTTTTTCTCGATGAATATTGCATGTTGAAGTGCTTTTTGGGCTTGCTTATATTTGTTAAGATTATGGTCTTCCCCTGGGAACCTGCATGCTTGTCTTAGTGCACTATTACGTGCTGATTTTAATGTCCTGATTTCGGCTGTTATTATTGCCTGATTTCCTTTTTTTGGATTTTCGTGTAGTACGTGCGAATTTTTTAAGCAGTTCCCGGAAGAAGAGTTCCCATGATGTAGTGGGCAGGGATGTAGCAATACTCATTGAATCTCGCTGGGCTCTACATTGGCTCATTATTGCTGGTACAATTGGATCAGACCATTTCAAACTTTTGAGATTTTCAGTATAGTAACCTTCTGAAGTCTGGCTTGTCATGGCATGATGTACTAAGTCAAATGACAAGGTGGTCACTTTGGGGCGATGGTCACTGTCTCCTGGAACAGATAAAGTGTAATTCTCGATAAAAGGAAAGATTTCCTTGTTACAGATGGGGTAGTCTAGAAAAGAATGGGTATGACCGTTTGATCTTGTCCAGTTGGGAAGATTATCCTTGGGGAAGCGACCATTTAAGATTGTGTAACCCAGATCACTGAGTTGTAGCACCATATATTCACCTAGTTTGCTGTATTTATTGCCAGTGGGTTTTGTTTGTTCCAGAATGTCTGGCCACGGTGCGTCGTATTTTTCCTGAAGTTCTTGAAAAATGTTTGTGTTGTAATCACCGGATACTAGGCAGGCTGGTCTTTTATAGTTACTTAGTATATTACACAAAACCTGTATTAGATGGTTAAACTTTGTTTTTTTCTCCCTGACGCTTGGTGAGATGTAGATATTAACCAGGATCAGTTGTTCGGTCTGTTTGGAATTGTTGATCATTACGCCGGAAATCCAATCTTCTTCAAATGTCAATTGCGTATTATTAACATTTAACTTAGCTGAAATGTAAATTGAGAGACGGCCGCTGGGTCGGCCAGACTTATGCAGCCTCTGAGCAGGTGTTCTGTATTCCAAGTATCCTTCTATTGAGAGGCTGGCCAAGGACCATGTTTCCTGCAATAGTATAACCTCGTGATTTTTTAAAAACTTTATCACATCTGGGGATTGAAGTTTTGGGGGAAGGCCGTTAATGTTCCATGACAAATAACAAAAGAAATTGCCAATATTGATACGTTTATTCAATGATAAAACTTATCATCCACATCAAGAAGAATAATTCAAGATCGGGTATTGCTTCTTAGTCGCAATTTTATTTTATAGAAATTTCAACCATTATTACAACATTTATCTGTTCTTAAAAAAGAGAAGTATAAAGAGAAATTAGGACAATTCAAGACACATCAAACTGCATTCAATAAACACTTCATACATCCAAACACCCCAATCATATCACAGTCACAAGAGACATTCAACACTTTAATACCAAAATCAAACATAACACATCATACGGATGCACTAAAAAGACAAAAATACAAATTCGGTCTGCACAAATTAAACAAGACTTTTTGTTCAATAATTTGAAACTAGTACATTCCAATAGATTTATAAGTTTTACATCATTCTTTAGAAATTAATACAATGATAGGAAATGTACAATAGGCGATCCGGAGTATTGGATTACTAATGACTCCTAAATACTCAAGCAGACCAGTTCAAAATAGCCTACGCGTTTCGAATCCCCTTCTATTCCACAGGGGTTCTCATCAGGGCCTCAAACACTGCAAATGTGAAGAGAGAAAAAACATAAAAAGAGAATATTTACAACAGAGAAATTAAAATGAAAATCACATATGTGAAGGGTTCAGTTCAAAGAGCTTATATTGAAAAAATATTAGAGAGTGCACATCAGAAATCTAACAACTTAGTCAAGCACCTGTCAAAAGTACACACTGGGCTGTATGGAACGTAATTATACAAAATGATCTATGGAAGTACAACCTCGATGCCTGTTGGAATACGGCATTAAGGGAAGGCTAAGGACATTCCTCAGGACGCATGTGATACCTACTTCACACTGGGTATTGTAAATACTTACCACCCAACAGGCTGAACATTGGTCCTGGGGGGTAAGAACAAGATGGGCTTCTCTGGAAAGGCAAAGCCTATAAAAAGAAAAAGTAAGTTGTAAACGAGTGACTTCGCAGAGTCATGGTTCTACTGGGTGGCTGGAGAGGACCCGGATACCTCCAACTAAATACTGGACTAAGGTGCATACATTGACCTACACTGGAGAATGGAATGTGCGCCCTAGAGGCGAGGCCACATCGTAAATGCCAAACCTCAAGGTGCAAACTTGTTCTGCGTCAAACGTTATGGAGTGAGCAGTGAACCATGCATAATATACGGAAAAATCACAGTGCCTAGTCAATGAAAGCCAAGCGCCGAATATGCAAGGTGACGTTTGGTCGGCGCGTGGAACGGAAATGTTCTCCGTCACCGTCCCGATGGGTAGCGTTTCCCGGCTAGTGTGTACTTTTGACAGGTGCTTGACTAAGTTGTTAGATTTCTGATGTGCACTCTCTAATATTTTTTCAATATAAGCTCTTTGAACTGAACCCTTCACATATGTGATTTTCATTTTAATTTCTCTGTTGTAAATATCCTCTTTTTATGTTTTTTCTCTCTTCACATTTGCAGTGTTTGAGGCCCTGATGAGAACCCCTGTGGAATAGAAGGGGATTCGAAACGCGTAGGCCATTTTGAACTGGTCTGCTTGAGTATTTAGGAGTCATTAGTAATCCAATACTCCGGATCGCCTATTGTACATTTCCTATCATTGTATTAATTTCTAAAGAATGATGTAAAACTTATAAATCTATTGGAATGTACTAGTTTCAAATTATTGAACAAAAAGTCTTGTTTAATTTGTGCAGACCGAATTTGTATTTTTGTCTTTTTAGTCCATCCGTATGATGTGTTATGTTTGATTTTGGTATGAAAGTGTTGAATGTCTCTTGTGACTGTGATATGATTGGGGTGTTTGGATGTATGAAGTGTTTATTGAATGCAGTTTGATGTGTCTTGAATTGTCCTAATTTCTCTTTATGCTTCTCTTTTTTAAGAACAGATAAATGTTGTAATAATGGTTGAAATTTCTATAAAATAAAATTGCGACTAAGTAGCAATACCCGATCTTGAATTATTCTTCTTGATGTGGATGATAAGTTTTATCATTGAATAAACGTATCAGTATTGGCAATTTCTTTTGTTATTTGATATATAGGCTCAGCCTTGCTGATTAGAGCCAACCCTACTTTTGTTTTCCTATTGCTATAGCGGGCGGCAGCCTGCGAGGTAATTGTGCTATTCCATTTCCTTGGGAGGTTGAGTGTATTTTATACCTCACATATATATATATATATATATACAAATGTAGATCTAGGGTTGATCCTTCGACTACCTTGAGATCGTTATTGCTTTTCTACTCTTTTTCCACTTTTTCCTTTATTGTTTAATTCACTGGTTTGTCACAATTCTTTTACCTATTTGTTCTGGTTTCTCTTATTTGAACATCCACCGGCGCACCCTTTTCCAGTTCTTTGAGTAATGGCAGACAAGGACACGTTTGCCTATAGTGAAGAGCACATCAGGAATCTACTTAGTGACCCACCAGTCTTTTCTTCTGTCTCCCTTAGTGTATCTGCGACATCCCAGAACGAATCAGATAGACTTTTGCGCCTCAAAAAGAAGCAAATCAGAACTGACCTGCATGGTCACTTTCTACTACAACATCTGAGAGAAGGGACCATCCCAGGTGGTCTACAGATTAAAAATATTCCGGTAATTTTTACCGAGGAAACCCATTTTTAAAAAAGGTTTTTCTTTGATCGAAACTAAGTGTAGCAGGGACTTTATGGTCCTCACAGGTGAGACAGCTGTTAGACTCTCTAAAATTGAATTAGAGGAAATAGCTAAATTAGAAGCTGAGATTAGTATCAATCCCACAATATCAGACGCCAAATTATTATTAGAGATTGTGGACAAGGAAATCCAAGAGTTTAAGGACTACACAGTAACACAAAAAACTAATCAGTTTGAAAAGGATAAGAAGAATTTCTCACTAGAGAATATATACCCATATTTACAGCCTGATTTTTATACTAAATCAGAATCTAGACGATACTTACCAGACAACCAAGGTAGGTCTAGAAAGCATTTCATTTCCTTTGGTGAGACTTCCTCATCCTCTGGTAACGATAGTGACACTAGCGGGAACACGAACCAGACCAATAGGAATAGAAACTGGAACTCTAACCAACAACAGCGAGGGCAGGCCCAAAATTCTTTTTTAGGGAGAGGCCAAACGAGATCACGAGCCCGAGTCAGATACACCATCCCATGGGAAATGAAGACCCGTCGACAACAATACAAGAACTAAAAATATCCCCGATCTTCAATCTCTCGCAAAGAGTACTAACTAAAGCAGAAGAGGGCATATTATCTAAAGGGCTATCCTTTGTACCTTCCAAAAGAACTGATTTTGTCCGCATGAAGACAGAATTTATAGAATTCTGCAGAAAGCTAAGGCTAACTATGTTTTTCCTGGAAAATCCCATGCCACCATCCACTGAGGTAACAGGCTCACGAAATAAGTCTACGTTCTGCCCCCCTGGGAACAAGATTCCCAAGGAGTTGATAATTTTTGAAAAGAGTGTCTTGTCCGCAATTTCACAAATGGAAAAAGATAAAAAATGTGTGAAGTTTAACACAACGAGGGAGGAGATGTCAGCTTTAGCTACCCTAAAAAATGACCCCACTGTGGTGATAAAACAAGCCGACAAAGGCGGATCTATAGTACTATGGGATACGGGAGACTATACTAATGAAATAAGAAGGCAATTAGACGACCCCATATGTTATAGGAAAATTGACAAAGATCCGACAAAGGAACTCCAAAATCAACTCTTTGCCATTATCCAGGAGGGTTTTGAGCAAGGCTTTGTAGGCAATAAAGAATGTGAGTACTTGCAGATCAAGCATCCCAAGGTACCTTTGTTTTATGCACTACCCAAAGTGCATAAAGCTCAGAATAGACCCCCAGGGAGACCCATCGTGGCAGGATGTGGTTCTCTCTTTGAACCAACTGCCAAATACGTGGACTGTTTTCTTAAACAATTCATGAACCAAGTGGTGTCATACCTACAGGATACAACTGATTTTGTAAACAAGTTGGAAACTATAACTTTCAGAGAAGGGACAGATTTGCTGGTCACTCTTGACGTGACATCGTTATACACGCAAATCCCCCAAGATGAGGCAGTGGCAGTGCTCTCATTTTTCTTGGAGTCACGCCCCAGACCAACTCGAGTTCCCACAAAGTTTTTGGTAGATTTAGCATCTTTCGTACTAAAGAAAAACTACTTCTGCTTCAATAACGAATTCTATTACCAGGTAAAGGGGGTGACAATGGGGTGTCCTTTTGCCCCGGAGCTGGCCGTGCTGTTTATGTCAATGTACGAGGATACGTACATACATAAGAATAACCCCTTTGGACATTATATTGGCAAATGGTATTGTTTCATCGACGATGTTTTCATGACATGGAATGGAGGTGTTGATAATTTGACCTTATTCCACCAATGGCTTAATGCCAGAACACCGGACATACAATTCAGCCTCTCCCATTCCGAAACCAAGATCCCTTTTCTGGATGTGGAGGTGTTCCCAAAAAGTGGCAAGTTGGCTACGACACTGTTTGTAAAATCCACAGATCGCAATAAGGCGTTATTATTCCAGAGCAACCACCCGAGAAGCTTAAGAGAAAATCTGCGGTACGGGCAGTTTCTGCGTGTGCGCAGAAACTGCACGTATGAGAATGACTTCACCTACCATGCTGAAAAACTAGTTTCTAAGCTCTGTGATAGAGGGTACCCCAAAAAACTGGTTAAAGATTGTATGAAAAGAGCCAGGTGGACCCCCCATGAAACAGTGTTGGAGCGAAAAAAGAAACCAGAGCAAAAACGCCAAGTCTGTGTAACCACCTTTTGCCCGAATGCCAATCAGTTGAAACGCATTATTGGGCAAAATTGGCACCTGGTGAGGAATTTAGATGAAAGCTTGAGGGATCCACCTCTCTTTGCCTTCAAAAGAGAGAACAGTGTCGCAATCCATCTGGTCAGAGCCTCCATGCCCACTCAAATCCAACCATCCCTTCGCCAAATGATGGGATTGGCCCCCATACTTGGCCACCACAAATGTGGCACATGTCTATGTTGTGAGACTACTGTACAGGGCAATGTCTTCCAACATAAGGGTATTTCATGGAAGCACGAGGTATTTAGTAACTGCAAATCGAAATTTGTAGTTTACGGTATTAAATGCCCGTGTGACCGCTTGTACATTGGTAAGACCGAACAAGAAGTGCGCCAACGCATATCGCAACATAAATCTAGGCTGAAAAGAAATGTTGAGAATGCCCCGTTGGTAAACCACTGGACCAGGATGCGACATGGACTCAATGAGTTCAAATGGACAGTGATCTCCAGAATAGAAAAAGATCCACGGGGGGCGACATGAGTCTCCAGTTATCTAAAAGGGAGGCATTACTGATTGTTAAGTTTGACACGGCTGTGTCAGGCCTGAACGAATTATCTGAAATCTTCAAACTATGATCACTGGTTATGGAAGCGCTACAATTTCTGCTTTCCTCTCTAGGACAATGTGACCCCTTGCTAGTCTTGATTTTAGTAACCTCTTCACCCTTTGTTTCAACCTGAGCAAGCCTTGGCGAAAGAGTTAGTACTTATGGGCCAACTAAATCCCCCCGGTTCTGTAATACTTGTCTGCCGTTTTTACCTGCATAATGTATCCCGTTTTTATCCAATTAGTAATCAGCACCGTTAAGCAGAACACTTCGCTTTGCTTTCTGCATCTGCCCTTTCTCTTCGCACTTAGAGATCCGCCCCGCAGTAGGTGGCCCCAGCTCATTCTCTCCGTTACTTAAGGAGCACTGCTCTCGGCCGGGTAACGCGCCTGCGCGAGAGAGTAGCGTGAATTTAGACGCCGCCAGACCCCAGCATCTAGAGAGATTCCGTCGAACCCAAGCCTTTCTGGTAAGAATCGTTGTCTAGGGATTTTGGGTCTTGAACCCGTGGTGGTCCGTTCCCCTGAGGCTGCCCCCTGTTAGACCCCTCATAACATTGGTGTCATTCCTGTTTATTTTCTTTCTCTCCTTCAGCACTCGCAACCAAGTGGGCTTGTGCTGACGCTGCCCCTCCGCTCGTTTCCTCTACACTGCAAAGAGAGGAATCTTCCAAAGCCGACTATGTTTTTCAGTCGTCCAAGGTGAGATAACCATGAGTAAAAACATTTTAAACCCCCCCCTGAGGTCGATCCCCGTACACCTCTCACGACCTTTAGCGGTAATTGTGTTTATATTGTTTTCCCCAGCACTCGCGACTAAGTGGGCTTGCGCTGATGCTGCCCCCCTTTTTCCATCGTCTGAACGCTGCAGTGGGGAATCCTTCATAGCTGATTACGTTCTACCGTACTTTAAGGTGAAATCACCACGAAAAATGTCTTAATCTCTAAATCTCTACACCACCCTTACCTCCCTTATTTAAGCCTTGCAATCCTTCCGCCTCTTGTAGAAATAACTCCACAGCACCTGCCACCCTGATTAAGCCGGGAAACGCTACCCATCGGGACGGTGACGGAGAATATTTCCGTTCCACTCGCCGACCAAACGTCACCTTGCATATTCGGCGCTTGGCTTTCATTGACTAGGTACTGTGATTTCTCCGTATATTATGCATGGTTCACTGCTCACTCTATAACGTTTGACGCAGAACAAGTTTGCACTTTGAGGTTTGGCATTTACGATGTGGCCTCGCCTCTAGGGCGCACATTCCATTCTCCAGTGTAGGTCAATGTATGCACCTTAGTCCAGTATTTAGTTGGAGGTATCCGGGTCCTCTCCAGCCACCCAGTAGAACCATGACTCTGCGAAGTCACTCGTTTACAACTTACTTTTTCTTTTTATAGGCTTTGCCTTTCCAGACAAGCCCATCTTGTTCTTACCCCCCAGGACCAATGTTCAGCCTGTTGGGTGGTAAGTATTTACAATACCCAGTGTGAAGTAGGTATCACGTGCGTCCTGAGGAATGTCCTTAGCCTTCCCTTAATGCCGTATTCCAACAGGCATCGAGGTTGTACTTCCAGAGATCATTTTGTATAATTACGTTCCATACAGCCCAGTGTGTACTTTTGACAGGTGCTTGACTAAGTTGTTAGATTTCTGATGTGCACTCTCTAATATTTTTTCAATATAAGCTCTTTGAACTGAACCCTTCACATATGTGATTTTCATTTTAATTTCTCTGTTGTAAATATCCTCTTTTTATGTTTTTTCTCTCTTCACATTTGCAGTGTTTGAGGCCCTGATGAGAACCCCTGTGGAATAGAAGGGGATTCGAAATGTGTAGGCCATTTTGAATTGGTCTGCTTGAGTATTTAGGAGTCATTAGTAATCCTATACTCAGGATCACCTATTGTACATTTCCTATCATTGTATTAATTTCTAAAGAATGATGTAAAACTTATAAATCTATTGGAATGTACTAGTTTCAAATTATTGAACAAAAAGTCTTGTTTAATTTGTGCAGACCGAATTTGTATTTTTGTCTTTTTAGTGCATCCGTATGATGTGTTATGTTTGATTTTGGTATGAAAGTGTTGAATGTCTCTTGTGACTGTGATATGATTGGGGTGTTTGGATGTATGAAGTGTTTATTGAATGCAGTTTGATGTGTCTTGAATTGTCCTAATTTCTCTTTATGCTTCTCTTTTTTAAGAACAGATAAATGTTGTAATAATGGTTGAAATTTCTATAAAATAAAATTGCGACTAAGTAGCAATACCCGATCTTGAATTCTTCTTCTTGATGTGGATGATAAGTTTTATCATTGAATAAACGTATCAGTATTGGCAATTTCTTTTGTTATTTGATATATAGGCTCAGCCTTGCTGATTAGAGCCAACCCTACTTTTGTTTTCCTCCTGTTAATGTTCCATGAGCACACTGAGAGACCGGGTTTAGTTCAGTTTTGATTTCCCCCGTCCAAGGCCGCTGGCAGCCAGGCCCAGTCAATCGCCGTGGTTTTGGCCTCTTCTATTTTTGGTTGGATCGTTCTTGCTGGGGATCGGCCTTCAGCTGATCTTAATATTGGGAAGGATAGTGGTCCCTGTTTATCTAGTATGGACGGGGGTTTTGCAAGGACCGAAGGGTACCTTGGGTCGATTTGGGGAACTATTTTGATGCCCCATTTGTTAAATAAGTCGGACCTTGATATTACCTGCTCCTTGATTGCTGCAGTTGAAAAAGTGATTAACGTTGATTCTGTGAATTAAGTACTTCTGATAGGTTTAAACACAATTGAGATTATGTAATTGGATTCAATATGACACAGTTCAGGTGTACATTTAAAAAGTTTCAGAATGTTTCCTCTGTTCAGGATATCATGCTGTCCTTGAGTGTGATATTCAAGAATAGATAACAATTTGGTTTTTAAATTGATTGTTAGGGGGTCCTGGCCAGAGGTCTTATGATTGTCTTTGTCTGTGATTTGATATAAGTCAATTCTCCTTTGAATATAGGGCGATTGTTGCTTATGTCCCACGTGTTTGCCTTGGGATTCATGGTCAACTTTATTGGGTAAAAGCTTACCCGTTTGTGATATGTCCAGATTCTTGAATAATGTTATCTGAAGGTTCTCCATGCCTCTTGACCTATACTCATTGTTGTGCTATTCTATGGTTTCCTTGTTTTGGTTTTCCTTTGCTGCGTTTCCCATATTTGTTGAGACTATCGGGTCATCTAGTCCAGTCTTGATGATGTAAGATAATCTTTCTGACTTTGTGACCTTTCCCGGCTCATCTGATGTCGAAGGCTGTAGAGGCTTTACTGGAACCTCTCCCCTGGCCCCAGGTAGTTCCTTGTTTTTTTTGCTATTGGTGGGTGCTGTTAGCACTGTGTAAGTCTGTAAATATTGTGTGGGCGATTTTTGTGGTGATGAAAGAGTGCTATCGGAACTTACGGTACTAGTTGAGCTGAGTCGTGTGTTACCCTTTTCAATGTGTAGTGGCTCACTGGTCGTATTTTGCATCACTGTGCTACGGTTATTGCGTCTTTTCCGTAATCTCTTCCTTTCTCTTTTGGTCAGATGTTGTTTTTGAGGGGATTTATTCATTGATCCCGTTCCTGGGCCAGCATCTCTGGTGTCAGCCATTTGCACTGTCTTAGATGTGAGCGGTTTATCTATTTTATTTTCAACGTAGTGTTATTTTTGTTATTTGATTTGGTTGTTTGGAAGATACCGTACTCCTTGGTTGCCACTCGTTTGTCTGGATTGTCTGGGGACGGAACTAATACTAAGGCATCAGTTGGTCGAGTGCCGATTTCTTCTGAAGAAGCCTTATGGTCTTTGCTGAGTTTATTTGAGATTTATGCTTTGGTCTTTGACTTTCAGAGTGGTTGCATTAATTGAATGTGAGCCTGTGGATGTGGTTGAACTTGCAAACCTGATGGTAGTTTCTTTATTTCTGTCAGGACCAAAGCGAGGAACTGAGGAAGTGTAGACAGACTATCGATTATTGGCGAGCAGCAGCATATCGCTTGAGTCAGGTTGACTTTAGATTTTGCTTTTGTTATTAAGGTATTCAAGCCTTCTAGTTTGTTGTCGATCCCTGTAGTGTATACTGTTAGTGTATTTAGAAGGTCGACTTGTAAATAAAGTTTGTCTGAATGATAATGTAATGCGGACACTGTAGATTGTAAAGTTTGTAGGAGCGGGGGCTAGATGATGGTAAATTCGAACGCTACTGGGTCATGACCTTCAGTTGCGGCTTTTGTTTTATTAAGTTCTTTCTTAAAAAAAGATACATCCAAAAGGGAGTTGTCATTGGGCTCACCTGACTTTGTTTCAGGAGATTCGTAATGGGCAAAGACAGGTGGCGTCGTTGGCATTAACGGCTTGATGTTACCTGGAATGGTTCTGGTCCATTGTGCTGCTTGGGGGGTAGATTTTATTTTGCTTCCAGGGGAGCCCGGGTTATCTATATGAAGGTTTGTTTCCTGCTGTATGGTGATCTGAGGTAGAAGGAAGAATCATCGCTTGAGATGGTTATTGGTGATGAACTCCGTTCCTTATTGAATTGTTGGACTTGTCGTGAGGGGGGAGATATATTTTCTGGCCAGATAACTGGTTTTAACATATTTTTTTCAGGTGCAGAGAGAATGACCATCTGGGGATATGATGGTGGCCTGGTTTTGATGCTGTTCATGAATCAAGACCTGCACTTTAATCTGAACTGAATCAATATTGGGGAGAGTTTGGAGCAGCTAGACAGGTTGCGGCGATATTTCGATGGGGTTGATTGAAGCTTGAACTTTAGTTCTTTGTTTCTTAAAGAAGTCTCTGAGAGTCCTCTTTTTTACGTTGTTGATTGTTTCGTCCCGTGTTTTATGCTGTTGACTTGAGGGCGTTTGAGTTGTTTCAGACTATGAGGCCGGGTCCATGTTCATGATTCTGCAGGTGAGTTGGTGATAGTGATGGTGCCAGGGGGTGGGGTTGCACTGTCTCCTGTTCCTCGAGTGGTTCTATGGATTCCTTATTCAACTTTTTGCAGTTTCTTTTTTAAGCCTTCCAGACCGCGTTATGATTTAACTAAGGAGAGGGGGAGTGGAAGTGGTTACTCTTGGCTTTCAACTCTCTCTTTTTTCTTTCTTTTTTTTCCTTCCTTCCCTTTACTTGGTTTCCTTGTAATGTGATGACTTCGCCATTGCTCTTTTTAAAAATTTATTTTAGGTTTTAGCGTATGTTGACTTCAGCCAGACACCACTCTTTTGTTGTGGGAAAAAATATGGAGCCAAGGGAGGGGGGGAAATGAGGGGAGCTGCCCCTAAACCCTGCTCGACCCCTCTGTTCTTTCAGTACTGCCCCAGTCACCCCTATCTACTTGATCAACACTTGGAGCGGGTACCTGGCTCACGATGTCCAACGACAGTTTTACGGTAACGGTGCTGTAGGCAGGCTGCCGTGTGCCCGGTCACCAGGCTTGCCACGTGCTGCTCGCTGCTCTCCCCCGCAGTACTGCTGCTGCCTGCTATTGCTGCATCTGTAAGGAGAGGGGCGGGGCTGTGGAATGAGCCCGACCTCTGCGTCTTGTCCCTAGTCCTGGGGAAATATTTCCAGAGATGCGGCTCGTAGCTCTCTCACCTGCTCCTCTGTCTCACTGCAGTCTCGCAGGCTCTCATACGTGATGAGAAGGGGGGCTTGGGGGGGTGCCGACCATCGGGAGGTCTCCCCCCCAGGCTGTTTGGGAGGGCTCCGGGGGTGAGGGGGTTTCCCTTTCCAGATCCTTCTAGAAGGTTCTCGTTGGGCTGCTTTTTGGTAGGTTTTTTGCAGCCCAACATATAAGACTCCCTGTCTCCTCCCCTCAGCCACAATTTTAGGTTTGGTGACCTGGTGGCTGGAGGATTAGCTTAGTTTTTGTCTAGGTTTCTGTGAGGTAATAATTTGTACATTTAGCCTTATATTTTAGGTTAGTGTATTTTGTAGTTGTCTCACTGCGATGGAAGATCACCGTGTGCTGGAGGCCCTGCGTTTGTTGTCCAAAGTCGGTCGGAGGAATTTGGTGATTGGGGGGGCCCGGCGCGGCCTTTGCGCCAGGCCTCTGCTGGAGTGGCTGCGGTGGTGGCAGCATGTTCGTCGCCGAAGAAGCGCCGGTCTCAGGTGGTAAGTGAGCGGGGCCGCACTCGTACTCGGAAGGCGGCCTTGTCTGCAAAGGCGCGTGCGGGGAAAGGGGAGGTGTCGGGTGTTTCACACGACCCTCCGGGTGCAGGAGCAGAGGGCATGTTAGCGCCGCAGGTGTCTTGGCGCACTTTGGAAGGCGCCGGTGGAAATACGTGATTTTGTTTTTTGGAACCTTCCTCGGCGGCCGTTCACGGTCGTGGAGGCTGTAAAAAGAGCGCGAAGCGTTCTTCTTTATTGACGGTATTGGAGCGACAGGAGGGGTTGGAAACCGGTATTCCACAGCGTGGTGCGCGTAGAGGCTCAATTGCTTTGGGTGAGGGGAGGGGTGGTTTTGTTGAGGGCAGGGACGTTTTCTCTTTTCCTCACGCGGCGCCTGGTCGTGTTCAATTTGATCAACACTTTTTAGATGCTGTGAATATGGTAGTTTCTGGTGTACCTCATGAAGATTTTGGCCAGGCTTCTGTTAATATAGATGTTTCACATGAAGAGGGGGCATTTGAAGGGGCAGGTTTTGCGCATAGCCCCTCGTTGTTTTCTGGTCCTCCTTCGGAGCATGAAGAGGCTCTGTCTGTATTAGATAGTTCTAGAGGTGATGGGGAGTGGGCTCAAGTTGGAGAGGGGGGTGTCAGTGTTGGAACTGTTTTTGAGGGGGGGTTAACAGGTCAGGGGCTGGTGGTCAGGTTGTAGGTTTTTCTGATGATGTTGCATTGCATGAGTTGGAGGGTGGGGTTGCACAGGGTGTACCTTGTTCCCTTTCTCGTGGTGGCAGTAATTTTGGGCATAGTGATGTTTTACCTGTTAGGGGTTTTGTGGGTACACGGGGTGAGGGTGAAGGGGTTATTGTGGGAGACAAGGGTGCTGCTACATCTGGTTTTTCCGAGCTGGATGTGGGTCACGTACGTGCTGGGGGGTCGGCAGTAGGGAATTTTTCCGAGGCTTGGCAAAATGTTTCAGATGTTGGTATTGGCACTGTGGTTCCTTCTACATTCTCTCAATATGGTAGGGATTTTGGGCGGGTGGGTAGTGTGTCAGTTCACGGGGCTTCAGATGATGTTCCTTGTTTTTCAGAGGGTATGGGGGGGTTTCCATTTTGAGTATCAAGCTTCTGGTTGGGAGCGTTTTGGGAGGGTGGGCATGGATAGGAGTGGAATGCAAAGAGAGGGTGGGGAGCAGGGGTTGGCTGAGAGGACGTTTGGCAGGGTGCCTTCGGTGGTTGCGCCTACTAGAGTGGTTTCTAGTGATGATGAGGATGTGGTGGGTGATTCTCCTGTGAGGGGGGCGCCTTTGAGGAGTGAGGGTAGGGTTTTGTCTCTTGATAGGTTGCAGGCAAGGTCGGTTAATCCAGTTGTTTTGCAGCAGCCTAGGGCTGGCACAGGTTTTGTTATGAGGGGCCCCAGCACACCAGTCCAAACTTTTTCTTTTCAGGTTGTAGATCGGTTCGGCGGTCCAGACTCGGTAGGGCACGGTCCAGTCCAATTTCGCCGAGGTGAAGTGAGGAGAGAGCCTAGCGCGGCCATTTCTATTCCACCGAGGGAACCAGTCGCGGTCAGCACACGAAGGTATTGCGCAACCTCGCTGGCCCCAACGAATAGCAGGTCTAGGTGGTCGACCTTGCCGTCGGCTATGGAGCTACAGAGTCAGCGCGGGGGAAGGTACAGGCGTGTACAGTCTGCTCCCCCTCCAGAAGGACATTCTATTCAGTCTGAGCTTAATGTTTCTAATGACGGGTTGGGTAAGACCCGAGGTGTGATGGTACATGAAAATGTGGGGCTTCTGGAGATGGAGCCGGTGGTTTTGGATTATGATGACGACACTCCTGAGGAAGGAGAATTGCGTGAAGTGGAGGGGGGGGGAGTCCTCTCATGTGTCACATAGTGTTTTTCAGGTGTCGTCAGTTGCACAAAAGTCAAAGGGGAGACGAGAGCAGGGCCCATCCATTAGGGCTCCTCGAGGAAGGACCATGTTGGATTTTTCTGCGCCACGGGCAGAGGCGGCAAAGACAATTCCTTTAGAGCCAGGTGAGAGAGCAATTACACTGGCCAAACCAAAAATGGTGTCTGTGGGGACGGCAGTGGAGGGGGTTGGGGACGGGAGATTGTTGAAAGGTTAGTATGTTAAGGACACAGGTGTAGGTACGGAGGTCAGTGTTGGGTCAGTTGAAGGTAAGACTGAAAGTGGTACAAATACGGAGGCTGTAGAAGGGGTTAAAGAACCACTTCACAGTAAAGAGTTGAAGATTAAAAAATTGCCATATATGGGAGTCACTAAACCTTTGGGCGCTCATCTTATGTTGGCAATGAAAGATGCAAAAAAATGATGGATTTGGGCCCAGATCCTTGGACTGGGTTGAATGTGTGACATTGATCCACATTCGGTCCATCACCTGTTTTGTTTGCAATTGCCGCCATAAGTGCGCTGGGGATGCCCAGACGTGGGTCCCAGGCACTCCACACCACTGGAGTCAAGCTAGCCGGGCTGATGAGAGGTGTTACCTCGAAACCGGTCCGGTCCTCGGATGCTTGATTCCGTTCTGGGAAGGATATGGCTTTTGTAGTTCGGACTGGACTGTTCCCATGGGGCACAGGGTCAGAGCTGATTTGCATATCGCCATTGTCTAACCCAGGGTGGTGTGGAGTGCAAAAAAACGATGGATTTGGGCCCAGATCTTTGGACTGGGGTGAATGTGTGACATTGATCCACATTCTGTCCATCACCTGTGGCAATGAAAGAGCGCATTTGGAAGGGTGAGTATGTGGAGATATTGAAGCTCCTTCACCGTGAAGTTAGGTCTAAGGAAGGTTCAAAGGAAGAGGAGTATGAGCTAGCAAAACGCCCAAAGGTACCACTGACTATTGAGAATTGGACAGCGGCTTTTCTCATTTATGCAAGTGTTTACTGTGAGACATTTCCAGAGCGCAGCGTTTCTATATTTAAATACATGGATGTGATCCGGAAGGCGCAGCTTACTGGTGGGGGATATGCTTGGGCCCATTATGATGAAGAATTTAGGGCAAGGATGGCATGGGACTCAGAAGCAAAGTGGGGGGAGTTGGATACTGATTTATGGCAGCATACGATGGGGGCCACCTCTGGGGGCAAGACCATTTTTACGGCCAGCGGTCTCCCTTCAATTTATCAGCCCTTTCAGGGCAAGCCCACCCGGGGAGGGGTGGGGAGCAGTTCAGGTTCACAGTCAGGAAATGGTGCTTGCTGGGACTTCAATAAGGGGTTGTGCACCAGAGAGTATTGCAAATATAGGCATGAGTGCTCAGGCTGTGGAAGGCGACACCCTTTGTTTAAATGCTGGGGGCCCAAGCCGGGAGGTGGCCAACAAGGGAATCAGACAAGTTCAGGTGCGGCAGGATCGTCACAGCAGTTTAAAGGGGGTCAGAGAGGTAGAGGCGCGCAGGGGTCCTGGGCCAAAGAGCTCATACACCAGTTAAGCTGCCGCAATTACAACGGGCCCTTCAGGATTACGAGAACGCAGATGTTAAGCAGAAGCTGTTGGAGGGTTTTCAATTTGGTTTTCGTTTGGGCTACCTGGGACCAAGTCAGAGGCATTGGGCAGATAACTTAAAGTCAGCTTTCTAGCATAAGGCAGTGGTGCGAGAGAAATTGAGTAAAGAATTAAGTGAAGGACGGATGGCAGGCCCTTTTCATGACTGGCTGATCCAAGATTTGATAATTTCACCAATTGGTGTGGTCCCTAAAAAGGAGCAGGGACAGTTCAGACTTATTCAGCATTTATCATGGCTGGAGGGGTCTTCTGTGAATGATTTCATTGATGAGGAGGCTGCTTCAGTTTCATATTCCTCAGTTGACGTGGCCATGTCACTTGTTGTGACCGCGGGCGCAGCTGCTGAGATGGCTAAGTGTGACATTAAGTCTGCATTCCGGCTGCTTCCAGTCCATCCAGATGACTGGTGTCTTCTGGGTATCCATTTTGAAGGGAAATGGTATGTGGACAAAGCATTGCCGATAGGTTGTTCCATGTCATGTGCTCTTTTTGAATGTTTCAGCACTTTTTTGCAGTGGCATTTCACACACCATTCTGGTCATTCCCTGGTAACGCACTATTTAGATGATTTCTTTTTTGTGGGTTCCCCGGGCTCCGCGGAGTGCCAGACAGCTCTGGACACTTTTCATGGGCTCATGGAGGAACTAGGTGTGCCTTTGGCTCCTGAGAAGACTATGGGTCCTGCCACAGTATTATCATTCTTAGGCATTGAAATTGATTCTGTGGCGATGCAGGCTCGCTTGCCGGAGGATAAGAAAACAAAAATGCTGGAACTATTGTGTGGTATGTTGTTGAAACAAGGTGCAGGTGAAAGAGATTCAGGTGTTGCTGGGGCACCTTAATTTTGCGTGCAGGGTGGTGAGAGCGGGGAGGACTTTTTGTCGGCGGTTGGGCAGGGCTCTGGCTGGACAACATTTGCCGCACCATCGTGTGCGTCTGTCAGCAGGAGTCAAAGAAGATTTGCGGATTTTGAAAGTTTTCCTTACCTCCTTTCATGGTGTGCCTTTGGTCAGAGATGTGGACTTTCAGTGGGATGTGCAGATGCTTTCTGATGCTGCGGGCAGTGAGGGTTTTGGCCTGTACCGGAATGGGAGATGGTGTGCGGAGAGATGGCCGGAAGAGTGGTTGAATGGGGGGAGGAGTATAACATTTCTTGAGCTTTTTCCTTTGCTGGTGGCTTTGAATCTGTGGGGAGAGGACTTGGCACACAAAAAAGTACTTTTTTGTGTGGATAACATGGCGGTGGTCGAGATTGTATATCGGCAGTCGGCCAGAGATGAGCAGGTTCTGAAGCTAATGAGAGTCTTTGTGTTGGGTTGTTTGAAGCATGACATTGCATTTCGAGCCTTATATATTCCTGGTGTGGACAATGACATAGCCTTTGCTTTGTCTCGTTCGCAGTGGGGGAGATTCCGTGGACTGGCCAGGGAGGCGGACAGATCACCGACCCCAATGCCGATTCATCTGTGGCACGTAGGCAACGTCGGGTATTACAATTGGTGGTAGGTTCTTTGTCTATGTCCACGCGTTCAGCTTATTCTTTGGCATGGAAGAAGTTCCTGGAATCGGGGGCGTGCAGGCGTGAGGAAGTTTGGCGCCGATCAGAGGATGTGATCCAGTTTATTCTGGACCTTATGGATAAAGGTTTGTCTAGAGTCACCATTGCAGGAAAGCTGGCAGGGATATCCTTCATGGGTAAACTTTTTTGGGGATATTCTCCTTCAGCTGGTGAGATTGGCAAGAGGATGCTTGAGGGTTGGGCCAGGGAGCGGGGAGATTCCAGAATGTCTAGGGCTCCTTTATCTTGGCAGACACTGGCTCGGGTATTAGCTGTTCTGCCTTCAGTTTGTAGTGATGATTTCGAAGCTTGTTTGTTTTCCATGTTGATGGCCTTTATGTTCTTTGGGGCTTTTCGTGTTTCAGAATTGTTGGGTTCTAAAGCTAAGGTTGGGATCTGCTGGAGAGATGTTTTTGCGCCGAAGAGGGTGTTCATGTGTGGCTCTCCTGTTCCAAGACTGATCAAAGGAAATTGGGTAAAGGGTGTGATTCGAAGGGCGATCCCCTAAGATTACATGTCCGCTGCTGTTGGCTCGCCGTTGGCGCAACTTATCAGGGGGTTCTGATTGTGATCTTGTTTTTCAGCACGTTAACAAAGCTCCGGTTACAGCATATCAATTGCGCATGGTTTTGCGTAAAGCGCTGCAGCAGATTGGTTTGGATGGGGACCAATTTGGGACACACTCGTTTCGTATTGGTGCGTCAACAGAAGCGCATAATAGGGGCTGGTCTGAAGGGGACATCATGAAGTTGGGCCGCTGGTCATCTAAGTGCTTTCAGCGTTATGTGCGTGGAGATGCGGGGGA
This sequence comes from Lissotriton vulgaris, assembly GCF_964263255.1. Classification (NCBI taxonomy): domain Eukaryota; kingdom Metazoa; phylum Chordata; class Amphibia; order Caudata; family Salamandridae; genus Lissotriton; species Lissotriton vulgaris. Next base: position 514,641,511 of record NC_141697.1, on the reverse strand, counting down.
GGCGCATGCGTCATCCTCTTTTTCTTGAGCATTCATTGTTTTCTCTTTTACAGGTTCTGTGGCTGGGCCCCGATCCCAAGAGGTGACGGTTTGGATTGTGGGCCATTCGTTCGTCAAGTGGGCCCGGGTTCAGGCGGCCCAAAGTTATTTTGGAGAATTGTTGGGCTTTAATGATAAAATGTTCAATATTGTTTGGAAGGGTAAAGGGGGGATGCTTTGGAATGAATTAATTCTGTGTCTTAACAAAGGATTGGTTGGGAATTGTTGTCCAGATATTTTAGTAATCCACTTATGCGAGAATGATCTTTGTGCAACTTAAGGGGTTGTTTTGTTGCGGGCAATGAAGAGGGATTTAAGTTTCATTAAGGAACGTGGGGCTGGTTGCCATGTTTTTTGGACCGAGCTGATACCCCGTAGGATTTGGCGTGGAGCTGTGAATCCGAGAGCAGTTGACAGGGCCAGAAAGAAGGTGAATCCCGAGGTTTCTCGATTTTGCCGCCAGCTAGGTTTTGGGAGATTGTCCCACAGAGAGATTCGTTTTGAGTCGGTTGAGTTTTTTTAGGGACGATGGAGTCCATTTATCCAGAATAGGCATGGACCTGTATTTGTTGGAGTTAAGAGAGGTTTTGGCGAGGTCTTTGACCTTGCAGCGGTGAGTGTTTTGGGTTCACACCTTTTTTCCTATTGGGGGGCAGAAAGGGGGGTGGGTAGTGTTGCTCCCCCCCCCTCCTGGGTGGCGGGGTCTAGTTGTTTCTGGGCAGTTTGGGTCAGATTTTGGTTGATTATTGTTCAGGTTTGTGTTAGCGACAGGGAAAGGATAAGTTGGTCATTGGTTGGAAGATCATATGTTTTGGGGGTTTGACAGAGGTGAAGGGGGAGGCAGTTGATTTGTTAATGGTGGGCCTGGTATGTGTAAGTTATTGGGATTGATATGATGATGTTATGTTTATTAATGATGATGTAATGTTTTATAATGTTGTTATAATGTTTGAAATGTTGTATTGTATGGGTGGGAGAGGGGCCATGAACATTTTAGGGGAGGGGGTGGCGGCGTGATCAGGTTTATTTATTTGTTTAGTGAGGTCTAGTTTTGGAAGGCGTTGCCGAGGTTATTGATTTTGTAATGTGCACCTGTTCCTAATAAAGCGGCCTTTTCCACATTCAAGTTTTCTGGTCTGCTTAACCCCCCCCCCTCGCCCTCCCTCCCAATACTGCTCCTCAATTTGTTACACAAGCTGACAGGCTAACCAAGTCACAACAGTTGCAGCGGTTTTGTCCTAGTATTCGAGGCTGTATTGGAGGCTGTGTGGAACCAAGGTCCGGTGAGAGGATGCACGCCACAGGCCCCAAGCGGCCACCACAGCAAACCAGGAGCCAGGAGGTGAAACGCAAGACAGCAGGCGGCAGGCACAAGGCAACAGTTCAGCGCTTCTCCTGTTCTCCTTGTTTTTCCTCGCACCCGCTCACCACAGCAACACAGGTAGAGTGAAGCAGAGTGAGGCCGCGGAGAGGCAGCTGAAGCGAAGAGGTGGTAGCTGAAGTGGTCGCACCGGCGTGCAACCTGCACCTGCACCGGCACCGCAAGTCGTTCTGGCATTCGCGAGCACAGGCACCACTGCCTCTCTGGATTCAAACAGGGAGCGTTCACCTCCCCTGCACTGCACTGCCGAGGGCTCCGTGTCAAAACGCTGCCTCCACTTCCTCGCACCTTACACCGCACACCGTACAAGGCCTCAACTCCCCCGTAGCGAGGGGAAAGCGCAGATGTAGCGCGGGTGTAGTGCCTTGCCTGCTCACGGTTTGCTCACTTCTTGCGGCTTCTGCCTCTCCGTCTTCGTCTTCGTCTGTCTCCTGCCTCCGCTCTCTCCAGCAACTGGAAATGCTGTGGAAAGTTCTCTCTGTGTCCAAGTTACTCAAGGAAATGTTTTCATGAATTTCTGGGAGTGACGAAAACAAATGTATTGGTCCCAGAATTAACCATCAAGGATCCTAATTCCCTTTGCATATTGCCAGCAGAATAGAATGATTCAGAAGCAAGCATGTGTACCTCTTCCTGCTCTACCTCAGAGTCTTCGCCACAAGTGTCATATTCTGCTGAGGCCTACGGAAGTAATACATGTTAGGAGTCTTCCTCACTTTCCTGGATTGCTAACAGCTGTCCATCACGTGCCTCAGAAGTCAGAAGCGCGCCTGTCGTTTGGATTCCAAAGGGCTGATCTGGGACCAGACTCAGTGGTCATGGATGCAGTGGTGTCTGACGCAGGGGTTATCGCAACAGTGGTATAATCAGCACTTGTGGCGGGGCAGAGGTGCCGCTACATAAATCACAGAGTTGTTTTTATTACATGTTTGCTACTTATAGTTGCATAGTGTATGTGATGTTAGTCATTCTTTCCTCACCCGATATACTACATTGGGAGCACCTCTATCAAAGACATGAATGCTGGCACATTGTGCATGCAAACCTATTATCATGTGAGGTTGTTCGATAATTAGCTTATTTATATGTGTGTGTGATTGTGTATCTGTGTGGGTTGGAGCAGGTATGTTTGTCAGTGTACATGTGCGTGGGGTTGTGTATATGTGTGTGTAAATGTGTGTGTATGGGGTTGTGTGAGTGTGTATGGGGTTGTGTGTCTCTGTGTGTGTATGTGGAGTTGTCTTGGTGTGTCACTCATTGTGGAGGCAATATGTGTGTGGGCATGTATGTGTGGTTAAGTGGGCTTGTTTGTGAGTGTGAGTGCAGAAAATGTGTGTGTGTGTGTCAGTGTGCATATCAGGTTGTGTAGGTGTTTGTGTATTTGGGAGTGGTTCTTTAAAAAAACAGTTTTCCAAATCCACAGAACCATTGCAAAACCTCAGGGGGCCACAGTGAGCGCCTCAATGGATCACTCAATGGATCAGTGGATCCACCAAATGGCCCAAAAACTCTTGCTTTTAAAGTTTCAACAGCAGGTGGGGTCCCTTCGCGCCCCCCCCTTCAACTTCTCAAAGGGGTCAGGATACCTATAACCTTCCACCATTTTATTTGATATTTTTAGGATACGGGAATGGAGTCTTTAAATCCTAAGATGGATCCCCAACTCCCTGCTCCAGCTGCAAGAGTATTGCTAGTCTTTTAACCAGGTTATTACATTTTTGTTTTGCAGCCATAAGCCTGTTCAGTAAAAATCAACTGTGATATTTATGCATCAAAGTTTGACCTATGGGAATAATTCTGGTCCTGCCTTAGTAAACAATTTATAATATGCATTTAAGCATTGATGGGGGGGGGGTTATCTTTTTGATGGAAAATGGCTATGATAGACTCTTTAAGAAATGTCTATGCCTTCCCAAATTAAGTTAAATTGATCAGTAAGAAATGGGAGCAGGTCTTTTACAATATATTCTAAACCTCTGTTAGCATGCCACCATTCCAGCATGCTTTTGCGGTAGGCATCTTTTGAAGTGTTGTTACCACCTCCGTAACCTATATTTTCTCTGACACCATGTCAGTTTGCACTTTTGACATTTGGGGTATTTGGACTGAACTCAAATATTGTTCTAAACTGGATTTGGAGGCTGAGTATGCACTCATATAAATTCCCACAGCATTGCAGAAATACCATTGTAATTTTATCATTGTCTGTTGTGGGCATATAAGTATCAGGGTTCTTAATCTTACAAATACATTGTTTGTTCTGCTTGATCCTAGTGGATCAGGCTAGAAATTTGCCAATTTGCTGACTTACCTCATACATTTTCTGCTGATATATTCTATGGTTATTTATCCCCTCAGTCAAAAAATTCTAATGTTCTGCTTAGCACTAGCAAGTTACTCTTAAACACGGCCTATCCTCTGCACTTATGTAAACACCTGCAGCTAAGTTTACTGCCGATTGTAGTTCCTGTGTTCTAGTATCAAGCACCTTATTTAGATTAGACCTATACGCTAAGACGCTTCCTCAAAAGGTAGTGTTAAAGGCTTCACATACTACAAAGTCACAAGCTAAATTGTGATTTTTCTCAAGAAACACCTTTAAGAAAATACTCTTTTCCTCCAACCAAGTCTGCTCTGCTAAAAGAGACTTATCAAACTGCAACCTTGGTCTCTCTGTTCTCGGAGTTTCTAAATCCAAATGGACTGATATTATTGAATGGTCAGAGAAGGCATTTGCCCAAATTTCTGTTGGTCTCCACTTGATTGTCTGAGTCATTAAAAAAAATTCTAAATGTGGCGCAGTATTAAATTGGCATGAAAAACAAGTACTCTCTGCAATACCCGGGTGATCTATACACCAACGAACATCTATTTGAAAATCCTGCTTAATAGTAATAAGAACCTTTGCTGTTTTTGATTTTAACTGCTTTTTGGTCCTGTTAGAATATCTAAATTCATATCTTGATTAAAGTTAAAATCACCTCCAAAAATCAAGGTGCGTTCTGCCCCATAGCAAGATTATAAAGATTAACCAACAATCCCATATCATCCGATATTGGGCAGTAATTGGCAAAGTGTTGAACTCAGACCTTGATCCAGATCCACCTCCCACTTTCAGCCTTTATTACATCCTCACATGCCAATCAATAGATCTTGCCATACAAATTGCCACAGCCCACACAGACTACTTATAAGGCACTCCAATATGACAAACACAGGTGCAGAATGTAGGCCTAGAGCTCATGTCACTATCGGTTCATAACATGTTGTCCATTGTCATGCGGGCAATGAAACACATGCAGGATCTGGAGTGTGGAGGTTGTGAGATAGCATCATGCAGCAGGAAGACAATGTTGTGGTGCTAACTGCAACCATTACTTGCTATGCATAGAACAATGATACAGGAGACGTAGGGGGACCCTTTGGGGAAGAATATCAGCTAAAGAGAATTGCATTAGGAGGGAGAGAGAGAAGAATTGGAGGAACTAGTTAAGGTGCTAGAAACCGTTTACAAGCAGACTGAATTGGATGCTTCCCGTATTCATATCCATTCGGTCTCTTCTCTGCTCTATTTTCTCAAGTAAAAAAAAAAATATATATATTGATTCATCAATGGCCGATTTGTCTCACGCCCTCTAGGATAAATAAACCAAAAGCAGTGCTCGTACATATGCAGCCCCCGCTCGTGGAAATAACCTCTGCGGTCGATTTAGTTGGGCCCGATTCTCGTCTGTTTAGCAGGGCTTTAGTGCTCCTGTGTTCGGCATCAGTATTTCAATTTTACGCCTGAAAATAGAGCAGAGAAGAGACTGAATGGATATGAAGCCATAAGTTTTATGCGAAGAAGGCTGAATGCAAAGTAGGCAGAATATTGAACACCCTATTAAGATAATGATAAAGGAAGTAAAGGAGGAAGGATTTCTTTATTTCATGTCCTGAAGAAGGTGTAAGAAACAATATAGCTCCACTGAAACGCATCGACGCTTATATCATTGTTAAATCTGAATACAGGACAAAGGACATAGTGACCAAACTTTGGTCCCATGCAGTGTCTTTAGTTTGCTACAGATTAACACCGCAAGGGCCAACTCTTGTTGCCTAATACATGTTTTCCTTCCGTATGTAGCATTTTCTAGTGTTGTAATATTGTTGTTGGTTTTTATTCTTTGATGATTATGAACTTTTAATTGTTTTTATTTGTGAAGTCATGATTCCTGACTCTAGATGTTTATCTTTAAATTAAAAAATGCGATCTATTTGGGGTTGACAATTCCCCCATTTGGAAAAAAAAAAACTTTTTGCTTTGTATGAAATAAAAAATATTTTGTAATACGAATACGTCACCGCCTTTGGAGTTGTACCAAGTGTATGAGTGGGGTGTGTGTGAACCAGATAGATTTTTTTGCAGTCCAAAGGGTAAAATATTTTTAACAAAATTCAAAGGAATCAGCAAGAGGATTTTCTTGAGACATTTGAGAATGGAAAAGAAGGAGGCTGTGAGTTGGGAGATCTGCAGCTTGAGGGAAAGGTTATTATCAATAATAAAGCAAAGATTCTTAACTTTATTAACTGGTGTGGGTAAGGGCCCCAGAAAGACAGGCCAGTGGTTAACTCCCCAGAGTTCTGGATTATTTTCCAGAATCATGACTTCTGTTTTATTGCCATTAAGTTTAAATCATTTCTATTCATCCAGCGGCGACATTAGTCAAAACTTGCCTGAGTGAGGAAGGGTCTAGGTTCTGAGCATTCGATAATGAGAAAATAATCTGGGAGTTGTCAGCATAAGAGAACAAGGTGAGACCAGACACCCTATCACATCCATCAGAGTGCAAAGATAAATGTTAAAAAGCAGGGGACTCAAAATGGAACCCTGCAAAACCCCAGAGGTCAGTGTGAGGGTCTTGGATGTGTTATTAGCTTATGAGACCTGAAAAGTACGATCTTTCAAAAAAGAGGACATCCACCTCAGGGCAAGGTCCACAATGCCTAGCACCTCTAATTTGTTCAGAAGGATGGATTGTAAGCCCGTGACAAAAGCAGCACTTAAATCCAGAAGGATAAGGGTGAAGAATGTTGAGTTTGTGGTTGCACACAGACGCATAAAGAAGTGTTATACTAAGCTCTGTATGTGGTGTAGTCATTAGAGGGTACCCAGACAGTGGAGTACACTACAACTGGTGATGAGGTAGGGGATACGTAACCCGAAGATCGACAGTGCTCTTCCAGAGAGTTTGACGTGGTCCAACAAACTGCTCGCGCATGCCAACTATGCCTCTTTTGAAGTGCCGAATTTAAATTTGTAGTATGTGGAATCAAAGCGCAACTCCAGCTAGTGTAAAGCATTTGAAGATAACAAAAGCTTTACTGAGAAGTCTATACATCTTTGGCAAAGAACCTGCTGGTAAGGCCATAAAGAGAGGTACGGCACTACTTCGCACTAATGTTAAAGGTTGATACAACCAGGTTCAGCAAGATAACGCTGAGATCAGAAGCGCTGGAGGCAGAGATCAACCAGGTGTACAAAGAGAGGCCTAAAAACAAAGGAAGTCAGGTACAAGAAATGATCATCTACGTACCAGAACTGAGTAAAGAGAGTCATCATACTACATTGTTGATGGAGTGCCCCCCAGAAGAAGTCCCAGGGGTTGTGGTTACATAGCTGTCCCACTCTAAATCAGCATGTGAACAAAGCTGCTGGGTGGCGGCTCAGAACAACTTCTGAATTCTCCAGAAAAGTTAAGGTCTCCAATAGAGACCAAGAGGGAGGTCAGGGTTCCACAGACTGGCAAAGATGACCCAGACGCCAGAACAGCACAGGGACTTAGAAATTATATGGATGAAGCATGTCCTAGCAGACAGCAGACAGTTTCGGAGAGAATTCCACTCTTGGATCAGTGACAGAATATTGGAAACACAAATACTGTGTGAACAGAATTTTGTGTCAAAAATATTGTGGACAAGAACATCGAGAAGGTGTGTATAAAATGACTATTCTTAACTTCAGATCTACGTACCTTGAAGATATATATACATTTTCAAGGTACATATATGTGAAGTTATATATAGTAAAACTTTACTTATCCATAGAAAATGATCTTCACGATATTCTTGTCCTAGAAATTTTTGACACAGTATTCTGTCTCACAATATTTGTATTTCCGATATTTTGTCCAAACACCCCAAACTCAGTGACAGATAATCACACAAACGGTTATAATGCTGCCGCCTTCCTGAACCCACCACAACCATTCGATACCGCCAAAAAGCTGAACATTAGTCACAGATGGACTGCTTAGATGGTGACATTTGGTGACTTCATTGATGCGCTAGAAAAAACAGATTACAAGAAAATTATCAAATACCTTAGGAATCATGCTGGTAACTGTTTAAAAGAAGCCATAAAGAAAATGCCGGGAGGCGAAGAAATTCCATACTGTTAAATTAAACAAGCCTTGAATCTCAAGTTCAATCCAATGTCAAGTGTAAATTACGAAAAGTGTATTTTCAGTCAAGAATGACAGAAAGTGGTGAAGCCATTGACAAATTTGTTGAGAAACTGGATACGCTCATCAAGCACTGTAAGTTCAATTAATTTAATGAGAAGGAAGCTATATGTCGCAGAGTTATTGATGGATGCCCGTTAGAATAATTCAGATGATAAATGCTGAGAGAAACCCTTAGTCTAGAGCAGTGCTTAATTTGTAAAATATTAAGTGCAGGTGCTCAATTTGTTTTAGGACGCCCCACCCACTACCTCCAGCTCCACCCACTTCCTACACTGGCTCCACCCACTTACTGTATCGGAACAACCTACATTCTCACTGGTACTGCTGAAAGCCACATTGGCTAAAATGACTAATGTATGTAAAGGGGACATATGAAATATTCCAGTCCCAACGTCCCTCAGCATTCTAGGGGACTTCATCCTCCAACCAGAAATACACTGGAAGGTGTGTTAGCTGAGTGTTGGGGAAAAGGGGCGGGGGCTCTTACGAGTTCTCAGCAATCTGGCTATGTGGTACTTACTGGTGGTAACAGGAGTGGTTCTTGGCCCCCAAGGACTCTTAGCAGCCAAGGGGACTTCATTCACCAACCAGTAGTTCTCCCTGAGGTGCCATTGAATGAATGAATGAATGAAGGATTTGTAAAGCGCATGGCTACCCTTAGGCTTCCCAGTGCTGAGCAACCAGATACTGAAGTTAGACAGTGGACCCTATGGGTTTTGCATGAACAGCCATGTTTTTACCTTTGTGCGGAATTGTAGCTCCCCCTCTATTAGTCTCAATTCCAGTGGGCGGGAGTTCCATAGTTTAGGGGCCAAATGGGAAAAGGATCTTCCTCCCCATTTTTTCCTACATACCCTGGTTTGAACTAACCTCTCTTCTGCGCTAGAGCGCAGTTGTCTCTTTGGGATGTAGGACAAAATCAGATTTCTTATTTTTTTGGGGACTTTCCTATGTCGTGCTCTGTGGACAATGACTATGGTTTTAAACTTTATTCTAGTTTCTACTAGAAGCCAGTAAAGTTTCCTCAGATGCTTTTTCGCTGATTCCCGCAACGGGATGAAACATAGTAGTCTTGCAGCTGCATTTTGGGCTATCTGCAGCTTCTGGATGACATATTTGGGTGCCCCTAGAAAGAGTGAGTTTCCGTAATCCAGTCGCGAGGTGACCAGCGAGTGGATCACTGTCTTCCTTAGTTGAGTGGGTATTCTGTCTAGAATTTTCCGTAGGCTTCTAAGAAGCCCGAAACAAATTGCCACGACTTTATTGGCTTGTGTGGTCATGGAAAGGTTTGTATCTAGCCAGAATCCCAAATTTTTCACTGTATCTGCTGGGATGGGTGGTTTGCCCAGACAGGCTGGCCAGTTTATTATTGGTCTTGGTATTGCCTTATTTCCGATAAGTAAAAGCTCTGTTTTTTCACCATTTAACTTTAGACAGCTTGCCGTCATCCATTCCTTGACTTTAATCAGGCATGAGGACAGCCTCTCCCCATCCCTACTGTTTTTTGGATCCACAGAGATGATCAGCTGCGTGTCGTCAGCATATGATGTCATGGAGATATTGAATTCCTGTCCAATCTTGGCAAGTGGCTTCACATAAACATTAAAAAGTGTAGGGCTCAGGGTTGAGCCCTGAGGAACTCCACACTTAAGTGACATAGTTTTGGAGCAGATATTATTTTCCCCTACGTGGAATGAGCGTCCGTCCAGGAATGAGGTTAGCCACTAAATTGCTACACCTTTTACTCCTTTGTCTGACAGCCTTCTACATAATATGCGGTGATTCACCGTGTCGAAGGCTGCGCTTAAGTCTAATAGGAGCAGTGCCACCAGTTTTCCTGTATCTAGTGACTGTTTAAGCTCTTCAACCACTACCAACAGAGCGGATTTGGTGCTGTGTTGTGTCCTGAAACCCATCTGTGAGGGGTGGAGGCAGTGGTTCGTCTCCAGGAAATCTGTCAAGTTCTTGTTGACATGTTTTTCCAGTAACTTTCCCGTATATGGTAGTAAGGAGATAGGGCGGTAATTTTCTGGTATTGATTGGTCCGCATTGGCTTTTTTTAGTAAGGGTTTTTATCACAGCGTGTTTCCACGCCCTTGGGACTATACATGTGTCCAGAGATTGATTCATAATCTTTCTAAGAGTGGGTGCCACAATTGGTGATACAGTTTTTAGGACATGGGGTGGTGCTGGGTCCAAATGCGATCCCGAATTCACTATGTCTAGTAGGGATTCAAGGCCCTTTTGTTCCATGTTGGGAAAGTTAATAATTACCTGTTGTGAAGGTACCCCTGCATGTTTTTACTCCTTCTCTAATCGATGGTCATTGTCTGATTCAAAACCACTATAGATATCTGTCACCTTCAAAAGGAAGTATGAGGCTTGGGTATTACACCTGTCCTCTGATGATTCGGGAGGGCCACTGTCGTGGGATGGATTGGTCAAGGACTTAATTATTGCAAACAGTTCTCTAGTAGAGTTCTGTGCTTCCCTGATTTTCTCTTCAAAAAACTTTGCTTGGTTCATCTTGATGTTGTCATGATGCTTCCTAATGGCCACTTTATATTTTGTTTTGAGTTTGGAATCATAACACTTTCTCCACTCTCTTTCGATCTTTTTACATTCCTTTTTTTAAAAAAAACATTTCTTGCGGCAAGCCTAAATCCATGCAGTATGGCCTCGCTGCGCTAAACCAAACAACTGCTTCTATGCCCAGTGGATGCATCTATAATTCTGGGCACTTGTAAGAGAGATCCTGGCCACATCTCTCCCAAATTTGTCACTTTTACATTTCTCTCCTGACACTGCCCTGGAAGGCCAGGGTGCAGGCAGTGGGCGTCAGTGCTCTTCTTACCATAGGACTTAGTTACTTTACTGTTACCATTCATGCGCTTCAGTAGAGGGGCATTTCACTCATCTTATTTTGGCGTAAGCACCCTGTTTCAGCAGTAAACAGGAAGTGACAGGAGTGTTTTTTGTAACCATCAGCTTGTTTTTATTTCTCCTTAATATGAATCGCTAACCAGTTCGACCTTAAAAACACTCTAAATTAAATGTGTAGGCTTTGTCTCTAACACAACACACACAAATGCAGATCCTTACACAGTACCGACCTGACACACACAGGGGGACAGACACACACAATTACAAATATTCTTACACACCATGCATGGAACATAAACGGAATAGACTATTCTTCAATAGAAAAAATTATATTTTGCTTTCACATACACAGAGAGAAAATGGTAAACAAACTCCCAGAGCATTCAATAGAGTGATAGCTGGAAGTACGACCAGATATAAACACAAGTATCTGCAATCCCAAACAACCCCACAAACCCATGTGCCTTCAAAAAACCACAGAAACCTACAGAACTAACAACCCTCACATCAGTGCATGCACCATACAAAGCACACAAACACTTGTGACTAAGGAAGTCACAAACAAAATGCACACAATCTCCCACTCAGTCAAAACACAAAACTCAAGTCAAAACATAAGACAAAAACAAACACATAACCAACCATACACTGACACACAATGGAGTCCACAAGAAAACAAAGACACACAACAGCAGACACTTGCATAAGTAGACTTTGGCATCGCAGGCTTTTAAACCACGATAGTGCAACACAGCACGTCATAATCTATGGAGAAAAAGGAAAAGAGAATTAAAATCCCCAACACTCCTAAAACGGAGTTATGTGTATTCTTGATGCTATCATTCCCCACATTCAAACAACATCATGACCCGTGCACATCAGGCTATCACAGTGGGCCTAGGCCACGAGCACAGGCATGCTAAAGACAAGTCAAAATGAATAATTTGGACTGCTTCTGCTTCAGCTGGTTTCAGTTCTGTGCGTCTGTCGTCCGCTTTTTAATTCCTTGAAGGATGTTGCATTAAGTTTGTTGTCTCGCTAAGACCTGATCTTTCCAGGACCCAGCCTGCCTCAGTGCCTCATCCTCAGTTCACCCATCAGCCCTCCCTCAACTGCAATAAGTATCCAATTCCCACGGCATGCTCTTTAAATGACAGGCGTGAATTACTGACAACACTAATGTGATGAAGTCTCATGCCTTGAGGTGGTTAGGCATTCCTATGAAGACATACAAGGGTAACGAGGCAGACATTCATCCGAGCAGAAGGAGGAGGAAAGGACAGGTAGCTAAATATATTTTTGATAATTACTGGGCCCATCACAGGGAATATAAATCCAAGAGCCCTGTCCCTGTTAAATAAGTGCTGGTGCTTAGCACCGGAAAGCACCAACACAAATTAGGCGCTGGCCTGGAGCGAGATCTCATGGCTACCAGAGCTGAAAAGAGTGCCAATTGCCTAGCTGCTGACAAGGAGGCCGGAGGTACCCAGAGTGAGTCAGTCATGAACATAAAATATAGGCCAAAGTACAAGGCAGTGGGTCACAGACTGAAGATGTCTCCACAGTAAAAAAAGTTGTGCTTCAGGTGTGTATTTTTGTTTCCACACGAAGGAAAATGACCCACCTTTGGGCAGATTTGCAGAGTCTGTGGGAACAAGAACCATTTTATGACGGTTTTCAAGGCGAAGGAAAAAGTGAGTGCATCATGGTGTGGAGACAAAATGGTCACCTAAACCACTTTGAAACTATGTTTGACGCATGCCACAAGGCCAACTGACCACACCAATTGGGGCAAACAGAGACCAAATTAAGTCGATCGTCATCTAAAACCATTGTCAAAAATGTCTTTAGTGACATCAAGTGAAAGTGAAGATGGTTGCGCATTGTCAATGTTTACCTTGCAAAAATGTCAAAAAAAGTCTACATGAAAAAGCATCAAAATCATTCAACCATTGTTCGAAGATTACACAAAAAGTAAACAGCTGCTCAATACCTTTTATTATCGACAGTGGTACGTCGATAAATGTAATGCCAGAGCAGAAATACAAAGAACTATCTCCATTGCCACAACTGAAGTCATGGAAAACTAAAGTGCATACATGGACTTCATCGACGCAATAAAAAAGTCAAGGTTCATTTGAAGCAACGATGATACACAAGAAAGTGAAAGTACAAGCACCCATTCAGCCCTTAAAGGTGTGGCGTCAAGTCCCTGCTTACTCAGTTTCAGCACAGCTGCTGATATGGGACTGATATCAGTGAACTATAACATGAATGCTCATCACAAAATCGTTATTCAGTTCTGTTCATTCAGGTACATGCATCATTGTAAATTGCATTCGCAAATGGTGCGAATCGCAAAATTCGGCCGTTTGCGAATGCAATTTCACTTTTTGGGATGCATCACAATTTTTGTCCTATTTCGCAATTTAAGAAATCGCGATTTCTTAAATTGCGATTGCATTTAAGGAATCTCAAATTGAGATGCCTTAATTGCAATGCATCAAACTTAAAAAATGTGCGAATTCGCAAATAAGGGGAACAAATTACCATGAGGTTGAACCTCATGGTAATTTGCGAAAACTTTGAAAAATGCACTTTTGTGCATTTTTCAAAGTTTGATGTTGTGCACACACCTGCCCTAAGGGCATGTGTGTGTACAACATATGTGCACAGATTGATTTCAGGGGTACAACAGGGTGTCCTTTGGACACCCCTGCACCCTTGAAATCGCATTCTCAATTTGCGATTCGCTAATTGCAAATCGCAAATTGAGAATGTCTTCCCATTCATTCCTATGGGCCTCTGGGCCCATAGGAATGAATGGATAGGTATTCCTTAACTGCGATTCGCAATTTGCGAGTTGCAATTAAGGAATTTTAAGAAATCGCACATTTTTCAGCGATTTCTTCATGCACAGGCGTTTGCAAATTCTTAATTGCGATTCCTTAAAAATCGCTATTAAGAAATCGCAAAAGCCAACAATGATGCATGTACCTGATTGTTTCTTAAGTTAGGAAAACTCAAACCTATGAAAGTTCAATTACACATTAATAATGATGTTTGTACAATTGTTCAAAGTTACAACCAAATTGCATTTCATTTACAGGAAGCTGTAGAAAAGTAACTTGAATCATTGCTCAAACAAGATATCATTGAGCGTTCCACTGGTCCAATTGCATGAGTTTCTCCCATAGTGGTAGTGCCCAAAAAGGACAGTGAAGGAGCTGTACTCATCTGCATTGATATTCATCAAGTGAACAAGGCAACGGAATGGGTATGACACCCAGGTCTGCACATTGCCAACATGAGAACACAATTGAATGGTGCGAAGGTCTTCTCTCGCCTAGATTTGAATAAAGAATATCATCAGTTGGAGCTCGAGGGGAGCTGCAGGTACATTACAACCTTTTCTACACATATTGATTTACAAAAGACTACGTTTTGGTGTATCATTAGTTGCAGGGCTGTTTCAAAATGTCATTTGACGTATTAAACAGCCTATCATTTAGTGTATTTAATTATAGTGATGACATATTGGTTTTCGGATCTACATAGAAGGAGTACAATAAAGCTCTCATGAAAGTGTGTCACTTGCAGATGCAGGTTTGACTTTAAATGTAGATAAATGTGAGTTCCATAAGACAAAGCTAAAATTCTTTGAACATATCTTTTCTGATGGGGGTATGACACCTGATCAAGCTAAAGTGCAACCATTGTCAACTGCTAGTTGCCCCCACAAGATGTACGTTCATTCCTTGGCATGGCCAGCTACTGTTCTAAATACATACGAGACTTTGACACCGTAAGTGCTCCACTGAGTGTTGAAAAGAATGTCACATTTCATTGGTCATGTGATTGAAAGCAAAGTTTCAAGAGAATAAAAAAAGCTATTGGGAATGCTACTGAAAGGGCATTCTTTGATCCAAAGCTTAATGCATAGGTTGATGTTGATGCTAGCCCAGTTGGATTAGACACAAACCTTGCACAGCACTGTGGACACCCAAATGCTCAAAGACGTATTGTGGCATATGCAAGTAAAAGTCTGTCACAAACTGATTGTGCTTATTCACAATCCGAGACCTGAAAAAGAAAGTTTAGCAGTAGTTTGAGCTTGTGAACATTTCCACATATTCGTATATGGAAAGCCTTTCATGCTTGTTATGGACCATTAAGTATTGTTGACCATCATTGGCAATCCAAAGACCAAGATGTCTCCTCACATTGTACGTTGGGGTCTACTATTGCAAGAATACAACTACATAATCATGCACTGTTCCAGGTAAAGATCAAAACCTTGCCGACGACTTCTCACAAGTGCCTCTACAGTGCCATGGCACACCTTCCAAGACGGCTGAAGCCTACATAAATTTCAATCAAGGACACTTGCTGCCATTTCATTGGAAAAAATTATCACTGCCATGAGTAAAGATGGTGACATGTTAAAACTAAAAGACATTATTACACATCAGTCTTGGAACCAGCACACTCAACCTCTTACCAGTGACAGCGAATAACAGAAGTTTAAAAATGTCAAATGTGAACTGTTCGTTACTCAAGAAGGACTTATTCTGAGAGGTTTTAAATAGTTATTCCGGAGAGTCTGCAATAATTATAGTGGCCTATGAAGCACATCGTGGAATCGTTGCCACAAAACTAGCTCTCCGAGACCCAGTCTGATTTCCCCATCGCAATGAGAGGGTTGAAAGAGAAATTAAGTCCTGTCATTGATGCAACTGCCTTTCATAAAAAACCACTCAACACACCTTAAACATTTCAAATCATGTTTGGGAAAGAATTGCTGTTGACTTTTTTGGTCCACTTGACAATGGACATCACCTGATAGTGATTGTTGATAAATATCCCAGTATTCCATTGATAGAAGATCTCTCATTCATCACTCAAGAGAGAGTCATCAAGAGATTAAACTGCATCTTCATGACATGGTGGGTGCCGGCGATCTTTAAAATCTGTCAACGGACCACCTTCCAACAGTCTAAAATTCAGACACTTTATCAATCATATTAATGTGAAGCATCGGAAGAACACACCTATTTGTCCATAGGCCAATGGCCTTGTTGAACATTTCTTGAGTACTCTCGAGAAAGCTGTTCAGCGTGCTCTACTGGAAAAACTTGACCTTAAAACGGTCTTGAATTCTACTTTTTGAGCTTACTGTTCGACCCTTCACTCAGCCACATGTCAAAGCCTTGCAACCTTGATGTTCGGGAGAGCCATGACAACCAAGTTACCTCAATGGACTATCAGAAGATCAAGTACTGAGGAAGAAACCCATTGTAAAAGGAAAACGAAGGCCTATGCTGACAAGCATTGACATGCAAACAACTTTACTTTTACTAGAGGAGATCAAGTGCTTGTTCATCAGTCTAGAAATAAAAAAAAACTGATGCTCCCTTTAAAGAAGAGTCAGAAAAGCATTGGAGTTTCATGGACCAGGCAACTGCAGGCATGCACGTATGTAAGGTTCTCTTCCCACCCCCGGAAGCACAGGGCTTGGGGTTTACATTCATCCTCCATAACAAAAACTACTGCAGGAGTGTGGGATGAATCATGACCTCTCACAACTTTTTAGAAATGTTTTTCCTAAAAGATACAGACTAACACGTAATCTTTGAACTATATCCCAGCGGGGGTTCTGTCATAGGTGCGGAGAAGCATTGACCCCCCCCCCACACACACTACTGCGCAGAAATTTTGAAAAATAAAATGATTATATTACCATTTCACTCTTTACTCTGTTGGCAAACGAAGTGTGGGAGTGGGCCAGTGCTTCACATCTGCTGTTTGGCAGCAGTTAGTAGTGGCCACTTCAGTTTGAAGTATGCATGTTGGTTTGGCCAGCTACCTTGCTATGGCCAACCAGATATGCTCAATTCAAACCTCTCCAACACAGCTGCCTTAACCAGCTGGGTTTGAGAGCAAGCACAGGGCTCCAGTACCTTTTAGAGCCAGCCCGCTCCAGCCAATCCAAACCTTCACAAATGCTGCTTAACAACATAAGAGCAGCGTCTTGATTGGACAAAGGAGTTCGCTGTGACTTTTACCAATACAATCAATGTAAAAACTCAGACCCGTATGCATTTTCACAGCAGAAGTTGTAAAAGGGGTGCTTGGGGGGCAGCTAACCACTGGGAAGTCTATCCCCCGGGCAGATTAGGAGGGTGGTGCAGTCCAGTGACTGCCTTTTTGTACTGCGCAACATGAGTATTTTATTAATAAAATTCAAATAGCTGGCAATTCACCAAAAACTCTCTTTAAAATTGTCAAGGCTTCACTAAGCCGTCTGTCATCTCGAGTGTAGTCCCTCCCACCCAGGATCTATGTAATGGGCTATCTGATTTTTTCATGACAAAAGTCTCGATATATTCTCAATGTTTACCCCGCATCCCCACTCCCTGATCCCTGTTGCCAGGCCGGCTAACAGTGATGCTCTGGCCACCTTCCACCCTATCCCTATTGTTTCTTCACTTCATAAACTACTAGCTTGCAAATCTGGCTCTCCTAAATATCCCTGCCCAGCTCAGTTTTTTAGCACCCTAGCCCCTCTCATAAATTCCCCATTAAACCAGATTTGGAATTCCTCCCTCTGCACTGGCATCTTCCCCTCAACCTGGAAACAGGCCCTTTTAGTGCCTATTCTGAAAAAATCCATGACCAACCCTGTGGTCTAGAAAAACTACAGACCCATTTCACTTCTACCAGCACCAGCTAAAATCTTGGAAAAGTTAGTACAGTGACAACTCGCCATCTATCTGGAATCTCAACATCTTTTTCACGACTACCAGTCTGGGTTTAGATCCGGCATGGATTCTGGTAAAAGCAGCCATGTTTGTGCTCCTTGACCTGTCCGCGACATTAGACATGGTCTCGCATTCCATCCTTCTTGAGAGACTTCACAACCTAGGGATCCAGGGCATTCCCCTGTCTTGGATTCGGTCCTTCCTCAGCTGCCGGACGCAACAAGTTTCTGTCCATCCTTTTGTTTCCGATGAAAAACCCTTGAGTTGTGGGGTCCCCCAGGATTCGGCTTTAAGCCCTCTCTTCTTTAATGTCTATCTTTCCCCTCTTGCAGCCTTGGTCGAATCTCACGGGGTTAGAGTGATCTCTTACGCCGACAACACCCAATTGGTGTTTTCCTTCGACGATCACTCCGAAGTGGCATTTGCCAATTTTACACAATCCCTATGTAACATCTTTTCTTGGATGTCTCTAAATTGTCTAAAACTCAACTCGGATAAAACCAAGGTACTTTTCTTTAATCAAAAATCCCTCCTCCTCCGACGCTCTGGTGGCCTACAGAGCTGAATCCCCCTCCTAAGCCTGTTGACGTGGCCAGCAACCTTGGTTTCCAGTTTGATAACGATTTTTTCCTGCAAATCCCAAATTAGCCAGGTATCTTCTTCCTGCTTTGGTAAGCTGCATATGCTTCATAAATTCCACTTTCTTCTCCTGGAGTCCTGTAAGACCATCGTCCATACCTTAATTACTTCTCATCTCGACTACGCAAATAGTGTCTATCTTGGGGCACCAGCCTATTCGATCAGACGACTGCAAATTATTCAAAATGGGGTTGCCAGATTGATATGCAAAATCCCTTATCACCATTCGATCACCCCCATCTCAGGATCTTCATTGGCTCCCAGTGAACAAACGTATTCAGTTTAAGGCTCTCGTTCTGACTTTTCGGGTGTTGCAAGGACGTGGCCCTGTCTACCTTCAAGCTCGCCTCAGGCACTCTCAACACAGTTGTGACCTTAAATCTAAACTCTATCTACTTCTGACAACTCCCCACTTTCGCCATTCTAGAATGGGTGGCAGAGCCTTCGCAGTGATTACCGCCAAAGGTTGGAATGGCCTGCCACTCTCTCTATGCACTGCTGAGACTGCTCTAAAGACCTGACTCTTTAATAGCCTCTAGGGCCCTGCTAGTACCTTCTTCTGCTGCCTGTCAGTGCCAGGACACCCTCGTTGGGGGTAGCTGCATGCTTTATAAATTCTTAAATAAATAAAATTAAACAAATAAAATGAGTAGTTCAATTATAGCCCAAGATATAGATAAATGGAAATTGGGGTTCCCTGCCACCTTTTTCGCTTCAGGTGACCTAGTGGCTGCTGGCAGGGAGCAATCTGTGTCTCGTTTCTTTAGGTGGTAGTTAGTGTTCTGGCCTTTATTGTGCTTTAAGTATGAGGTACTTACTGCATTTCAATATGTCCAGCGATGCTTGTGTGACGGAGGTGATGCCCCTTCTGTGGGAGGCCGGACCTCATGGTAGGACGGGAGGAGAGGCTGCGGCCGCTGCGGCCTATCCAACTCGGAGGTCATCAGCAGACGTGGCTTCCACTGTTGTGGCCTGTTCTTTGCCGCAGAAGTGGCGGGGACCAACATGAAAGGGATAGATGCAAGAGGCTGCACTGTGGCTAGACGAGCGGCCCAATGACATGTAGTGAGGAGAGGGGTGAGGTCTTCTGGCATGGGCAGGGGTGGCGGCCAAAAGTGAGCTCTGACGCTGCGGGGCGACGGGTGAGAGGGCCGGAGGAGCAGCGAGGGGAAGCTCAGTGGGATTTAGGCATTGTTGCAGCCATGGCCAGGGGGGTGTTTAAAAGTGATGTAAGGACAAAACTGCCCCACAGTGTGGTATGCATGTGTATGGGGTCCTGAAAAGTAAAGAGACAAAGAAGCAGGTGATTTCTGTGGAGCAACCTGTGTGTTTGGTGGTGTGAGAGGGAGTGCCTGTATAAGTGAGCAGCATATTCAGAGCCGCTCGTGGATCCCATAGAAAGGGATGAGGAGATGCAAGGAGAGGAGGGGTGGGGGAAGGGCAGGGAGAGTGTCATATGGCAGATATGAGCCTGGAGCATAGCCAGCAGGCAGTGGGGAGTGTACAACTAGCCAAGATTGAGGAGATGGAGGGCGAGAGGGGAGGGGGAGAGTGAAGGGGTAAGGACCCCCAGTCCGGTTGGGGACACAGAGGACTGGGGGGCCTTGATGTCTTTGAACACTCGGAGGAGGCTGCAAGGGGAAGGGAAGGGCAGGGTGGTGCATGCGGATACATATATGGAGAGGGTTAGGTCCCTTTACGGGGAGCGGAGGGGCCCCAGCCATGGGGGGTGGCTTAGGGGCATTAGGGGAGGGAGGGGTTCCTCCTGGAGGTGGGAGAGGGTGCAGTAGGGACAAGGCAGGGCTCAGCTTTTGTGCTAGTGGCAGCCATGTTAGAATGGAGCAGGGAGGAGGATGTCATGGATGTGAATATCATGGAGGACGACGATTTTGGGGTTATAGCAAGGCAGCGGATCCAGGTGGGAGGTGTGGGGGGTGGGAGGAGCATGAAGATCCTGGGACAAGAGACGGGACACCAGGAGGAGCTAGAGAATTTTCTGGGTACAATGAACATGTTGAGCCAGGTGCAGGGTGTCAGCACATCAGTCCGGTCATCTTTCTTGCAGGTTCAGGGGCAGCGCAGAGTTCCGGACTCAGTAGAGCTGGGTGTGGCTCGTCAACACCAAGTGGAACAGAAGACTTGGCCCAGTGCAGTTCGCCTTACGTCAGCAGGGGATCCCGCTAAAGGTTGACATACGATGGTCCAGGACCACCTTGTTGGCCCCAGCAGTTGGTAAGTCTAGGATGGTCCTGGTGCAGGTGAGACAGCAGGAAGACGAGTAGCATCAGTGAACCTGCAGGCGCAGGTTAATTCAGCCCGCCTGGGTGCTGCTCGTTGCACTACTTCTGTGACTTTTGGATCGACTTCCAAGTGCGATATGGGGGTGGGCCCCAGCTGGGGTGATATGGAGAACCCACAAGGGGCACAGTATTGGATTATGAGGTGGATAGCCTGGAGGAAGGGTAAGTGCAGGAAGAGAAGCCAGGCTGTGGTGGAGGGGTCCACTAATCAAGTGTCTAGTGTTTTGCAGGTAAACAATGAACAGCCGAATAGGTGGTCAGAGGAGGAAAGGCCCCCGGCGAAGAAGACCGCAAAAGCATGGGCACCGACTTTGGTGCCAGGTAATGTTAAGGACAAAGCAGAGGCACCAAAGATGGTATCCACAGGTATAGATGCAAGCAGATAGCTGGGGAAAAGAGGGAAAGGCTGCATAAGAGAAAGTATGTGATGAATGTGGGAGTGAGCAAAGAGGAGCAGGACAGTGTGCATGGTAAGTGCAACAGCGAAGGCAAGGAGGAGGTGGGCAGGGTCGTTGGGGCAGGTAGCGGGGGTAGGAAGAGGCAGAGGATAAGACGGTTGGGCCCAAAAGCAAGGAGCTTAAGTTAAAGAAGTTACCCTATATGTGGGTAACTAAATCATTAGAGAGTCACTTCATGTAAGGCACAAAAAAGTGCATTTGGAAGGGGGAGTATGTGGAGATGCTTAAACTCCTTCATACAGAGGTGCACTCTAAGGAGGGTTCGAGGGAGTAGGAATACGAGCTGGCGAAGTGGCCAAAAGTACCCCTCACAATAGAGAACTGGACTGTGGCATTTCTGATTTACACAAATGTCTACTGCGAGAAATACCCGAATCGATGTGTACCATGTTTAGATACAAGAATGTAATACAGAAGGCCCAACTCCTGGTGGGGGGGTATGCCTGGGCCCAATATGACAAAGAATTTAGGGCACATTTGGCTTCGGTTCTGGAAGCAAATGGGGGGAATTGGATTCGGATCTCTGGTAGCACACCATTGGAGCCATGAAGCTGGGGAAGACCATCTTAACAGCGAATGCTTGCCGATTTTGTTTTGCCCCCTCCCACCTAGGAAGGGGTGTGGGTGGCACCAAAAGCACAGCCTGGGACAAGGGGCACCTGCTGGGATTTTAGCAAGGGAATATTCACTTGTGAATATTATAAATTCTGCCATGAGTGCTCAAATGTGTGGGACGACACCCCCTTGTAACTGTTATGGGCAAGGAGTAGTTACCAAGTCAGTGACAGGTGTCATTTGTTTACCATTGGGCAGCTATACAGGCTCACCAGGTTGATTTGGGGTCCACTTTAGGTTTTAATAACCTCTTTTTTATGGTCACGTGGAAGGGAAAGAGGGAAATGCATTGGAGGGACTTATTACAGACATTGAATGGCATGATGGTGGGGGTAAGGTATCTGGATGTGGTGCTTCTTCACCTCAAGGCGGGTGATTTTTTTCAAGGAGAAAGGAGTTGTGTTGATGAATAACATGAAGAGGGACTTGTTGGAGATTAAAGAGAATTGGGTAGGGTGTTATGGTATGTTCTGTGGACCAAGTTTGTGCCGCAGCGAACTTCCAAGCTGGCTGCTACAGATAGGGCTCAGAAGAAATTAAATAGGGAGAGGTCACATATTTGTAGGGAGATCAATGTTGGTCATATTTGCCATTTGGACATTAAATGTCAAGGCCACAGAGTTCTTCAGAGGGGATAGGGTACATCTGTCTCTGATGGGCATGGACCTATTTATACTTGTTAGAGATTAGAGAAGTGTTGGCAAAGGCTACTCGGGTCAGTCACCCCACAGGAGAGAGGCAGGGGGCTATTGGTGGTGTGGGCATGAAAAGTTTGGCAGGAGTTGGCAGAGGTTTGGTTGGCTTTGCTAGTCGGTGTACTATGTGCAAGGGAAAGGTAGGCAGGTACTTCAAGGTCCAGTTTAGGATATTTGGTTACTTACAGGTTCATACATACGGTCATAGCATGTAGGGGGTACAAAAATTGAAAAAGTTGAAATGCAATACAGTTAAATGAGTCAGGTGCAGGGTGGTAGGTGTAGTGGCGGCAGGGTCTAGTTTACTGGATGCATGACGAGGGTTTAGTTTTGTAAGGCGGTTTTGCAGGTAAATTTATGATGTGCACTTATTTCAATAAAGCAGCCTTTTTCACACAGCAAGTGGTCAGTTGTCTGTGCTGCACCCCTCCCACCCAAGGGGTGCTTGGGGGCATCTGACCACCTGGAAGTCTGCTCACTGGGCAGATTGGGAGGCTGGTACAGTCCAGTGATTGCCATTTTTTAGCCCAACTATAGCCCAAGATATATTTAATATCATTTTTGGCTCAGGTGACCTGGTGGCTGGTGGCAGGGAGCAATCTGTGTCTCATTTCCCCTCATCCATTTAGCTAAGGTTTCCTGGGGAACAATTTGATGGTCTTCGGTAGAGCAGCTCCATTGTTGAGACCAGTGCTTAGAGGCATAGTTGAGCATGTTGGCACTTGGAACAGGTGCTTTGGGGCCTGAACATTTTGGCAGGAGTTAGCTGATGTTTGGTTAGCATTGCCAGTTAGTGAATCATGTGCAAGGAGAGGGTAGGAAAGTAGCTCAAGGTTCAGTTTAGGACATTTGTTTATTTACAGGCTCATATATACAGTGATAGGATGTAGGGAGAATAGAAAGTTGGAAATGTTGAAATGCAATACAGTTAAATTAGTTAACTGCAGGTTGGGTATGTTGGATTGGGCATAGGGGTGGGGGTGGGACCAAGGGCTAGTTCCTTGGATGTATAGCAAGGTTTTAGATTTGTAAGGCGACATGCCAGAAACATTTGTGATGTGCACCTGTTTCAATAAAGCAGCCTTTTTCACACAGCAAGTGGTCAATTTTCTGTGCTGCGCCCTCCCTCCCAAATGAGTTTGTAGCACAGCTTGCAGAGCTGCCGCACATGGCTGCTTGTTACCCTGATAGCACAGTTATCTCATAGCAGGATGCAGCACTAATTATAAGTGAATGCTCAGCTCATTACCACCAGTCTGGCTTCTCTTTCAATTGCTTCTCAGTGGGTGGTAAGGAAGGAGGTCTGTTGCCTCGCTGTGGCCACAACATGAACGTGCATACTATAAGCATGTATTAAGATAAATATGTAAAGCATGGAACTGAGGCACTGCATAAAGATTCTGCCAGAATTCTAGTACTGTCTAGTGCGTGCAGTCGCTTTCAATGTGATAATATATGTTGAAATAAATTTTCTTGTGAATGTTAGTATCACATTGTCTGAAATATTTTCACTTTGCTATGCGCTGCATATGTCTGGCTCATGTTTCATTAAGGGGGGTGTGGCCTAACGGTCAGAGCTGCTGACTTTGGAGATAGGGAACCAGGTTCAAGTCTCAGCGTTTGCTTACAATCTTGTGATTCTGGGCAAATCACGTAATCTCCCTGTGCCTACCAAGTAACGAATGTGTTCTTGTGTAATGTAAGTGGTGCTCATGTAAAAGCACTCCAATACAATTGGGTTAAGTTCTCGCTACATAATACCTTCTTTTAACCCATCTGGAGAAATTGCTTTTAAGTTTGATCATTCTGCTTCAGGTTAGAGGAACAGGTACCCCTTAATCCAGCCGTAGAATGACTTGTAGTTCATTGATATTAAAGTATTCAGGAGACAAGACAGAGGGCTGGGAGAGATCAGAAGGGGCTGACTAAGAGAGGAATGGTAGATAGATGTATTTAGTAAAAGAGAGCCCTTGAGAAAATGCCAGCAGGTTCACTGAGAGACTGATAGGGAAGTAGGAAGGAGATGCCCGGTTAGCCCAGAGAAGAGGATAAAGGGATTGGTGGGCCTGGCAGAGAAGTCAGTCGTTCAGGAAAAAGCAAGGCATAGAAACCTGTGTGAAGGCTTAAAGTTAAACAGTAGTCTCGTGTTGGTTAGGGGGCGGTGGGAACCTTGTTTACTTTGCAGGTGCACCAACTTTCATTGTTTAATTCTCGCTGACCCTGCTGCGTGTGCAGACCTTCAGCCACCAGTTAGGCTTGTGTGAAGGCTGAAGGGAGGCCTGTGTGGTCCTGTGTGAGCCCATTGTAGCTTGTGGCCTGCAGACTGTTCAAGTTGGTCACACATTGGTTTGCCTCCTTCATCATCAAAGGTCTACTCTGTGCTTGTGCTTAATTTGAACCAGTGGTTGCCGGTGGGGGCCACAGGCACTGATTTATGGGGACAGGCAATTATTTTATCCTATCAGACATTTTGCGAGATCTAGAGAAGGGAAAAACACACGGATGGGAAAGAGGGAGGAAGAGAAGGTGGGAAATACATCTGAAAAGGGGAGAGCTGGAACTCCAAGAGTGAGGTAAAGGGAAGGGAGTGTCTGGTAGTGGATTAGAGAGGCAACAGGTGGAGTGAAGACCACACAGCCTTGGTAACCAGCATGCTGCGAGCTTCTGGGTAGAGAGTTGGGTACAGGCTCTTTCTTTCACAAATCAAGTACTGCAGTCCTGAGTCAGGAGCAAGCGACCTAGATCCACCATGCACTATTACGTTTGAGCACAGTTGATTTTTTTTCTTTCTAGAATTCTACTATTTCGAATAAAACCAGTTACTGCAATTTTCAATAAGGATATGCCCTTTCTTCATTGTATTTTTAGATACCTTCTGCGTGGCTCATGTTTCCACTTTATGGAGAAGGGTTAGGTTACAATAGCACATAAACAAGCATTTACAATGCAATGGTTTCGCCTTTGGAAAAGTTAGAGCTATTGGCATTGTAAATGACAAAATTTGTATTTATGTGTTGGTTTTGAAAACAGATAAATAAATGGCATTGTCATTTTCATTGCCATTAGCTTAATCTCTCGCAAATGTGAGACATATTGTACCCTACGGACGAGCTCAGCAGACAACAATTACTACCCCACACACACACCCAGAGCCACACACACACACCCAGAGCCACACACACACACACACCCAGAGCCACACACACACCCAGAGCCACACACACACACAGAGCCACACACACACACACCCAGAGCCCCCCCCCCCCACACACACACCCAGAGCCATATATATATATGTAAAGTAATTATCCAAATGTGGGCAATACAAGCACCTACGCTCAACAAGAGCTTTATCAAAGGGCTGGTTGGTGGTTGACCGTTTTGCATGAAGCACAAGAAATGTGCTTTATGGCTCACAGGCACTCATAAATGTCCTCTGAAGGGTAGACAGGCGCAAAGTTTCCTGGGAAGTAATGGAAGAGGAAAGGAAGAGAGGAAATGGCAGGATGAAGATTGAAGCGAGGGAAGGAAGAAAGGGTCAGGGAAGAATAAAAAGAGGAGACGTGAATAGAGAAAGAATGAGGGTGAACACAGTGGTATAAACTTGGAACACAGCTAAGTCTGGTGGCCAGATTTTGAGAAGCAAAAACTGGGACGCAAATACCAATACCATATTCAGAACAACAACAGCTGCACTGTGTCCAAGGTAAAATCGCATGTATTGTCTTTACTCTGCCATAAATATTTACTTGTGTTTATTGAACATGCATACATGAGCACAAACACAATCATAACCGTATAAATGTATTCCCATCAATATAAATAAAGTGGTAGTACCATATCATATACTACGTCCTTTAATCACGTTACCGGTTTGTTTTTCGTATTTTCTGATCCTATCAGGCGGCATTAGGACAGAAGGGCGCAAAGTTTTCAGAAGCTCTGAGCCTGGTTCGTTTACTGCCACTGCATCAAAATACACGAGAAAGAAACAATCCATGAATTCACAGTAGCAGGGCTGCTGCTAAACAGCAACAAAACAGAAGCGCAAGCTACAAGTTTTGGTGTTACAACCTGTTGCAGCGGGTGTTGTGGGGCGAGGTGCTGACCGATGCCACGGTATTTTACTTTGGAATTATTGTGCATTACACATGAGTGTTGATTCTTCTCCAGGCGGCTTTGTTCTAGACTGGTAACAAAGGGTGAGCAGTTAAGAAGATATGCGGCACAAACTTTCCTGTGAAATAATGGCCATGAGAGGGAATCAGGAATAAGAAAGAGGGAGAGATGCGTGTCATTAAGTGCGAAAGAGGGTCAGTGAAAGAGAGGGCGGGGAAAAAGAAGCAGAACATAACGAGTGAGACTTGGGAGAGGCCAGGAAAGACAGGAAGAGAAGCAGAACATAACGAGTGAGACTTGGGGGAGGCCGGGAAAGACAGGAAGAGAAGGCTAAAATGAAAACGACCCACATCATTAAAGGGGGAGAAAAGACACACGGCGAGAGCAGGACAAAAATGAAAGGGTGCAAAGAAATTAAGAGAGAGGGTAGTGATAAAGCACACGAGAAGGGGGCACTTCTACCCGCTGGGGGCTCCGAGGCGCTCCCTGAAGTTATCCGCTTCCTGTATATTAAATCTGTCAATAGCGCTCGTAAACTCAAGAACACTGCACAGAAATGAAAGAAGTGCACATTTTTATCTCTAACATAAATGACGAAAAAAATAAATTCGCATTACGCCGAAGATACCCCGTTCGAAAGTGCCTCATGGCATCCATGCGCCTGCTTCTATAAGAGATATATGGCTGTGACAGCAGAGCTCTGCCCCTAATGAAGGCTGGCCCCACACCCACGGGCACCCTGCGCTGGACGTCTGGGGGTGGGCCAGGGTAAAGCGCTCCTCAGGCAAACAGCCCTCCTCAGAGTCTGTCTGCGAGCTGCTGGTAGCGCATAGCTCCCTCGCCTCCTGACGGAGAGCTACTCGAGGGTGGGCACTGTGGCACAGGAGAGGGGCGGGGAGGGGAGGGACGCTACTTATTCCTCCGGCTCCAGAGTGTGCGGCGAGCAGCAGAGCTCCCGCTCGGAAGGGAGAGACCTCAGCCCGGGAGCGGAGCGCACTGACGGCCGCTGAGGTAAGTGCACGGCGCACCTCAACTTCGGGCTGGCGTTTGGGAGAACTTCAAAAGTAAGTGTGGGGGCTGGAACTGAGCGCTAATAACTGCTGTAGTGAGTACACTCACTAGTGCCACACTCGCAGCCTTACCTGGGACAGGACTGACCGGCGCAGAGTGAGTGGCAGCTGTTGGAGGGAGTGGAGCGCGCCTCGACTCTAGGGGTGCGCAGTGAAGGGTGGGGGGCTGAGCCAGGGGCGCGGGAGGAGACCCTCGCCAAGCCAGGGTGAGCACCCACACTCACAGACCGAGGAAAGCTCTCACTGACTGACTGTGGTAAGTGATACAGGCTTCTGAACAGGTGGGGATTGTACCACACGCAAGTACTGGACAGCGTGTGAGCGACATTCAACAACTTGTATTCGTAAAGCGGGCACGGACAGCGGGAGGGGGGCGGGCAGGCACACGGACAGCGGGAGGGGGGTCAGGAAATAGCCAGCGGGACAGGGAACAAGAGGAACAATGAACACAAACATCGGGGAAAAAACAGTGGCCACGTCTTCATGACGTTGCGGAGAGGGAAAGAATCGGCGGAACGCCCACCAATCACCTCGGGAAATGACGGACAGTTCTCTCTTCCAATGGCTAGCCTCCATTTATGGAGCTAGCCAATGGAAGAGAGAGGCGGAACGAAGGCCACACTGTTGTAACATTAGATTTCGCCTGCGCCGAAAAGCAGTGCGCAGCTTTCGACGAGGCAAAACCTAAAAAGGAAGAGGAGGTGGTTTTAAAAAACTGGCTACTCTTTGGCAGTTTCACATACTGTAAGAACAGTAAGATAGGGGCACATGGTGCCAAGGCCCATCCCTTGGCACACAAAACATGCACTTTGCATCTAACCACCACAGTAAGAACAGCCTGTGATGTGGTCGCTAGTGTAAGTGTACTCTAACCGCACAGCCACGTGCCACCTGTGCCAAAGGTCCTTATTATGTATAAGCAAATTACACTTCCACATGACAACTCTTAGAAGAGAACCGTTCGACCGAAAACTTTGGGTGCTGTGCAACAGTCGTCATTTTGCAGGGTTCTCCCTGAAAATCATGCATGCTTGCCGTCTAGAATAGATAAATGCACAGAAGTGCACGATGGAAGGTGCAGAAAATGTCATACTTTGTCTGTCCAAATGGTCCTATTTAGGACTTGTAAAATCTGAGAGACTCTCAGTACTTACAGCTTTCAAACTGACTCATCACCCACAAACCACAGGTAGGGGCATGGGGCAGTAAAAATTGTAATATAAATATATTTAATGTATATAAAAGGACACAGGGCAAATGGATATAAGCAAATGTGGTTTCATTAGAAGAGCTGTTGGTCTTGGTTCAGCATACTTTCATTCTGAGCAGTGGGTCATACATATTTTGGGGGCCCTTGTTGGAAACAGCTTTGAATTTATGATCCCATTGCAGCTCTTCCATGCACTCTTTGGCCAGGTCACTGACATTGCACAGCTAGACTGATCTAAATTCTAAATGTGTTTCAAATTTATATTCAGGGATTGTAACATGCAAGTTGAATACATCTCTGCCATAACCTCTCATTCAGTTCAAACTCACTCACAATATATCATGGGTGCAACAGTTTTCCGGCCCACCACTTCTAGGGGATAAAACACGTTTATAACGCAACTTCTTTTCCGCATACATTCACTCCGGATACAATTACAACTAAACTACCATTACTCCGCAATACTTTTATAACGCATACCATTATATCTTTTTATGCTTTTACCACGCATGCTTTTACAACGAAATTTGTTGTAAAAGCATGAATGGTAAAAGTATATGTTTTTAATGTTTAAGTTTAAGGTACGTATATGCTTTTATTTTGGGGGTGTTGGGGTATATGTTTTAGGGGTTTAGGGGTATTTTAAGGGTGGGTTTGGATTATGGGGTGCACAGTGTATTTTTAGAGTATGGTATTTTTAAATTATAGGGTTGGTTTTGGGGTACAGGGGTATTTTTAGGGTTTAGGGCTAGGTATGGGTTTTAGGGTACAGGGTATTTTTAGATTTCAGGGCTAAGTATGATTTTTGGGGTACAGGGGTATTTTTAGGGTTCAGGGCTAGGTTTGAGTTTTGGGGTACAGGGGTATTTTTAGGGTTCAGGGCTAGGTATGGGTTTTGGGGTGCAAGGTGTATTTTTAGGGTCAGGATGGGTTACTGTTTAAGGATGCTGGGGTATTTTAAGGAGTAAGGGTGGGTTATGATTATGGGGTGAAGGGGTATTTAAAGGGACCTAGGTGTGATAATTTTTTAGGGTGTACAGGGTAATTTCTAATATATATATATATATATATATATATATATATATATATATATATATATATATATATACTTACAATTATATAAATGTTATATTTATAAATATAAATATAAATAATTCAATTTAAATGATTTTTTTAAATTAAGTAAAATATATATATATATATATATATTTTTTCTCAAAGCGCTGTGCATTCGGGAGGTCACCTGAAAGACTGAAAAGCGGCAGGCAGGTTGCATTTGAAAGCCAGAGGGCGAGGCTCCGTCGAATGACCTCCCGAATGCACAGCGCTTTGAGAAAAATATTGTTTGACACGGTAGCTTGGCCGTGGGGAGGAGTAACATCGCAGGCTGGAAAGAAACACACATCCAGTTTGGAGAGGCTGTCAAGTTGTACTAACAACAACGATTAGCACGGAGCCATTATGCGAATTAACCTGCCATTCCGTCCAGTACCTACTAAGGATAATAAAAAAGCCTAAATGTGCGGAGAAACATTGGAACTTATCAAGTGTGTTTCAGGACTGCATGTCCCAGCATTCAAAATACCCTGGTGAGTCAACGCTCCATGAGAGGCGGGGAATACAATTAATAAAGGCTGTGAGTGAACACATGCGAGGCTCTGATGTTCTTTGCAGGCAGCCCAAGAAGAAGGGGATTTCTTCCTCGAAACGCGTTGGCCCTGAAAGACTGAAAAGCGGCAGGCAGGTTGCATTTGAAAGCCAGAGGGCGATGCTCCGTCGAGTGACCTCCCGAATGCACAGCGCTTTGAGAAAAATAAGGTTTGACACGGTAGCTTGGCCGTGGGGAGGATCAACATCGCAGGCTGGAAAGAAACACACATCCAGTTTTGAGAGGCTGTCAAGTTGTACTAACAACAACGATTAGCACGGAGCCATTATGCGAATTAACCTGCCATTCGGTCCAGTACCTACTAAGGATAATAAAAAAGCCTAAATGTGCGGAGAAACATTGGAACTTATCAAGTGTGTTTCAGGACTGCATGTCCCAGCATTCAAAATACCCTGGTGAGTCAACGCCCCATGAGAGGCGGGGAATACAATTAATAAAGGCTGTGAGTGAACACATGCGAGGCTCTGATGTTCATTGCAGGCAGCCCAAGAAGAAGAGGATTTCTTCCTCGAAACGCGTTGGCCCTGAAAGACTGAAAAGGGGCAGGCAGGTTGCATTTGAAAGCCAGAGGGCGAGGCTCCGTCGAGTGACCTCCCGAATGCATAGCGCTATGAGAAAAATATTGTTTGACACGGTAGCTTGGCCGTGGGGAGGAGCAACATCGCAGGCTGGAAAGAAACACACATCCAGTTTGGAGAGGCTGTCAAGTTGTACTAACAACAACGATTAGCAAGGAGCCATTATGTGAATTAACCTGCCATTCCGTCCAGTACCTACTAAGGATAATAAAAAAGCCTAAATGTGCGGAGAAACATTGGAACTTATCAAGTGTGCTTCAGGACTGCATGTCCCAGCATTCAAAATACCCTGGTGAGTCAACGCCCCATGAGAGGTGGGGAATACAATTAATAAAGGCTGTGAGTGAACGCATGCGAGGCTCTAATGTTCTTTGCAGGCAGCCCAAGAAGAAGGGGATTTCTTCCTCGAAACGCGTTGGCCCTGAAAGACTGAAAAGCGGCAGGCAGGTTGCATTTGAAAGCCAGAGGGCGAGGCTCCGTTGAGTGACCTCCCGAATGCACAGCACTTTGAGAAAAATATTGTTTGACACAGTAGCTTGGCCGTGGGGAGGAGCAACATCGCAGGCTGGAAAGAAACACACATCCAGTTTGGAGAGGCTGTCAAGTTGTACTAACAACAACGATTAGCACGGAGCCATTATGCGAATTAACCTGCCATTCCGTCCAGTACCTACTAAGGATAATAAAAAAGCCTAAATGTGCAGAGAAACATTGGAACTTATCAAGTGTGTTTCAGGACTGCATGTCCCAGCATTCAAAATACCCTGGTGAGTCAACGCCCCATGAGAGGCGGGGAATACAATTAATAAAGGCTGTGAGTGAACACATGCGAGGCTCTGATGTTCTTTGCAGGCAGCCAAAGAAGAAGGAGATTTCTTCCTCGAAACGCGTTGGCCCTGAAAGACTGAAAAGCAGCAGGCAGGTTGCATTTGAAAGCCAGAGGGCGAGGCTCCGTCGAGTGACCTCCCGAATGCACAGCGCTTTGAGAAAAATATTGTTTGACACGGTAGCTTGGCCGTGGGGAGGAGCAACATCGCAGGCTGGAAAGAAACACACATCCAGTTTGGAGAGGCTGTCAAGTTGCACTAACAACAACGATTATCACGGAGCCATTATGCGAATTAACCTGCCATTCCGTCCAGTACCTACTAAGGATAACAAAAAAGCCTAAATGTGCGGAGAAACATTGGAACTTATCAAGTGTGTCTCAGGACTGCATGTCCCAGCATTCAAAATACCCTCGTGAGTCAACGCTCCATGAGAGGCGGGGAATACAATTAATAAAGGCTGTGAGTGAACACATGCGAGGCTCTGATGTTCTTTGCAGGCAGCCCAAGAAGAAGGGGATTTCTTCCTCGAAACGCGTTGGCTCTGAAAGACTGAAAAGCAGCAGGCAGGTTGCATTTGAAAGCCAGAGGGCGAGGCTCCGTCGAGTCCCCTCCCAAATGCACAGCGCTTTGAGAAAAATATTGTTTGACACGGTAGCTTGGCCGTGGGGAGGAGCAACATCGCAGGCTGGAAAGAAACACACATCTAGTTTGGAGAGGCTGTCAAGTTGTACTAACAACAATGATTAGCAATTAGCCATTATGCGAATTAACCTGCCATTCCGTCCAGTACCTACTAAGGATAATAAAAAAGCCTAAATGTGCGGAGAAACATTGGAACTTATCAAGTGTGTTTCAGGACTGCATGTCCCAGCATTCAAAATACCCTGGTGAGTCAACGCCCCATGAGAGGCGGGGAATACAATTAATAAAGGCTGTGAGTGAACACATGCAAGGCTCTGATGTTCTTTGCAGGTAGCCCAAGAAGAAGGGGATTTCTTCCTCGAAACGCGTTGGCCCTGAAAGACTGAAAAGCGGCAGGCAGGTTGCATTTGAAAGCCAGAGGGCGAGGCTCCGTCGAGTGACCTCCCGAATGCACAGCGCTTTGAGAAAAATATTGTTTGACACGGTAGCTTGGCCGTGGGGAGGAGCAACATCGCAGGCTGGAAAGAAACACACATCCAGTTTGGAGAGGCTGTCAAGTTGTACTAACAACAACGATTAGCACGGAGCCATTATGCGAATTAACCTGCCATTCCGTCCAGTACCTACTAAGGATAATAAAAAAGCCTAAATGTGCGGAGAAACATTGGAACTTATCAAGTGTGTTTCAGGACTGCATGTCCCAGCATTCAAAATACCCTGGTGAGTCAACGCCCCATGAGAGGCGGGGAATACAATTAATAAAGGCTGTGAGTGAACACATGCGAGGCTCTGATGTTCTTTGCAGGCAGCCCAAGAAGAAGGGGATTTCTTCCTCGAATCGCGTTGGCCCTGAAAGACTGAAAAGCGGCAGGCAGGTTGCATTTGAAAGCCAGAGAGCGAGGCTCTGTCGAGTGACCTCCCGAATGCACAGCGCTTTGAGAAAAATATTGTTTGACACGGTAGCTTGGCCGTGGGGAGGATCAACATCGCAGGCTGGAAAGAAACACACATCCAGTTTTGAGAGGCTGTCAAGTTGTACTAACAACAACGATTAGCACGGAGCCATTATGCGAATTAACCTGCCATTTGGTCCAGTACCTACTAAGGATAATAAAAAAGCCTAAATGTGCGGAGAAACATTGGAACTTATCAAGTGTGTTTCAGGACTGCATGTCCCAGCATTCAAAATACCCTGGTGAGTCAACGCCCCATGAGAGGCGGGGAATACAATTAATAAAGGCTGTGAGTGAACACATGCGAGGCTCTGATGTTCTTTGCAGGCAGCCTAAGAAGAAGAGGATTTCTTCCTCGAAACGCGTTGGCCCTGAAAGACTGAAAAGCGGCAGGCAGGTTGCATTTGAAAGCCAGAGGGCGAGGCTCCGTCGAGTGACCTCCCGAATGCATAGCGCTTTGAGAAAAATATTGTTTGACACGGTAGCTTGGCCGTGGGGAGGAGCAACATCGCAGGCTGGAAAGAAACACACATCCAGTTTGGAGAGGCTGTCAAGTTGCACTAACAACAACGATTAGCACGGAGCCATTATGCGAATTAACCTGCCATTCCGTCCAGTACCTACTAAGGATAATAAAAAAGCCTAAATGTGCGGAGAAACATTGGAACTTATCAAGTGTGTTTCAGGACTGCATGTCCCAGCATTCAAAATACTCTGGTGAGTCAACGCCCCATGAGAGGCGGGGAATACAATTAATAAAGGCTGTGAGTGAACGCATGCGAGGCTCTGATGTTCTTTGCAGGCAGCCCAAGAAGAAGGGGATTTCTTCCTCGAAACGCGTTGGCCCTGAAAGACAGAAAAGCGGCAGGCAGGTTGCATTTGAAAGCCAGAGGGCGAGGCTCTGTTGAGTGACCTCCCGAATGCACAGCACTTTGAGAAAAATATTGTTTGACACGGTAGCTTGGCCGTGGGGAGGAGCAACATCGCAGGCTGGAAAGAAACACACATCCAGTTTGGAGAGGCTGTCAAGTTGTACTAACAACAACGATTAGCACGGAGCCATTATGCGAATTAACCTGCCATTCCGTCCAGTACCTGCTAAGGATAATAAAAAAGCCTAAATGTGCGCAGAAACATTGGAACTTATCAAGTGTGTTTCAGGACTGCAAGTTCCAGCATTCAAAATACCCTGGTGAGTCAACGCCCCATGAGAGACGGGGAATACAATTAATAAAGGCTGTGAGTGAACACATGCGCTCTGATGTTCTTTGCAGGCAGCCCAAGAAGAAGGGGATTTCTTCCTCGAAACGCGTTGGCCCTGAAAGACTGAAAAGCGGCGGGCAGGTTGCATTTGAAAGCCAGAGTGCGAGGCTCCGTCGAGTGACCTCCCGAATGCACAGCGCTTTGAGAAAAATATTGTTTGACACTGTAGCTTGGCCGTGGGGAGGAGCAACATCGCAGGCTGAAAAGAAACACACATCCAGTTTGGAGAGGCTGTCAAGTTGTACTAACAACAACGAGTAGCACGGAGCCATTATGCGAATTAACCTGCCATTCCGTCCAGTACCTACTAAGGATAATAAAAAAGCCTAAATGTGCGGAGAAACATTGGAACTCATCAAGTGTGTTTCAGGACTGCATGTCCCAGCATTCAAAATACCCTGGTGAGTCAACGCCCCATGAGAGGCGGGGAATACAATTAATAAAGGCTGTGAGTGAACACATGCGAGGCTCTGATGTTCTTTGCAGGCAGCCCAAGAAGAAGGGGATTTCTTCCTCGAAACGCGTTGGCCCTGAAAGACTGAAAAGCAGCAGGCAGGTTGCATTTGAAAGCCAGAGGGCGAGGCTCCGTCGAGTGACCTCCCGAATGCACAGCGCTTTGAGAAAAATATTGTTTGACACGGTAGCTTGGCCGTGGGGAGGAGCAACATCGCAGGCTGGAAAGAAACACACATCCAGTTTGGAGAGGCTTTCAAGTTGTACTAACAACAACGATTATCACGGAGCCATTATGCGAATTAACCTGCCATTCCGTCCAGTACCTACTAAGGATAATAAAAAAGCCTAAATGTGCGGAGAAACATTGGAACTTATCAAGTGTGTTTCAGGACTGCATGTCCCAGCATTCAAAATACCCTGGTGAGTCAACGCCCCATGAGAGACGGGGAATACAATTAATAAAGGCTGTGAGTGAACACATGCGCTCTGATGTTCTTTGCAGGCAGCCCAAGAAGAAGGGGATTTCTTCCTCGAAACGCGTTGGCCCTGAAAGACTGAAAAGCGGCGGGCAGGTTGCATTTGAAAGCCAGAGTGCGAGGCTCCGTAGAGTGACCTCCCGAATGCACAGCGCTTTGAGAAAAATATTGTTTGACACTGTAGCTTGGCCGTGGGGAGGAGCAACATCGCAGGCTGAAAAGAAACACACATCCAGTTTGGAGAGGCTGTCAAGTTGTACTAACAACAACGATTAGCACGGAGCCATTATGCGAATTAACCTGCCATTCCGTCCAGTACCTACTAAGGATAATAAAAAAGCCTAAATGTGCGGAGAAACATTGGAACTCATCAAGTGTGTTTCAGGACTGCATGTCCCAGCATTCAAAATACCCTGGTGAGTCAACGCCCCATGAGAGGCGGGGAATACAATTAATAAAGGCTGTGAGTGAACACATGCGAGGCTCTGATGTTCTTTGCAGGCAGCCCAAGAAGAAGGGGATTTCTTCCTCGAAACGCGTTGGCCCTGAAAGACTGAAAAGCAGCAGGCAGGTTGCATTTGAAAGCCAGAGGGCGAGGCTCCGTCGAGTGACCTCCCGAATGCACAGCGCTTTGAGAAAAATATTGTTTGACACGGTAGCTTGGCCGTGGGGAGGAGCAACATCGCAGGCTGGAAAGAAACACACATCCAGTTTGGAGAGGCTGTCAAGTTGTACTAACAACAACGATTATCACGGAGCCATTATGCGAATTAACCTGCCATTCCGCCCAGTACCTACTAAGGATAATAAAAAAGCCTAAATGTGCGGAGAAACATTGGAACTTATCAAGTGTGTTTCAGGACTGCATGTCCCAGCATTCAAAATACCCTTGTGAGTCAACGCTCCATGAGAGGCGGGGAATACAATTAATAAAGGCTGTGAGTGAACACATGCGAGGCTCTGATGTTCTTTGCAGGCAGCCCAAGAAGAACGGGATTTCTTCCTCGAAACGCGTTGGCTCTGAAAGACTGAAAAGCAGCAGGCAGGTTGCATTTGAAAGCCAGAGGGCGAGGCTCCGTCGAGTCACCTCCCGAATGCACAGCGCTTTGAGAAAAATATTGTTTGACACGGTAGCTTGGCCGTGGGGAGGAGCAACATCGCAGGCTGGAAAGAAACACACATCCAGTTTGGAGAGGCTGTCAAGTTGTACTAACAACAACGATTAGCACGGAGCCATTATGCGAATTAACCTGCCATTCCGTCCTGTACCTACTAAGGATAATAAAAAAGCCTACATGTGCGGAGAAACATTGGAACTTATCAAGTGTGTTTCAGGACTGCATGTCCCAGCATTCAAAATACCCTGGTGAGTCAACGCCCCATGAGAGGCGGGGAATACAGTTAATAAAGGCTGTGAGTGAACACATGTGAGGCTCTGATGTTCTTTGCAGGCAGCCCAAGAAGAAGGGGATTTCTTCCTCAAAACGCGTTGGCCCTGAAAGACTGAAAAGCGGCAGGCAGGTTGCATTTGAAAGCCAGAGGGCGAGGCTCCGTCGAGTGACCTCCCGAATGCACAGCACTTTGAGAAAAAAAAAATATATATATATTAAAATAATGTACTTTTACAAAGTATATGCCTTCACCACAATTGCCTTTGCGTTGTGATGGCATGCGTGGGAAAGGCATATGCGGAGTAAATGTTTGCGGGGTCATGGTATTTAGTTGTAACGCACTTGCGTTATAAAAAATGCGGAGTAATGGTATGCAGGATTTTATCCCGCGGAATAACATCATACATTCCTTCTAGGGTCCAACAGCTGTCCCTGTTATATCCCTTACTACCTTATTATCACATCCCTCTCCAAAAGAGAAAAACCTGGGTCTTAAGAGATGGGAAGCACTCACACCTAAAAAGTGGGAGGCAGTGTACTATTGCTCACAACACAGCATTCAACACCTCCAGTAGGGACTCTGCTACTTAGGTAGTAACATATTAGTACTTAACACAAGCATTAATTATGAAATGGTGTTCGGAGTAGGGTAGGGAGTGTGATGAGGTATTAAGAACCTGAGACGCTTCTCCATTTGTTGTGGACATGGTCCAAACTGACCGCTACTGGGAGAAGGTGTGAAACGATGATGACTCCACCTTTGACACACATATCTCTCATTTTACAGGTTATGTACTATTGGGTTTATTGAATCAGCTGTCATTTCTGTTAAAACACACAAAAGTCCCCACATTGTCTTAGTGCTTAATGGAGCACACCAAGTCATTCTTTCCTCTTGGGACTTGAATCGTCCTCCAGAGCATACTAACAGGCAATGTACACTTTAACCTTAACACACAAATGAGTATCCACTCACTGAGATGAGAAAATGGAGAGAGAAGAGGTAAAAAGCAAGTGTATGAGTTTCCACTGCACTCCGAGATGTAAGAGGAGAGACCCTATTTTTTATTTATAACTCTCACCCAATCTAATAGAAGCATGCTTCATCATCGGGTTCACTCTGACTCCTACAAATCAGGGTGGGCTCGACTGTATTCCAGGGAGCACTTAGGAAACAAATTGTCTTACTGCTTAGGGGGTTTTAACATTAAGATAAAATCCCTAGTTCACCCCAGGTATCCCTTTATTGGTGGGGTGAACAGGGATATAAAAAGTGAAAAGGAGAGGTGCAATCAGGATATTGGGATCATATTACCCTAAACTCCATGTGCCAACATTTTTCTGCCCTACTCTTTTGACCTGTATCGGTCCGGGCATTTGTCAGGGTGTTACCAGAGAAACGATTCCCCAGTATCGTCACCTTGCAATTTTAACAAAAGAGACCATGCGATGCCGGAGGTTAGCTCCAGCGTGCAACAATGCAACAATACAAAACATTATAATTAAAAGGTTGTATTTGCTGTTCCTTGGGAAATTATCCTGTGGACAGAGGTACAAGGAGGATGAAAATGTAATTAATTACACATTTCACTCGTCATTTCTCAAATTGTAATTTCTCATGGTTGCGGACTCACGCATATCATTAATGGCATATGCGATTTTTAACATAGCCTGCTCGTCATACACATATTTCATAATTTACACACAAAATTATACATCCGTAATTCGGGGATTTCTGCAAGATCAAAGTCTCATTAGTAGCATGATTTAGCTTAGGTACAAGAGGACAGGATACCATGACAGCGGGTAATAATCATTAATCAACTTATCGACACAAAACTCAATCTACTCTCCCACATTAATTCAACTGCAAAGTCTGCTCGATACCAACTACGCCTTCTTTAGGGGATTCGTCGCTTCTTCCCCGGGCATGACCTTAAAACCCTGGTCCAATTGCTGGTCCTCTCCAGACTGGACTACTGCAATTCTCTTCTTACTGGTGTCCCCAAATCCCACCTGTCCCCCCTTAAGTCTGTTCTCCATTCAGCAGCTCTTTTCATTTATGGGGCCAAAAGAAAGGACCACATCACACCCATGTTATCCACCCTCTGCTGGCTTCCCATCGAGGCAAGATCTATCTACCAGGCTGCCTGCATCACCCACAAAGCCTTGCACTCCTCCTCTCCTCGCTACCTGGCGAATAAACTGAAACTCTCTGGAGGCTCTAGACCTTCACGAAATGCAGAAAATCTACTGCTTGAACCTCCCACTTTCAAGAAGGAAAGATCGATTGCCCAATCATTTTCAGGCAATGCAGTGAGAAT
This sequence comes from Lissotriton vulgaris, assembly GCF_964263255.1. Classification (NCBI taxonomy): domain Eukaryota; kingdom Metazoa; phylum Chordata; class Amphibia; order Caudata; family Salamandridae; genus Lissotriton; species Lissotriton vulgaris. Next base: position 514,602,253 of record NC_141697.1, on the reverse strand, counting down.
CTGGAACTCACTTCCGCCTCAGCTCCGGACCACCACCTCCTCCGAGGCCTTCAAAACTGACCTCAACATTCTTCTACTTCAAAGACACCTCTAAAGTTAATTCATGCCCTCTCTATTATCTGAAGGAACACCTTTTAGTATATTAAAGTTCTATTCTCCATGACTATGGAAGTGCCTTCCCAGTGTGTTCTTGTGGTTTGAGAGTCTGCCATTTTTTGCAGTATTAACCTTTTACCTGTGTTTGGTACTCTTTTGTAACCTGCGGACGTCACTTTTCTCTGTAACACACTGTTTGCTACCTCTTACATTTTGTTTGCTTTTGATACTTGCAGAAGTGCCACCATTGCCTATGTAACATTTGTTCTTGTGTTTGAGTGTCCTCCATTTTTTGCAGTATTTTACCTCTACTTGTACTTTGTACCCTTTAGTAACCTGCTCACTTTTTCCTCCAGTAATGCACCGTTTGCTACCCCTTGTATTTTGTTTGCTCACGATTGACACTTTTGCCTCATGTAATGTAACGTTTGCTTTTGTAATTTGTTAACTTATAATGTTCTCATGGATCAGTTCTTTTCCTATTGTGAAGCGCTCTGACACCTTCGGGTAAAGTCTGCGCTATATAAAAACGCATAAATAAATAATAATTAAATAAATAAATTTAAAAAACATCATCAACTTTTAGAAAGCATAGTGACCATGTGAGTTGCGTTGTTTCCTTTTGATAGGTAAGGTTTTAAGTGATATTGTGAGTACTTCGCAATTTAGTATACATGTATGACACCTCAATTTTCGCCAAGAATTACTTGTCAGGGGGCGATGGTAGGAAGGCCTTGTAGTCACACTCTGTTATCGAGATAAAAATATATACACCAGAGGTGGAGGGAGAAGGGAAAAAGGAGAACAACGTGAGGAGGTAAGGGTGAACGTCATGCGCTGCGGTTGTTTGAAAGCAAGCGCTATAGGTAATGTTAAGGAACGCAATGTTACGCAATCCTTCGTTTGGCCCTCTGCTCATAATCACTACTCCAAGGGTCCCATCCTGTGGATAAACCTATTACTCCCATCCGCTCCCCTCATTGGTAACAGGAGGTTTGGGCGGGGCTGCATCTTAAAGCCCGTCTGCCCCTGACAAGTAATTCTTGTCGAAAATTGGTGTAAGTCACATAAGTATATTAAATTGCGAAGTAATCACAATGTCACTTAAAACCTCAGTTATCAAAAGATAACTATGCAAGTCACGTGGTCACTATGTTTTCTAAAAGTTGAAGTTTTTTATAGAAGTTGATTATTGACTATTACCTGCTGTCATGGTATCCTGTCCTCTTGTGCCTAAGCTAAATCATACTACTAATGAGACTTTGATCTTTTGGAATGCCCCAAGTTACGTAAGTATAATTTTGTGTGTAAAATATGAAATATATAGGCGACAAGCAGGCTATGTTTAAAATCGCACATGCCAGAACTGATATGCGTGATCCTGCTACCATGAGTGAAATGTGTAATTAATTACATTTTCATCCTCCTTGCACCTCTGTCCACAGGATAATTTCACATGGAACAGCAAGTACAACCTTTTAATTATAAAGATTTGTATTGTTGCACGCCAGAACTAGCCTCGAGCATCGCACGTTCACTTTTGTTAAAATTGCAAGGTGATGGTACTGGGGGATTGTTTCTGTGGTAAAGCCCTGAAGCATGCCCTGGACCCATACGGGCCAATAGAGTAGGGCAGAAACAAGTTGGCACATGGAGTTTAGGATCATAGGGCCACAATATCCTGATTGCCCCTCTCTTTTTCACACACTGCCAAACCTCCTCTGCAGAGTGTCGGAAACAAGAAAGGGGGGAAACACAAACCCACTATAAATCTGAGTACCAAGCAGAAAAAACAAACAATGAATAAAGAAACAACTAGAGATTTGGGGGCAATTGGGTCCGAGGATATACTGCAGGCGAATGCTGAGCAACCACCTTCGGTGTCAAACCTGGTAACGGACCTTAAAGTATACTTTAGAACGATCATAAGGGATGAACTTAATATACTGTCAGATCGGATTGCTAAAGTAACATCACTGGTGGATCATTGGGCAGGCAAGGTAGAGACAGCCAACATGGGCCCGAGGTAACTAAAAATCTAGCCAAAGAATTAGCTTTGCTTACTAATAAAACAGTCCCCTCAGAACTTAAAGCACTGACCATTCCCACCAAGCCCAATTCGATCAATCAGGAGGTTGCAGATCCACGTTTGAGAATCCCACAACCACAGAGCCAAGATTCAAGTACTCCACACCAGAGGCCCATTCATGGTCCACTCTTAGAAACCATCCCTAGGCCACCATTGGCAAGATCACTTCCACCAAACAGCCAGCAACCAAGTTTAATTTATGGGACCTGTGCAAGGACCGTACCCTGTGACGAATTCATAGACTGAGAGTCCGTACTGCCTTGTATTAACTTACCCCCGGCCTCAACTCCTTATGTTATTGTGCTAGCTGGAGTACCAGAGTTGAAAAGGGGGAGCAGGGAATCTCATTCTGAGCTCAAAAATAAATGCATCTTTTGGTTAGTCAAAAATAGGCAATTCACATACAAACAAACAAATGAAATCATCCATACACGCAGGGTAGGCTGGTTGGGATGGAGGCCCAAAGATATTTTAGGAGATTGCATAGTGCTCAACCGTAGGGATACAAGGGTGGTGCAATCTATCTTAGACTGTGGATACCAGAGGGAGATGGGGGGCATTACCTTCCTCCCACTGGGATATTTATTCCCACCAAGGATCATGACGCATAACATGAGAAGAGCAGCTAACGACTGGGGGATGCGGGATCAGAGTAGGCCATTGGCTAGATTAAATCAGAACCTGCCCAGAACACTCCTTTATAACATCCCTGTTACAAATAGATTCAGCCCACTAGACTCAATTGATTAACTAAAGCATACTGGGCCCGCCTACCATAGCCCCAGCCTTGAAATCGAGCTTAGCAGGGGAACTCCGTATCCGGAGGAGCTAGCACAACAGGGAGGGATTAGCAAACAGGAAGGAGCTCAGGAGATGGTTGATGTGGGAATTGCAAGAGCTACAATTAGCAGCAACCAGGCACAGGTTCACACTGGCCACTTATCGCCCCATATACCCCAACATGATCCACAGGTGTCCAAGACCATGTCATTAAGAAACGGCAAAAGCCCTGTTTAACACAGTTAGCAATTCAAACTTGGCTAATGCTTATAGTCAGTTGGAAAGGGACGGAAAAATTGACCCGCCACAGGCCTACCCTGTCATGAGATTATTATCCTGGAACATAGCAGGACTTGCCTCGAAACTGGATGATCCAGATTGGGGTCTACTCATAGACCAAAATGAGTTGTGCATATTCCAGGAAACATGGGCAAGGGGGGATATACATAGAGAGGGCTATGCAACCTACTGTACCTCTGCTACCCAGGGGTTCAGGGATAGACCTTTTGGGGGATTATGTATCTGGGTTGACGTGCACCTCGGTTGTAAGGTCAAACAGATAGAGACCTCATCACCAGATATCCTCTGTATTTTTCTATCCTTTGCTAAAAATCTAGAATCGCTTTAATGTCTATTTGCAGCTTGTTTCCTATGGTCAGGTCTCCCCCACTCTCGATTGTCTTACCACCTTCCTTCCAACAATCCCGGACAATTATTGGGTTATTATAGGTGGGGATTTTAATTGCCAATTTGAACCTCTGAATGGCCTGCTCACAAGCATCTCAAGTGAGGAGGATTCCGTCTGGGCTATCCCAGACTCCAATATCTCGCCAATTCGGGCTTGGACTCCCCTGGCCCTACAAATGCTTGCACTTGTACTGAGTTCCTCACAATTGCTGTCTAGCTTCTGACAGCCCCGAGAAGCCCGCCTTCAATAGACCAGGACAGGCTTCGATCAAAGATTACATCTTAATTAATATTAGATCAAGGCATAGGGTGCTTGATTTTAAGATCTCCCCTCGCCACGAGAGTGATCATAACGATCTAGTGTTAGATGTCATTTTGATCTATGACGTTGGCTTCCAGATTACACCCTCCACAAGCTGACCCCAGTTTACAACTGGCCACTGGAGGGATAAAAGTCTGCAGAGGGGAGTTTTCTCAATCGCAGGACAAGCTGGCCTCCTTATACCAACAAATCACCCTCTTTTTAACTGTTGCAGATCAATCCTCTTTGACCAGCAGCACTATAACTGCCCAAATTAGATTTGCAAATAATCATCAAGATTTGATCTCTGTCCTGGCACACCTCTTTCACACAAACAAAAAGACTAGATTGAACAACAAACCTCGGCATGGTATAACAATCATTGCAAGGCAGCAAAGTTAGCTCTCTTCCCTGCCATCAGAACAAATGACAGGTCACAAATTAAAGAAGCCAGGGCGATTTATAAAATTGCAGTAGTTAAAGCTTATAGTAGTTGGAAAAGCGAAAAATGGGACACCATCAAAATTTTGCTGGATAACCACGATATGAGGGCATATTGGAATTTGATCAATTCTGGCACACCTGAAGGCAATTCTGCTATATTGTCAAATTTAGGGGAAGAAACCTGGAGAGCCCACTTTAATTCCTAGTATGCTGTGACCAATGATGAAGCCAGGCAGATGGCAATACCCCTTCCATATCCAGAGCCCTCTCACTGTGATACACCTCAGTTCTCCTTAAAGGAGATCACAGAGGCCTTAGTCAAAATCTTACCAGCAAAGGCACCAGGGCTGGATAAGATCCCTGGTAACCTCTTCCACTATGAGCCTCTGGTTTGGGCCCCCTATGTGTGGTCCCTGTTCAATGCCATCCTGCAGGGCTGGCATTTCCCCCCACTTGGGCTGGGGCTGAAATTATTCCAACATTTAAAAAGGGCTCACCGCTTAATCCTGCCAACTATCGCCCCATTAGTCTTTTAGACGTTACTCTTGAACAATTAGGAGCCCAGGGGGAATAAAGGGATTGAAACAGGTCGCCCCCCCACTCAATATCTTATCAACAGCACAAGACCTGCCCCTATATTATGTAGAAACAATTGTTTCCCATAAATCTTAACAGACCCCCTTCTTAGGGTGTCAATAAGCCGTGTGTGAATCTCACCCTACTGCTTAATTATGCCCTTGTGGTAATGAGTTTCTATTTAAGAATAATGTCTAAAACTGTGAGTGGCACTAAATACAACTGCACACCCTCACCACACCTTCTAAAGAAAAGAAATTCAGAAAAAAGGGGGAGGGGGAGTTGGCAGTGCCTCACGGGAGCAACACCCGCGGAGGAATGAACAGACTGGTACTCATCTGTGTCCTGACGTTATAATCATCAGCAACTGCCAACTATAACAAAGAAAAGGATAACAAACAGTGCAGACTACATTAACCAAAAATGTGCTCTTTGTCAGTGACCCAATGAGGTGCAACCACTCTGATTTCAAAGTGTGACACCACCACCGTTTAAAAAGAGCAGAGCTGCACTAGCTAAATTTCTTGTATTCAGTGCTGTGTGCCCACTCTATTAAAACCAAACCAACATGTTTCATTGCTGTGATAGATTTGTCTACGTTGTGGGGAGATTGTTTTGGTGCAGGAAGAGACACCTTCCTGCACAAAAACAACCACAAGAGGCTGTTTCCTCTTTCAATGCGGGTTGTAGAATGCAGCATGCATTGAAAGAGGAAAAAACGAGGAGAAATGAAAACATTTCTCCTCGTTGCGCCTTGCTACGCCACCTCTAGGGTGGCGTAGCATTCACATGCATTTCCAGATTTACGAGGAATCGTAAATCTGGAGATGTACTTGTTCGATGGATGTTGCGTGGGAACACCCACAGCAACACCCATGGAACGCCCCTACCACCACAGTGCTGCGTGTGAAGGGGCCATATTTAGGAAGAGAGGAAAAATCACGCAGGGTAGCTTTTCCTCTCCTTGTAAATTTGGAGGAGCCCCGGAAGCCACAAGTACGTCACGAAAAGTGACGTAGTGGTGGCGCAAGGGGTTTGTAAATCTGCCCCTTTGTGTCTTCTGCAGGAGTAGAGGCTTGGAGATCATTCTTCAGAAAACTAAGTATATGGTCTTCAATGCAAATAGTTACCATCAATCACCCACACCCTTGCTTAGACGGAAGGGCCCTAGAGAAGGTGTCCATCTTCGTATATATGGGAATTACTTTAACTGAAAAAATATAGAATGGGGGCACAAATAAAGAAAGCTAGCTAAAGTTTGCCCAGTCCACAGGGGGCATTGCTAAGGTATATAAGAGCTGCAAGCATAACATGATTGGCCTTGTGGCTGAACTCTACAAGGTGCAGGCCAGGGGTGCTGCTTCGTATGGAGCAGAACTATGGGATCATTGTTCCACTACTCCTTTATCGATTATAGAGAACTTGTTTGAAAGGCAACTCTCGGGCCTTCCCTCTAGCTCGCCCTTCACACCCATCAGAATGGATTTAGGGAATAGTTCTATTGCAGATGTAATCTCCTTTAGACCCCTCTTATACTGGAGCTGCCTCTTGTGCACTCCTGAACTAGTCTCATATAGAGATGTGCTGAGAGAAGTCATGAGTCTAGAAGGCGCAGGGAAACTCCCTTGGCTGGCTTACATTAGGAATATCTGCCAGGCCTTGGGGAGGCCGAACTTGTGGACCTCTCCTTAAGTAATTTGTCCTACAATCCCTAGAAAGGTACTCCTTGAGACACATAGAGAACATAAACTGGCTCAGCTGTGGAGGGGGTCTAAGTCTGGGTGCCTAACCCTTAGGTTTATGGAAGTAAAATTCCAATACAGACTAGAACCGGCGCTTGTATGATTTGCATATGGCTGGATATAATCTAAAGTGACGTTGTTGGTAAAAACGATGCACTGGGGTATGACCCCAAGTAAAAACTAGTGGCTGAGATTAATTTAAACATCCTACTCATCACTTTTTTGTGTACTTCAGTGTCTTATTTCCCAGCTCTTAGTCCAAACGCACCTCCAAATGATGAACCTTGCACCTCACTAAGGGGCCAATCACGAAAGGCCCGCCACCGACAGCTTGCGGTGGCGAGCCCTCTGCCATCGAACTACGATTCCCCGCTTGCCAAATTAGGATGGCAGGGGAAATCGGACTGTGACCGTGGCGGGCGCAAAGACCGCCAGCCACGGATCCGCCACAAGCAATTGTACAGATTGCCTGGTGGAGTGGTCTGCATCTCTAAAATGGTGGCGGTGCCTAGCAGGCATTGTCCGCCAAATTACAATGAAGGCTGTATCCAGCACTTACATGGTGGTGAAACCGCCATGGCACGTTTCGCGAGGATTGGTGTCGGGGGCCCATTGCGGGCCTCCCTTGTGTTCAGGTGGGGTGTTGGTGCACTGAGGGGGTACCACTACATTAAGTGGCAGGCACTATGTAGTGCCTGCCACGTAGTGCAGTGAAATGCAGGACATGCATTTTTAGCATTACGGCAGGTGCTGCTGCCAGCAGCACCCGCCGCGATGTGAAAGTGCTGGATGCGACTGCACCATGGCGTCCACATCCTAATGTGGAGTGCAGGACCGCCGCATGACAGGCGGGTGGTCCCAATCCCCGCTAAGATAACGGATGGATTTAAGTCCGCCTACGATAGTAATCGGCCCCTAAGATTTGCTTGCACCAGCTAAAAGGTTCATGCTTGGCATTAAACACACATTCATATTACTCTATTCTTCAGATGAAAGGCAACAATGGACTGGATGCAGATTTTCTAATTAGGGCATGAAATATATTGTGGGGTGCTCAATGCTCTGTTATTTTATGCCAGTGTCACACTGCCTTGAACTTTGTCTCACATTATCAAGTAGGAGCGTGGCTAAAAATGATTACTGATGTTTTTTCTCCTATACCTGCCCAACCCAATCATATGGTAGAAACCTGCTAAGAAATGAGTATGCATACTATTCAGTATAGAAACTTTGATTACCGCAAACTAGGCAATCATATGAAGCATCAGCTGAAGTACTAAAGAAACCTAATAAAATGCAGCAAACCTTGGATCATTTGCCTATGTAATTCACACCCTAAACAAATTTTGTTTTAAATTGTTGGGATGTGGCTCTGGGATTTTGTGAAAGGTCCTGAACCCTCTGTCTGCCGTTTGGAATCCCTCCTTATTGGCAGGTGTTCACTCCAACGGTGTATAGACCCTTGGTTTCCTCATTATGGGGCTCATTAGGATGGCGGACGGAAGTGCCTCCGCAGACCCAGAGCATGCGGAACATGCCTATTTTCCGTGCGCCCGTCGCGGACACTCCGTCCGCCAAATCAGGATACGAAATACGGGCCAAAATCCGTCCGCTGCGGTAGAACACGGTCCGCCGCACCACCACACCCAACCACGCGGTGGACGTAACCTATTCAGAGACTTCGCCGTACGGACTGACGTCTAGGACCGTCCTCCAAATCAAGATGGCGGAAAATACACATAAAAGCGCTGCGGAAAAACAACCTGCCTGAACACTGCGGATGCCCCACAGCGACCATACCCACCACGAGCCGCTCGCCGACATGGACCCTGCACTACACGCTTACCCGATACTCTTCGCGATCCACTACGTCCTAGTCTTGGCCCACCATCGAGGACGACGCAGGTAGGCTACAAACCATTCGCTGTCTGGAGAGGAGCACCTGCAAGGTCCGTGACGTAGGGAGGGGGGAGTGACATGTCCGGAATCGACATATTCTTGTGTACGGCAACGCCTCCAAGGGTCGTGACCCAGGTAGGGGGGAGTGACATGTATCTGAACCCACCGCCCTCAAGTAAATACAAATCCACACCAGCATCACACACGCAAGAATGACTCCGACAACCCACGACACATGATTGACAATTTTATTTACGCATAATCGGAGTAACATCACAGTCTAGGATCGAGCATGGGCAGTGTGGACACCAGAGCAGGTACATCAGAGACAGTACATCAGTATGAGAATAGCAACAGGGCAGTGTGGACACCAGAGCAGGTACATCAGAGGCAGTACATCAGTATGAGAATAGCAACAGGGCAGTGTGGACACCAGAGCAGGTACATCAGAGGCAGTACATCAGTATGAGAATAGCAACAGGGCAGTGTGGACACCAGAGCATGGTACATCAGATGCAGTACATCAGTATGAGAATAGCAACAGGGCAGTGTGGACACCAGAGCAGGTACATCAGATGCAGTACATCAGTATGAGAATAGCAACAGGGCAGTGTGGACACCAGAGCAGGTACATCAGATGCAGTACATCAGTATGAGAATAGCAACAGGGCAGTGTGGACACCAGAAAAGGTACATCAGAGGCAGTACATGAGAGGGGCTAGGTGCATCAACAGTCCATGGCATCGAACAGCTACATCAGAGGCAGCACATGAGAGGGGCTAGGTGCACAAACAGTGCATGGCAAGGCACAGGTCCATCAGAGGCAGTACATCAGAGGGCATACATCAGTATGAGAATAGCAACAGGGCAGTGTGGACACCAGAGCAGGTACATCAGATGCAGTACATCAGTATGAGAATAGCAACAGGGCAGTGTGGACACCAGAGCAGGTACATCAGATGCAGTACATCAGTATGAGAATAGCAACAGGGCAGTGTGGACACCAGAGCAGGTACATCAGAGGCAGTACATCAGAGAGCACACAACAGCAACTTACATCACACTATCAGGTGGATTGCTTGAAGTACCCGCATCCGACAGACTGCCAGCACCAGAAACCGGAGTGTGACACACAGCCACAGATGTAGTGACTGACACGTGAGCCACAGACCCAGATACACTGCCAGCACCTGATACATGAGTGTGAGACACAGCCACAGCCCGAGTGACTGACACATGGCCCATAGACCCAGATACACTGCCAGCACCTGATACAGGAGTGTGAGACACAGCCACAGCCCGAGTGACTGACACATGGCCCATAGACCCAGATACACTGCCAGCACCTGATACAGGAGTGTGAGACACAGCCACAGCCCGAGTGACTGACACATGGCCCATAGACCCAGATACACTGCCAGCACCTGATACAGGAGTGTGAGACACAGCCACAGCCTGAGTGACTGACACATGGCCCATAGACCCAGATACACTGCCAGCACCTGATACAGGAGTGTGAGACACAGCCACAGACCGAGTGAATGACACATGGCCCATAGACCCAGAGACACTGCCAGCACCTGATACAGGAGTGTGAGACACAGCCACAGCCCGAGTGACTGACACATGGCCCATAGACCCAGATACACTGGCAGCACCTGATACAGGAGTGTGAGACACAGCCACAGACCAAGTGAATGACACATGGCCCATAGACCCAGATACACTGCCAGCACCTGATACAGGATAGGTCTCGACTGATACACTGCCACTAACAGACACATGCGAGTCAACTGCACCAGCGCCACTGGGACCACTGAAATGATGAGCCACAGGGCTGTATGGTCCAGGAGGCAGGGTGGCTCTGGGAGTGGGGGATAGTTGCAATTGTCCGACATCGGATTGTGCATGTGTCAATGCTGTGTGTCTACGTTTCTTGTGGACATGTGCCTACACCCTGGACAGGACAGGACTGACAAGTGGGCCGGACTGAGAATAAATTTCACCCACCATGGGAGGTGCATCTGCTGGGGGGGGAATGCTCTCTGGGGACGTGCTGGAGCCTGCTTGTCGTTTGCTGAGTGGCTGCCTTGTGGCCTCTGCATCATGTGTCATGGGGGATGCTACTACAGGGTCCACCTGCATCCGTCCCTGACGGGCCCTGATGGGAGTGGAGGTAAGTGGTGACTCCACTGCGGAGACATCTGTATTCCGTTTCCCAGAAAACAGCAGCCTCAGTGCATCAATGGGTGATGTATGCCTGTCCCTGACAGCGCCACTGTCCATGGGAGATGCCTTGGGCCTTGGATGTTCCATTTCCGTAGGAGTACTGTTGTCTGCGGACTTTCCCTGTTCCCTGGATGGTGCCCTGTTCCAGGCAGCAGACTTGTCGTCTGTGGTGTACATATCCCCAGGACACACCTTCTCCCCGTGTGTGTCCCTTCCCCTGGGAGTGTCCGTGCTCTTCTTAGGTGCGTTTGTCTTGTGACTGTCCTTGTCCCTGCCCTTGGGAGTGGCTCCTTCTTTCCTACTTTCCCTGCCCTTGGGAGTGGCTCCTTCCTTTCTAGTCTCCCTGCCCTTGGGAGTGGCTCCTTCCTTCCTCCTTCCTGCCTAGTCTCCCTGCCCTTGGGAGTGGCTCCTTCCTGCCTAGTCTCCCTGCCCTTGGGAGTGGCTCCTTCCTGCCTAGTCTCCCTGCCCTTGGGAGTGGCTCCTTCCTTCCTAGTTTCCCTGCCCTTGGGAGTGGCTCCTTCCTTTCTAGTCTCCCTGCCCTTGGGAGTGGCTCCTTCCTTCCTCCTTCCTGCCTAGTCTCCCTGCCCTTGGGAGTGGCTCCTTCCTGCCTAGTCTCCCTGCCCTTGGGAGTGGCTCCTTCCTTTCTAGTCTCCCTGCCCTTGGGAGTGGCTCCTTCCTTCCTCCTTCCTGCCTAGTCTCCCTGCCCTTGGGAGTGGCTCCTTCCTGCCTAGTCTCCCTGCCCTTGGGAGTGGCTCCTTCCTGCCTAGTCTCCCTGCCCTTGGGAGTGGCTCCTTCCTTCCTAGTTTCCCTGCCCTTGGGAGTGGATCCTTCCTTCCTAGTTTCCCTGCCCTTGGGAGTGGCTCCTTCCTGCCTAGTCTCCCTGCCCTTGGGAGTGGCTCCTTCCTGCCTAGTCTCCCTGCCCTTGGGAGTGGCTCCTTCCTTCCTAGTTTCCCTGCCCTTGGGAGTGGCTCCTTCCTTCCTACTCTCCCTGGCACTGGGAGTATGCGAGCCCTCAAGAGATTTATTCGTCTTCTCAATGTCCTCGTCCAAGGTAGTGTCAATGGAAGTGGGAGTGAGGCTTGCCTTGGTAGTACCTTGTGTGTGGGATGGCTGTGCAGCATGTGTAGCCATTACACCCAACCCCTCTTTTGCTTCATGTGTGTGTACTCCACTATATCTGACGTTGTCCTTGTGAACAGATTTAGCTGACCTAGGGGATAGGGTCTGAGGTCTCCGTGCCTTGACGTGCTGGCTGACGCTGCTTCTAGTGCAATAACCTGTATTAGAGTCCTGGTCAGAATATTCACTCCCCCCTGAGACATCCAGTGTTGTATATGGTGGAACAGAAGTACCACCCAGTCCATGCGACTGTACAATGGCAGACGACACACTGTTAGCCAATGACTGCAGTGTCCTGTGTACACCAGCCAGATCACCATGCATACCTTCCATGAATGCCACCACCTGCCCCAACTTCCTATCGTGGTCTTGGAAAGTATTTATCATATTGGTCTGCCCCACACACAGCTGTCGCAGCAGATCAACAGCCTCTGCACAAAGTGCATTTTGGCTCACCGAGGCTGGGGCAGCGGTGCCGACACCGAAGGCCACTCTGCTCCTCCTACTCCTGCGTGCACGAACAGTACATGGTGCAGTTGGCGGCAGGGTGGGCCCTGTGTGCTGTGTCCCGACCGAAGGTGTTGATTGCCCACTCCCAGTCAGTGACAACAGTGCTGACTCACCAACACTGTCGGAAGATGATGACGATGTTGTCTCCACATGCGAGTCCTCCGGGACGGTCCTGTCCCCCTCTCCGGCTCTGGCCCCTTCGGTGTCAGTCTGCGCGTGCGCGACGTCTGATCCGGATGCATTGCCTTCTATCATCTCCGCCGTCTGTGGCTGAGTGCCCTCTGCCAAAGCTGAAATGCACAGGAAATTGGTGTAAGTCATGGGCACACTCACGTACAGTACTGCTACGGAATCCCTAAAGCCACTGATGACAATGTCCATCGATCCCCCAACCTGCACACGGCCCACCCCAACCAGTCATCCTCACAGGAATTAAGTGGCGTTGGCCGTAATACATGTACAGCATGCACACTGGGCATGAGGAACTACATCTGCACACAAGTGTTGCCAAGGGGTGACGGAGCACTACAGCATTTGCATGAAAACTGAACTGCTTAGCGGGTGGCGTCTCAACATGCCGCATCGGGAAGTGAAATTTTACTGCGCCAATGTCACCAACATGCCATTGGAACGAGCCACACGATCGACGGAAGTCCCTAATGTGTGTGGGCAACAATACATGCATTGCACTCACAAGCAACATACACTGACAGTATGCTTACCGCCACGTTGCTGTTCATCCACACGCAACCGCTCGGACAGGTCAGGATGCGTCACAGCTATGATACGGTGCATGAGAGGGGTCATTGAGCGTCGGGTCAGACGTGCCGTCCTTGGAATCATCCCTAGTGTCACTTCCGCGACATTCTTGCTCAGTCTGGAAATGTCGTCCCAGCGTTTGTGGCAGTGTGTATGTCGTCTATTGGACACCCCCGCTGCTCGTACATCACGTGCAATGCTCCTCCACACGTCCTTGCGAAGGTGCAGCTTGACCTACCATGATGGGAGACAAAAGGGTGCAAGTCAGTGGACAGTTGGCCAGTCACAAAGATAGGGGCAACACATTTCTCTCTGCAGCCATGCACATTTCGAATCTTTTGTTGGTCACACATCACACCGCCAAGTTTCCAGAGCCCAGGTGTCATAGGACACCTCATGCACAATAACCTATCCCCCACTGCACTTACCACCTGTCCGGGTGCGCCGTACAGGCGTCCGTAGTTGCGGAGCACACCGTCCACGAGGACATCAAGCTCCGCGGCGGTGAAGGGACGAGACCGGATCTCTTTGACTCTCGACATGCCAAGGTCACGGAGTATGGCACTAGAGCGGCAGTCGGTGGTCAGCTCCGCAGCAGCAGGTGGAGGTGATGGTCATAGGCAGCAGTCGGTGGTCAGCTCCGCAGCAGCAGGTGGAGGTGATGGTCACAGGCAGCAGTTGGTGGTCAGCTCCGCAGCAGCAGGTGGAGGTGATGGTCACAGGCAGCAGTCGGTGGTCAGCTCCGCAGCAGCAGGTGGAGGTGATGGTCACAGGCAGCAGTCGGTGGTCAGCTCCGCAGCAGCAGGTGGAGGTGATGGTCACAGGCAGCAGTCGGTGGTCATCGTAGAATGTATGCTTTTGCACATCACACATATATAGGGCCCTGTGGCCATGTCAGTGGCATACGGCGCCAGCCATTGGTCAGCCGTGGAAGCGTGTTTGGAATTGGGCCAATGATTGGCCCTGGTGTTGCGGTGAACAGCATACGGTACTTACTATTGGGCACACGTGGCCCATGTCCACACCTCCCATTGGCTGCACGTGCACAGACCGTCACGCTCACACACCGGCAAGTGCATGTGCTAGACACCGGGACGGATGCATCATTTGCAACAAAGTTCTAACAGTGGCGCCACCATGGCGGGGCACGTATTCGGCGGGGGAGGTGCAGGCCAAAACATCCATAAGCTGATGTCAATGCACATGGCAGTTCATGACCCCCCTTACAGTGACATTGCATCAGCCAGCCTACACCGGCCGGCCCAGCCATGCCCATGACCGCCGTGCGGGCCATGCCAACTACCGCCGTTTCAGGCCCCGTCCACTTCCGCCGTGCCAGGCCCTGCCCATGACCGCCGTGCCGCCCATGCCAACTACCGCCGTTTCAGGCCCCGTCCACTTCCACCGTGCCAGGCCCTGCCCATGACCGCCGTGCCGGCCATGCCAACTACCGCCGTTTCAGGCCCCGTCCACTACCGCCGTGAGGACCGCCGTGCCGGCCATGCCAACTACCGCAGTTTCAGGCCCCGTCCACTACCACCGTACCAGGCCCAGCCCATGACCGCCGTGCCAGGCCCTGCCAGGGCACGGCGGTAGTGGACGGGGCCTGAAACGGCGGTAGTTGGCATGGCCGGCACGGCTGGCATGGGCAGGGCCTGGCACGGCGGTAGTGGACGGGGCCTGAAATGGCGGTAGTTGGCATGGCCGGCACGGCGGTCATGGGCAGGGCGTGGCACGGCGGTAGTGGACGGGGCCTGAAACGGCGGTAGTTGGCATGGCCGGCACGGCGGTCATGGGCAGGGCCTGGCACGGCGGTAGTGGACAGGGCCTGAAACGGCGGTAGTTGGCATGGCTGGCACGGCGGTCATGGGCAGGGCCTGGCACGGCGGTAGTGGAGGGGGCCTGAAACTGCGGTAGTTGGCATGGCCGGCACGGCGGTCATGGGCAGGGCCTGGCACGGCGGTAGTGGACGGGGCCTGAAACGGCGGTAGTTGGCATGGCCGGCACGGCGGTCATGGGCAGGGCCTGGCACGGCGGTAGTGGAGGGGGCCTGAAACGGCGGTAGTTGGCATGGCCGGCACGGCGGTCATGGGCAGGGCCTGGCACGGCGGTAGTGGACGGGGCCTGAAACGGCGGTAGTTGGCATGGCCGGCACGGCGGTCATGGGCAGGGCCTGGCATGGCGGTAGTGGACGGGGCCTGAAACGGCGGTAGTTGGCATGGCCGGCACGGCCGTAGTTGGCATGGCCGGCATGGCGGTCATGGGCAGGGCCTGGCACGGCGGTAGTGGAGGGGGCCTGAAACGGCGGTAGTTGGCATGGCCGGCACGGCGGTCATGGGCAGGGCTGGGCCGGCCATGCCATGGTGGCGCCACTGTTTGAACTTTGTTGCAAATGATGCATCCGTCCCGGTGTCTACCACATGCACTTGCCGGTGTGTGAGCGTGATGGTCTGTGCACATGCAGACAATGGGAATGTTGAACGCGGGCCGCGTATGGCCAGACGTAAACAGTGGAAGCAGTGCACCGCCATGGCGTGGTCAATGATTGCATGTCAGCTGACGTTGCACCTTGTTTCATTGTCTGCAGCTGCATGATGACGGTTGTGTGCGTGATTGCGTGACTCCACAGTTCATGCTCTATCCCATGTGTGTCCATACCATGCCCATCGGTGTGCCACAAATGTCCATCACATGTGCATGTCGACATCGGTTATTTCCATACACAAGTTTATCGTACCTCACATCTACACAGTAGATCCAGGATGTATTGCCACATTGTGATTCAGTTGTCAGTGACTGGTATATGTGTGATATTGACTATGGTGGGGGTTCACTTGTGTTCAGTGCATGCGTGTTGCCTATTGGGTCACCATGCATGTGATGTCCGTTTGGTCACCATTATTGGTGTTGCCATTGGTGCATCAAGAAATGGTGTGTGTATATTTTCGTTTGTGTGCATGCACTTGCATGTGTGTATGTCATGTTGCGCATACACATGTGGGTCATGTCACATGTCTTGTTGGCAGTAATGTTGAGGTGAGACAAAGTGCATTGCACATGTTGCAACACATCATGTAGCTAATGGATGCACATTGTTGCTACGTCAATCCATGTTGTTGTGACAATTAGAGATGTCACACATATGCTAATTGAACACTGCCTGTTTACATGTTGGATAGAGTGCGATGACATGTGAGTGAGTTGCACAGACATGCGCTGTATGTGAATTGACTTCCATTCCATTTACTCCCACACAGGAGGGCTCAAAATGTCCATCGCCCATACACTGTGCTGGAGGATATGGTGGACGAGGAGGTGATCAGGAAATTCAGGCTTGATCGACGTCGATTGCTGGAGCTTGTGAACCAATTGTCTCCTCACCTGCAGCCGCGAAGAACCTCTCCAGGTTCTATTTCACCCACCCAAAAGGTGATGGCGGCACTCCATTTTTTTGCAACAGGCACATTTCAGTACACTGTTGGACATGCCGGGGGAATGTCACAGGCCATGTTCAGCACGGTACTTCGGGATGTACTGACAGCCATGATGCTGTACCAGAACGACTACATACATTTTCCACAGGCGGCAGAGTTGGCAGCGGTCAAAGCAGACTTCTATGCACTGGGTCGCATACCACACGTTGTGGGTTCCATTGATGGCACGCATATTGCGATCATTCAACCACGGGCACGTGAGCAGGTGTTTAGGAATCGGAAGCACTTCCACTCCCTAAACGTGCAGGTGGTGTGCCAGGCCGACAACATAATCTCACATGTGTGTGCAAGATTTCCTGGCTCTGCACATGACGCCCACATCATGCGGAGCAGCATTGTCCCCCAACTGATGGCAAATCTGCGTCCGGCACAAGCGTGGCTTGTTGGTGAGTATGCTGTGGTGACAGGAGTGATATCTGTGTGGCTTGGTGTGCCCACATGTTCAGGTAGTGATGTTTCTCTCTCTCTCTAATTTCCACAAACACAGGCGACTCAGCTTACCCAAACAGGCCTTGGCTTCTGAGTCCAATACGCAATCCCACTACAGCAGGAGAAATGCGATACAATGATGCCCATGGAAGGACACGTTGAGTGGTGGAACGAACATTTGGCCTGCTTAAGTCTAGGTTTCGGTGCCTGGATAAGACTGGAGGGGCCCTGCCTTACTCACCAGGCAAAGTATGCAAGATTGTGATTGCCTGCTGCATGCTCCACAACCTGGCTGTGCGCAATAACATTGAACTGCTCTTGGACCCAGATGAACAGCAAGTTCCTTGCCCTCCCGACCCACCCATGTCGACTGATGAGGATAGTGGTGAGGAGGAAGGTGTGGACCAGAGGCGCCAGCTCATTGATCGCTACTTCCCTTGATTGTGAGTGTGCCCCTCTTGTGCTACTTGTGTATGCCCTGTGTAGGTTTGCTGCTCTTGTGTCATTGTGTTGGGCATCATCTATGTGTTTTGTTATGTGATGTATGCATGTGTGTGTGTCTCTTCATTTATGAGTACATGCACGTCTCCATGATGTGTGTAGTCTCATCCATTCCTGTTGCGATGTGTGTGGTTTGTTGAAAGTTGCACTGCAGTGTGTTGGGATGAGTGTGATGGTGTTTCCTAACGTGTGTTTGCGTTTTCTATGTTTCCCTAGGTCACTCCCTTGCGGCATGATTGTGTACCAGTTGGATCCCTAAACCTGGTTACGTCTGTTTCTAATGCAATCATGTGAATAAACATGGAGGCAACACATCATTGAGTGAGTAAGTGGTATTTATTTACAGATTGTGCATAGGTGTAGGTGCATATTTACAAATGAGTGAAGCAGTGGGGGAGTGAGAGTCAAAGGTTATGGCAGATGAGATGTCCGTGCAGACACCACATAGGGTGGTGTCTGCCTAGTGCAGCAGGCCTGTGCCAGGTGGGACCGGATAGTTGGCAGGGTGAATGGCAGGCTCAGGTACTCAAAAGAGTCATTGTCGGCTCCTCTTGGAGCGTGTGGCAGGAGCTTCGACACTGCTCTCGCCCACTTCCAGCCTCGGGCGGCCCCTCCGTCTTTGTGTCGGGACGGAGTCAGCTGGGGGCGCTGGCTGATCAGGTACCACATCCGCCGCCAGTGGCGCAGGTGTTGGTGGCGGTAGCGTTGTTTGAGGGGGTGTGGGGAGGGTGGTGTTGGCGGATAGCCTCGTGCTAAAAATGTCCACGAGTTGGCCAAGCCGCCTCTCGATGGCCCCCAACATCGCTGTGTTGTCAACAAAGTCCTGGTGGGCCCGGTCTGCCTGTGCCTGGCCACGTAGATAGTTTTCCTCCACCCTGGCTAGTGCTTCTAGACACTGTTGCATGGCATTGGGTGTAGTTGTTTCATCATGCCTTCTTTGTGCTGTGCTCCTGCCTGCAGGATCTGGCCTTGCATCTGTGGTTTGCCTCACACTCTCCCTGCGTGGCTGGGATGGCGCTGGCCCAGCGTTGGGCGGTGGGTTGGGCAGGGTGGCAGGGGCAGAAGTGGTGGTAGTAGTGGTGGTGGAGGTGGTGCTGGAGGTAGCTGTGCAGGTCACAGTAGCCGGTGTTGTGGTAATGCCAGAGGCCGTAGTAGTTGTTGGTGCCGGTGTGACCTGGGAGCCAGATGTCCCTGGCTGCCTGCTTGAGCCGGCACCATCCTCAGCCCCGGAGGTGGCTGGCCAATCGTCCCCTGAAACTTCTGAGTGTGGGGAGGCTGGAGGCCTGGTGTTTATTGCAGCTGTCAGATTAGGATCCCCTGCAAAACAAAAATGTGAGGATGAGTCATGTGGCCATTACGTGTACATTTATTTATATTTGACATTCAGTCGGCACTGGCACACACCCCACCCATCACCACCACCCTCTCTATGGACATGGGGGCCTGTTGGGAGTTGTAGTTCCGTCCCCTCACACACCCCACCCACCACCACCACCACCACCCTCTCTATGGACATGGGGGCCTGTTGGGAGTTGAAGTTCCGTCCCCTCACACACCCCACCCACCACCACCACCCTCTCCATGGACATGGGGGCCTGTTGGGAGTTGGTCTAGTGACCTGTAGCACACCCCACCCAACACCACCACCCTCTCTATGGACATGGGGGCCTGTTGGGAGTTGTAGTTCCGTCCCCTCACACACCCCACCCACCACCACCACCCTCTCTATGGACATGGGGGCCTGTTGGGAGTTGAAGTTCCATCCCCTCACACACCCCACCCACCACCACCACCCTCTCTATGGACATGGGGGCCTGTTGGGAGTTGTAAATCCGTCCCCTCACACACCCCACCCACCAACACCACCCTCTCTATGGACATGGGGGCCTGTTGGGAGTTGTAAATCCGTCCCCTCACACACCCCACCCACCAACACCACCCTCTCTATGGACATGGGGGCCTGTTGGGAGTTGTAGTTCCGTCCCCTCACACACCCCACCCACCAACACCACCCTCTCTATGGACATTGGGACCTGTTGGGAGTTGAAGTTCCGTCCCCTCACACACCCCACCCACCACCACCACCCTCTCTATGGACATGGGGGCCTGTTGGGAGTTGAAGTTCCGTCCCCTCACACACCCCACCCACCACCACCACCCTCTCTATGGACATGGGGGCCTGTTGGGAGCTGTAGTTCCGTCCCCTCACACACCCCACCCACCACCACCACCCTCTCTATGGACATGGGGGCCTGTTGGGAGTTGAAGTTCCGTCCCCTCACACACCCCACCCACCACCACCACCCTCTCTATGGACATGGGGGCCTGTTGGGAGTTGACGTTCCGTCCCCTCACACACCCCACACACCACCACCACCCTCTCTATGGACATGGGGGCCTGTTGGGAGTTGAAGTTCCGTCCCCTCACACACCCCACCCACCACCACCACCCTCTCTATGGACATGGGGGCCTGTTGGGAGTTGGTCTAGTGACCTGTAGCACACCCCACCCAACACCACCACCCTCTCTATGGACATGGGGGCCTGTTGGGAGTTGGTCTAGTGACCTGTAGCACACCCCACCCACCACCACCACCCTCTCTATGGACATGGGGGCCTGTTGGGATTTGTAGTTCCGTCCCCTCACACACCTCACCCACCACCACCACCCTCTCTATGGACATGGGGGCCTGTTGGGAGTTGTAGTTCCGTCCCCTCACACACCCCACCCACCACCACCACCCTCTCTATGGACATGGGGGCCTGTTGGGAGTTGGTCTAGTGACCTGTACCACACACCACCCAACACCACCACCCTCCCTATGGACATGGGGGCCTGTAGGAGTGGTTTAGACGTTGGTGAGTATGTGGACTGCATGCATGGGTTGGGGTCTGGGAGATGTGTCTTCAGAGTTGTGTGAGGCACACCGTGTTGTTGTGTTTGTGGTGCTTGGTTGGTACTTACCAGCCTCTTCTCCCTCATCAAGTCCATCAAGGGTCTCAGGGTGCAGGATGGTCAGCACCTTCTCCTCCCACTCGGTGTACGGTAGGGGCTCCGGGGGGGTTCCACCGCCTGTGTGGTTGGCCCGGAGAAAGTTCTTGGCTCCGATGGATTTCACCCGGGTCTTGAGGTCGTGCCACCGCCTCTGAATTTCCTGCTTCGTCCTCGGGACGGTCCCGGAGGCATTGACCCTGGTGACGATCCGGTCCCACATGCTGTTCTTCCTAGCTATGCTGGTCTGCTGCACTAGGGCCCCAAATAAGTGGGGTTCGACAGGAATAATCTCATCGACCATAACCCTTAACTCGGTGTCGGTGAATTTAGGGTTTTTCTTGGGTGCCATGGTGCTCGGGGTGTGTGTTTGTGTGAATTAGGAGGTGCTGGTGTGTGGTGTTTAGGGATGGTGTGGTGGGTCTTTGTGTGCAGGGTGTGTTTGGGTGTGGGTTATGTGTATGATATCTGTTTTATGCTGTTGGCTAAGTGGTGTCTCCTGCTAGCAGCTATGCTGTGATGCAGAGGATTTCTGGAGTGGGTGGGAGTTAATTTATAGTCTGTGTGTTGGCCCTGTGTGAATGTTGATTGGCAGTCAGGTGATAGGTGGGTGTGTTGGCAGGTGTGGTTTATGCGGTTCTTGGGGGTGGGTCATTGTGTCTTGTGTTTGGTTTAGATGTGTCAGGTGGGTGGTCGTTCTTTTTCCTGTGTTTGGTGTTAAATTATGTCGCAATGTATGGCATTGGTTTGACTGTAGGGATGTTGTTCCTGTTGGACTTCTGCTGTGGTGCACGGTTTCTCGTAGCATTGGTACCGCCGCGGACGTGGATCGCGGTGGCTACCGGGGTACTTGCAGAGTTATCCTAATTGCGGACACGGACACTACGCAGGTATCGCGGGGGAGGTTGTTGTTATCCTGGTCATGTGCGTACGCGGCGGTCGGTGTTATTTTGGTTCCGTCCGCCTGCCGCGGCCTCAGGTGTACTTCGACCGCCGGGACGGAGATTGTCGTGCTCCGTCCGCCGCGATCGGCGTTTCTATCAGATTTGATCCTAATCGCTATTGCGGTTTTTCCGCGGACAGGTCCGGAGTATCTTGCCACCTTCCTCGGCGGACGGAACACGTTTCCGTCCGCGATCCTAATCGACCCCTAAATGTCTTGTTCAAAAAAGCATGGTAGTGTCTCCCCTTTTGTTAGTAAAGCTTGCTCCAATCCATATATGTATTGATCCAATTTTACTTTATATATTTTTCCTTATTTCGAGTGACAATCCGTTATTCAGTATAGTTGAAGGAGTAATACATATATGGACTGGAGAAAACTTTACTAACAAAAGGTGAGACACTCCTACGGATCTGTAAACTTATTTTATAGCGGTACAGGAAATCTGAGCTTGTCGGGCAGGTGTGAGAGTTGCACAAGGCACTTTATTTCAGTATCATGTGGGAGTATGCATTGTTCTAGTGCATTTCCCATCCAGGGTGTAAGAATGAGCACAGATCAATGTTTCCCAGGCACGGCCCGTGCAGGGTGTTATACCGGGCGGTGACGTCAGGAAGGGGAGGGTCAGGGTGTGGAGTTGTTAAGTGCGGGATATGAACCATTACAGGTAAGTACCGAAAAATATAAATAAAACGAATTTCGTTGCCAGCGTGGGCAACGAAATTCGTTTTATTTATATTTTTCGGTACTTACCTGTAATGGTCCATATCCCACACTTTACAACCCCCCACCCTGACCCTCCCCTTCCTGACGTCACCGCCCCGGTATAACACCCTGCACGGGCCGTGCCTGATGTTTCCATTAAATGTGCCCACTATGGCTTGTTTGGGTGATGCTACAAAGTGTCAGACCTTGCTTTTCCACCATATGTTTCAAGTTTCATTTTTGACATGGCAGCAGAAGGAGTTGCTGTTGAATTTAGTGAGAAAGAGGCTGAATCATAAACTTGCCATATGTAATACAGAGGCTTAGAATGGGTCAATGCACCTATACTTTTTAGATTGCGCTGTATGAAGCCTATACTAGGAAACTCCCAGTAGTGATTGCCTCTTCATGCCTCTGAACTGCACTAAGTACAACCAACACAATAAATTGTAGATTTTCTTAATTAATGTATGCATTTGATGAAGCGAGGTGGAAAAACAAAATTTTGTGTACCCCTCGTGAAGTTTCTTACGCATAACAGTAACATGAATTAATCGTGCGGTTTTGAAATTAACCAACATAGAATAGAAATGCACACACGCAAATACATGCAGGAAAAACTAATTTGCTTATGTTGCAAATCATAATCGACTAATAAAGTGATATTGTTAGGTCTATAATTAACGCAGTTGCTATAAGCTAACCAAAATCAACATGAATGTGTTTTTTTCTGTTTATTTGTGGCATGAAAGATGGAGAATGGTGAGTATACCACGCATATATGTTGCTTTATCTGCTAGGTAATGACTAACAGGGATACCTTAGTATGGTGGGAGGTAAACAGAAGGGTTAAATTTCAACAATTATCGTTTAATTGTGTTTGTTTCTATAATAGTTTCCATTCTGGCCCATGCAGCCTAATAAAAAATGGACGTCTCTGTGACTCCAAGATTGTGGTGCTGTACACATGCGCGACTGAGCACAAGACGAGCGTGAGCTGCCTGTGCCTGTGCGGAATGGGTCAAGGACAATGTACCCTGAAAGCCCGACTGATTGTCAACAAAAATGAACATCCGCATCGTGGGCATGTGAAAAACTATTTAAATATCCATTTTAAGGAAACAAGTGACCAGACTAGAGCCAAGACAGAGAGGACTTTCATATTTGATAACACCATGATTTTCTAACAATAAGATGATGAGGTTATGCTCATCCACCCCTCAACTTGTCCAATCAGAACTGTTAAAGACCCCAAATGTTTCAAAATTTAGATAGATTAGTTAGTGAAAAAGGGTATAAAAGAGAACGTTCAGAATTAAGGAATAACCCCCCTTCCTTCCTGATTTTCATCTTTGCATCCCGACATGCTGCCAGATTGCTGTATCTTTCTCATGGCGTAAGGACTTTGACATTTTTCTAAACTTTAACTTTTCTTTGAATGGGTGTGGAGTCCTTTTATGAGATGATCAACTAGTGAGACTAGAGAGATGATCTTTGGGAACTATTCGGTCCTATACTGATGTCTGTGTCCTGGGATTGTGATAAGATAACTTCACTTATTTCCTGAACTTTTAAGCTAATAAATATAAATATTTTTGAATTTACTCCTTTTCTTTCTTAGGCTATGTCTAATTAAATAAATAAATAAATAAATACATGAATAAATATAGGTCATGCTAGGAGGTTTTCTCTTTAAATAAAAAATAAATAAATGAGGAATTAAGCTGGTCTTGTTTATCCTTCAGTTAATTTTTACAAGCAGATCCAGTGACAAATAATGGTGGTGTGTCTGAATAATTTTTCTCGTAAATAAACCATGGTAAAAGAATTTAAACTGCAGATGTATATTATAAATATTAGCGCATAAATTAGACACTCCGCTATGTTCCAGCAGCTCTCCTTCTGATCTTCACTGAATCCTTGAAGTAGGGTAAATGTGTGTGTAAGTGATTCGCACTGTTATGGGCCCCACTGATGAGTAAAGGTATAATTGAGTTCTTCAAGGAATAGGTGATGGGTTTTTAAGAAATTTCTTGAGTAGCGCTGCATCTGTTTATTATTTGGTAGCAGAGCATAGGTTGCTATAGATTAAGTAGGATAAGATGTATAGGGCAATGTATACAGAATTTTGATGAACAGAATTTATAACTAACACCTGTTGAGTTTGTATTACGTTATATGTAGTCTGGAAAAGGCTTCCAGAAAGTTTGGGAAGCTGGTTACTCGGTCTGCAGGCAGAGGAAGTATGGCAAGTGAAGCCGCACATCACATACTCTGTTTCAAAGTAGTGACATTGTCGTATGTTACAAGTTTAGGGACCTTTACGTGTGAAAGGATAAATGTATACCGAGGGTAGTCTATAAAATCT
The DNA here is from genome assembly GCF_964263255.1 of Lissotriton vulgaris. Taxonomy (NCBI): domain Eukaryota; kingdom Metazoa; phylum Chordata; class Amphibia; order Caudata; family Salamandridae; genus Lissotriton; species Lissotriton vulgaris. The sequence goes on along the minus strand of NC_141697.1, from coordinate 514,577,590 downwards.
TGGCCTTAAGTACAGGGATCATTGTGTATTCTGATTTAAAACTTACTGCTGGGAGAGTAATAGAGCTTAACCTAAGCTTGTGAGAAGGGTAAAGTAGAGGGATGTGCTACTTTATCGGCGAGTCTAAAATTCTGTGGTAGAGAAGAGGTAAGCGCTGTCTCCTGGAAAAACAGAATACTTGTTTGATTGAGGAAACTATCACTTTGGTTTTAGCGAAACAGACGAATGGAGTTGTTTGATGTGGTTACTAACGGATTTTAGCTGTATAAAAGGGTAAATACAGATTGCCAATAAATTTTGTAAAGGTGCTATAGAAGCTACAGAAGACGGAGCAGGGCTGACGTCAAAGGTATCGTGCTGGGATTGGTCTGCGCAACCAAGACAGAGTTAGAGCTGATTAGTGCATCAGTCGGAACAGCGAGATTATTGGTTGAGCACTAGTGAAATGTATCTTTTTCTAATTGGTGCATTAGTGTGAACCGTGCTGTGATAGGCTGGTGAAGCGAAGCAGTTTGCAGAAAGGTGTGCAATTGCTTTGAAAGTCCGGAAATCATCAGGAGATTGGAATTTTATTACGGAGAAGAGAAAGGGAAATCTTCATGCTTTCACAAACTAAAAAATGTATTTAAGAAGGACAAGGCAATAGTGACAGGAGAGGGAAAATTACGCCTAACATGCCTGCATCGAACATGATGACAAAATATGGCTATCATACCTGTATACGGTTGGAAAATTGGGCTAGATATACCAAGAATTATGGCCCATTAGCATTTCCAGAAGTAGGATCTTTTAGTCTTGCAGTACTATGAAATTTGAGAGAAAAAATTATGAAGCTGTAACCGAGACCTAGACTGACTCAATTTGAAGCATTAGTAGAGTGGGAAGATGAGATGCATGAATTGGAGCGAGAACAGTTGGAAGATTACAGAGGACCATGAGGTAGATTTCGAGGATTTTGGAAAGAAACCCATGAAAGTAGAATGCAAATGTGGAGAAATGCTGATATGTGTGATGGGATGTATCCGGTTAGAATGGTTGATGAGATGGTAGGACGAAAATGCATGGAGAAAAGGAACAATGTGGAGACAGGAAGGAAAGGCTATGAGGATTGTGAATCAGAAGATACAGTGCTGGAGGAGCTATTAAATAGGAGATCACCACCTTATCAACCGAATTCTACAAGTACAACCCCTCTATCCTCCACCAATGGAGGATAGATTTGCTAAAACTCCAAAACTATTCTCACATTTTAGAGATCTTACAGAAAGAGTAGAAATGGGATATGATTCAAATACCCCATTGATAGAAACTAGACTTACTGGTACCCCTAAACAAAAAGATGAAAGCAGAAAAAGTGTGGTTAGAGTAGAGAGACGAGTTGAAGAACAGCCGAATGTTTCTGAATATATACGTTCTACAAATGAATTAACTGAAAAGATACAGGAACTTACAAAAAATATAGAAGCTGTAAATGTCCCAGTAACAATAGGTCCTGTGATTCCAGTGTTTGAGAATCAGAAAATAAAAGAACCGTCTTTGACAATTCCTTTGAATCAAAGTTTGCAAAAAGTAAGAAAAAACGTTTATCTAGATTTGTATGAGGTTAGGCGTACAAGTCATATAACACCGCCTGATTTGACTTTCAATCAAAGTTTACCATATAAATTTCCAACTGGTGCGAAATCTGAGTCTGTGACTCCTGAAAGGAGTCTAGAAAAAAATAGATTTATCACAGACCCCAGTAGGACCAAGAGAACAGGAAATAAATGATTGGATTAAAACTCTAAAAGTAAAAGACCGTGAACCAAAAGTACTAGATGTGGCTAGATTGAAAATTGACATAGAAGAATTAACAATTGGAAAGATGTAGATCCGGTAAATGTTTCTGTAAAAGAAGGAGTGAGTTACCCAAACATTTCTCAATATAAAATGACAGCAGAAATAATTGAAGGAATAATCCCAGTGATAAACAAAATGATTGAACAAGGCATTTTAAGAGAGATAAAAAGCAGTCCTTGTAATTCTCCAATAATGAGATTGAAAAAGCCTAATGGAACGTTTAGGATAGTACAGGATTTGAGAAAAATGTATAAGATTGTTGTCCCATGTTGTCCAATAGTGCCACATACAGCAGTAATCCTATATCAAATTCCACATGATGCAGAATGGTATACCATCATTGATTTATGTAATGCGTTCTTTACTGTTCCATTACATCCTGAAAGCCAGCCAATATTTGTGTTCCTGTTCGGAGACTGTGTTTTGACATGGTGTCAAATTCCTCAGGGGTATACTGAGAGTCCATCCATCTGTAATCAATTGCTAAAGAAATCACAAGAAAATTGGAACATGCCTGGAGAATCCATGTCGGTTCAATATATTGATGACCTGTTGGTGGCATCAAAAACAAAATATGCATGTGTATCAGACACTGTTGCATTACTGAACCATTTAGCAGAGGAAGGACATCAAGTATCTTCATCAAAATTACAATTTTGCCAGAAGGAAGTACAATACTTAGAATTAGGCAAGTCACTATAGAAAGAATCAAAATGATACAAGGAATGCAGCCCCCAAAAACACAAAGACAAGTGAGAATGTTCTTAGGAATGGTAGGTTATTGTCGACAATGGATTAGTAGATTTTCAATGATAGCCAAACCCTTACAAAGATTAACAAGGGCAGATGTAAAAGACCCTATAGTAATGAAAAAGGCTGAAATGGAAGCATTCAAACAGCTAAAAACAAGTTTATATGAAGCACCAGCCTCAGGAATGCCTGACTATGAAAAAGAGTTTGAGCTGTATTGCAGTGAACAAGAAGGGTGTGCATTGTCGGTCCTAATTCAAAGGCATGGAAAACTGAGGTAACCAATTGCATATTTCTCAGCTGTCTTGGATCTGGTTGCAAAAGCCTTGCCAGAATGTCTAAAAGCAGTAGCAACCACAAGTGTAAGTTTGGAACAAAGCGAAGGTATAGTAATGGGATTTCCTAAAAGGGTATATGTACCTCACTCTGTGAGATTCTCCTCACTAGGACAAAAACACAGTTCCTTACTAACAACAGGATGACAACATACGAGAAAACTATTCTAGGTGCAGATAATGTGACAATTTCACGATGTGTGAATGTAAACCCATCTACATTGTTACCTGATTTCATGGAAGCTGAAGTAAGAAATGACATTGATCACAAATGTCTTGATGTTCTTGAATACTGTACCAAACCAAGGCCTGACATCAAACTCGAACCATTGCCTGAATCTGATTATGTAATGTTTGTTGATGGCTCATGATTGAGAACGGATGCGGGTGCTTTGAGTGCTGCATATGCTGTATGTACAGTAGCAGAAGTCCTAGAAGCATCTTGTCTGAAAGGAATTCGTTCTGCCGAAATAGCAGAATCGATTGCTTTGATTCGAGCATATGATCTAGGAAAAAAATAAGAGTTACCATAGTGACTGACAGTCAGTATGGATTTGGGATTGTCCATGACTATGGTCAATTGTGGTCCCAAAGAGATTATTTAACTTCTGCAGGATCCCCCATTGGAAATGCTGAATTTGTGAGAATGTTGATTGATGCAATTCAATTGCCTGATAAAATTGCTGTCATGAAATGTGCAGCACACAAGAAATGGTATGTCTATGTCACCAGAGGTAACCGATATGTTGATTCTGTAGCGGGAATTCCGTTCTCCTACAGAACTGTGCATAGAGACCTGGAACCTCGGTGAATTAGGATGGCCCAAAACTCACCTCAGTACCCAAAATCCCCTTACCGAGCTAGCTACAGTGTCTCATTGGTCATAACAAACTCCCAATGCTTAGACAGACCAGAACATGAACTTAGAATACCTCAGGTATCATGGAACACATGAACACTCTTTCGTTATATAATTATTTCAAACCAGAACATGGAGTAAATGAGGACACGTGCATGTTTGAAATTTTTATTTATTAATGCATGGTTCTCAAACGCAGTATCTTGTACAATACTAGCAAACATATTATAAGCAACAAAGTTATCTGCATAGTTATCAGTCCATAAAAGGCGAATGGTGACAGCATACTAAGACGCTGAAATGAATAGGAATTAACAACGTCTAATTCACACCCTCCCTATTTAGCATAGTATTTTATATCTATGAAGGTCTCATTTGGGTTTTAGCAGGGCGGGCCCATACCTCAAAATCTCAGTGGCAGGAGGATTACATCATCTTCCACCAGCTCTCTGCATGCGAAGCACATCAAGTGTGTTTTTGTGCATTCAGCACAACAATATAAAACTCGCCTAGCGCCAGATTTTGGCAGCAGCATGTGTGTTATGTCTATAGGGGTGCGAAGATCAGACCTTACAACAACACTGGGTTAAGTTATCCGTGTAGCCTTCAGCACTCACTGTGCAGACAGAGTGCAGAACAAAAGTGATATCAGAGCAATAACATATTATTTCTCTAGTAAATCACGAAGCTCTTCTGGGTTGAAAGTATCTGGATCTTTTTCTGGTTCACCTAAAGAATCTGAATCAGTTGTGCTTTCACCTCCTTCTTGTGGGTTTTCACAGGCTCAGGCACACGGATGGTATGACTGGCATGCACCCATCTTTTTACTCTGGCACATTTAACTGCAGTTATGCTGACCAAAATAACCTGTCTCGGACTTTGCCAGTGAGGCACTAAGCAGTTTCTTCTTCGGTGCACTTTTATTCAAACCCAATCTCCAGGTACTAGATCATGAGCTGGGTGTTTTTCTTTCGTGTTTGACTCAGTTCCCACCTGATGGAAAACAGAAGTTACCACGTCAGACAGATTTTTGAAGTAATCCATTATGATGTCATCATTAATAGTTAACAGTTTATCAACTCACACAAATGCTTGTCTCATCACTCTGCCCATCAGTATCTCATGTGGACTTAGTTCAGTCTTTTTGTCAGGTATGCTCCTTAAGGTCATCAAAACAAGTGGCAAAGCGTCTGGCAATTTTAGTCCAGTAGCCAAAAACATTGTTTCATTCACTTGCTCAACTACCCCAGAAGCTTCTGGTCTGTAAGCACAATGCAATTTCTGACGAATGTCCAGTGCTTCACAAATAGTTTGCAATAACTCATTTTGAAAATGTGTTCCACGATCTGTAGTGTGGTATAATTTCACGCAACAGTAGTTTTGCAACAGTCATTCCATCGTTCCTCCTAGTGGGAAAAGCTTTTACTCACTGAGAAAAAAAGGCAAATGATCACAAGTACATATCGAAGTCTGTTACAAGGTGGTAATTCAATAAAATCTAACTGCATTCGGGTGAATAGACCTCCCTCCTGACAACTCTTTTTCTCCTTTGATCAAATTGTTGGCACACAAGACATCTTTGACACAAGCTTTCAGCTATCATCCTAAACTTAGGGTTATACCATGTCTGTCTAAACATCCTAATCATAGCGTCTCGTCCAATATAAGCTTGACCATGGTACATTCGGGCCATATTTGAAATCATATTATCAGGCATTACTGGTCTTTTATCTTTGTAAACTCAAATCTCATCTTCTTCTCTGTGTCTACATCCTGCCTTTAGCCAGATGTTTTTCTCCTCTTCACTAGCTTCTTCCTGCATCTGTCTCACTTCCTGCCAATTCTCAACTACTGTGGTTAGCATTAAAGGAATTGAAACATGTTCTTTTTTTCTGTCCCGATTTATGGATGCTTGATTTTTAGCACCCCATTTTGCAATGGAATTGTCATATAGCTACTTCTTTTCTACACACTGTGTTAAGTTAGCATGAGTTTATTAAATGTTTGCACGCAGTTTTCATTCTTGCTTCACTTGTGCACACGACACATAATGGAAAGGGGCGACCAATTCGGTCCCCCCGAACGTATGGTCGGGTGCCTCGATCCTCCCGGGAAACCATTTTGGGCGGGGGGCGTGTCTCGGCTGGTATGCCCGAAGCGGCGTAGCCGGGGCGCGCCTTTTCCCGCCCAAGAGGGGTTGTCCTAGACACTTACACCGTTGGCCACGCCCTGGAGGCAGGCCGAGGGAGGGTGCACGCCCTCCCGAGGAAGAATAAAAGAGCAACAATCCGAATAAACATCCTCTTGTTCCTGTGCGTGGAAGCTGCACCTCCTCGTTGCACGTGAGCCCTCGACGGAACAAGGAGCCAATTTTGAGAACTTGTAATTTTTGTGTTTCTCTTTCAGCGATTTCAAATCTTTGAATCCAGGACCTCGTCGTGCAGCAAGTTGCGAATATCTGACGACAATGCCTGGCAAGAAGGTTGGAAAGAAGGTTGGAACCGAGCAGATGCTTCGCATGCTGATGAAAGACATGGCGAACATGAAGAAACAGATGGCGGCAATGAATAACTCGGGCAGACCGAAGAAGGTCATCGGTCCAGCATTGCCGGGAGTGGTTCCCGCAGGGAGAGGTAAAAGGGCCAGGAATAGGGCGGCAGGGGGGGAAACCCCGGTTCCCGAGTCACCCCCGGCGAGCCCGGTTAGTCCAGTGGAGGCCCCCGTTCCGACCCCGGACGCGGGACGCCCGATCCCAGTAGTAGTTACGCCCAATAATGAGGGGGATATGCCTCCGGAATTGGCCGCCCAATTGGCAGCATGGCTGGGGAGAGATACAGAGGGCACTACGGCGCCAGGAGATACGGCCGAAGAGGCCAGGTTACTAATGAAGCAGTTGCGGCAATCGAGAGATGCTGCGAAGGCGAATATTCCTATTGTGTTCCCTCAGGTTCCCTCGGAACGACCGGCGTCTGGCGTTGCAGCATCAGCAGGATCAACGACTGATTCGGGTAAGCAGCCGTTGCTGATGGTTGGGGAGGGTTCGTTACCCTCGAGGAGGGAAAGGGTGGTTCAACATATTCCGCTGGCCACGAAAGAAATGATTTGGGCTGATAAATATGTAAATATGTTTTCTCTCTTAACTGATCACCATGAGATAGAGCACGTCAAGAGTCAGAAGGACTTGTTGCATCCGAGCGTATGGCGCGCAAAAATGGCGGCATTCAGAGTGGATGAGACGATTTCTAATTGGGGCAGGGCATTTGCGATGTTCACTGCGATCATGGGGGAGCGTAGGCCAGAGGTGTTGACTGAACTGGCTTGCTACCAGACACGTATAATGGGTTTTTATGAGACTTATGAAGGCAATCAATGGTTGGGTTACGATAGTAAGTTTCGTAAGGCCAAGGAGCACGACTCATCTCTGACGTGGGATTGTTTCGACTCCATCTCTTGGCAGAAGCAGCTCATGCCGGGTACGACGAAGTCATCTTCGCTTGGCGGGAATGGTGCGGAGCCCGCCCGCCATTATGCGGCGGCGCCCTTTCGAGCAAGCACCAATAGTGACCAACAATCGAGGAATGGTGGGAATTCGGGTAGGAAAGGGGTCTGTTGGAGCTTCAACAGAGGCAAATGCACAAGACCACAAGGGACATGTAAGCTCAGGCATGAGTGTGCGGGGTGCGGACAATCTTCACACCCTGAGAGTTCGTGCAGAGCCAGGAATGGTGATACAGGGGGTAGAGGAGGGGCCAAACAGGTCTAACAGCGACCGAGGGGCACCACTACCTACCCCCGTAGACACCATGGCAATGATCCCTTGGCTGAATGAATACCCTGATCATGTCTCCGCTGGGGTGTTGCGAGACGGTTTTTCGTATGGTTTCCACATCCCGGCGGGGGATTTTCGAGGGCAGTCGCAGTGTAAGAACCAGCTATCGGTTCAACAGAATTCGACGGTGGTACAGGCTAAGATTGCAAAGGAGGTTGCCCGTGGCTGGGTTGCAGGCCCATATGGGCAACCGCCAGTCGCTAACTTCATTTGTTCACCGTTGGGAGTAGTCCCCAAGAAGGACCCAGGTGAATTTAGGTTGATTCATAATTTGTCGGCTCCGAGGGGTCTCTCGGTGAATGATGCGATTGACCCTGGAGTTTGTTCGGTGCGGTATGCATCCTTCGATGAGGCCGTCGCCATGTTGAATCGCCTGGGGCCCGGAGCGCTGATGGCCAAATCAGATATCGAGTCAGCGTTCCGGTTGCTCCCGGTACACCCGCAGGATCAGCGTCTGCTAGGTTTTATGTTTCAAGGACGCTATAACATGGATAAATACATGCCAATGGGTTGCTCCATCTCTTGTGCTTATTTTGAGAAATTCAGTTGTTTTTTACAATGGGCGTTCACCAGAGCTACGGGCTATACGCAGGTTATGCATTACCTTGATGATTTTTTGTTCTTGGGGACAGCCGATGACACGGGATGTGCAGAGGCTTTACTGAAATTTTGCGATCTCATGAAATGATTCGGCGTGCCGTTGGCACCAGGGAAGACAGTGGGGCCATCTACTTCACTCGAGTTTCTTGGAATAGAGCTCGATTCAGTGGAGGGATGCTTCCGTCTGCCCAGGGAAAAGGTAAAGAAATTTAGGGCCTCGCTAGAATTGTGCATCAGCAAAGGAAAAGTGACTCTCCATCAGTTGCAACAGGCAGTGGGCCAGCTTAACTTTGCCCTTAGAGTGATACCGATGGCCCGCCCCTTTTCCCGCTCCATTGCACAAGCCATGGTCGGTCTCAAGGAAGGGCACCACCGCACAAGACTGTCTGCAGAGGTTCGACAGGATATGCGCAGATGGTTGGCATTTCTGGCGGATTTCAACGGTCGCGTCGTGTGGAACAAGCCACCAGCTTCCTCCGAGGAGCTAGGTTTATGGACCGACTCGGCGGGGAGTGTGGGATTCGGTGCCATCTTCGGTAATCGATGGTCGGCGCAAACATGACCGACGTGGTGGCACGACAGTGGACTCACAGGTAACATTGGGTTTCTCGAGCTGTTTCCCATTTTTGTGGCCTTAAAGACATGGCCAGACGGTTTTCGTGACCGCACGGTGGTGTTTTGGTCCAACAACATGACTGTGGTAGAATGTATCAATAATCAGGCAGCACGCTGCAAATGGATTTTGAGATTACTCAAGGAAATTGTACTACTGTGTTTGAGATTGAACGTCCACTTTAAGGCGAGGCACGTGCCGGGTGTACTGAACCAGGCGGCTGATGCACTCTCTCGTTCCCACATGCAGGCCTTCAGGGGTTATCTACCTTCAGCGGACTTGGTGGCGGCACCATTTCCCGAAGTTCTCTGGTATCTCGGTGCCCCGGATTACAGGACCTCGTGGGAGCAAGCCTAGCACCCAGGACAAGGAAGGCATACGAAGGGGCGTTCCGTTCCTATTGGTCATTTTTGGGTCCAGCTAGGGGGGATCATTGGGGGCAGGAAGAGTATGTCCTGAAGTTTCTAGTGTCACTCCACCAGGCAGGCCGATCAGCGGCAATGGCCAATACGCACCGGGCCGCCATTGCATTCATGGCGCAGGCGCATGGCATCAAGGACCCCACATCGTCCTTTCTAGTAAGGAAGGCACTGCGTGGGTGGCTACGCCTTGAGGGTCGTAGAGGGGACATGAGGCGCCCGATCGGGCTAGAAAGATTGTCCCTGTTAATGTCCGTACTCCCTGCAGCATGTTCATCCCAGTCAGAGGCAGTGCTGTTCCAGGCCGCTTTTGCATTAGCATTCCATGGGGCTATGCGGGTAAGCGAGCAGGTTTCAGTTCCAGCGGGTGCTAACAATGGCAATCGCGGCAGCGGGCTTGGACCCGAGCGATTTTGGGACCCATTCCTTCCGGATAGGGGCTGCTACAGAGGCTACAGCCAGGGGTCTGAGCACTGACAAAGTGAAACAATTGGGGCGTTGGTCCTCGAACTGTTATAAAAGGTATGTGCGGTTGCACATGTTGTGAAGCCAATGTCATGCACTCACGCTTCTTGTTTTCTGTTTGGTTTACAGTTTCGCGAGCAGGCTTTGCGGGGCGGACTGTGCAGTTGACCCGACACCTGGGGACCAGCGGTCAAAGATCACTGGCTGAGGGAAGAGTGGTGTGGGTCGTTGGCCACTCATACTTGAGGCGTGCCTGGGACGTATTCAAAGCAGGTGACATGATTCACGTAGCTGGGGAATACGGGTACAGGGTGACCTTCCACGGAAGGGGCGGGCTCTGTATTGACCAATTTCAATGTTTTATGGAGGGACTGTTAGGGCGGACAAGGTCACCGCCGTCTGTAATCATAGTACACCTGGGAGGAAACGATTTGGTGACCATGGGTCGACGAATACTGCTCGAACAAATTCTATCCAATGTTAGTTGGTTGGCGAAGAGGGTCCCTGGGTGCATGATAGCATGGTCACACATGATTCCCAGAAGAATCTGGCGGTGGGCCCTCTCTGTGACAGCTTTGAATCATTCAGTTAAGAAGGCCAACAACAAACTTAGTAGGTTGTTTCGCTCAGGACAGTTGCATTGTATTCCGCATGGATGTATTCGGGGGGACCATATGTATCTCGAGGATGGGGTTCATTTGTCTCGGGAGGGGAATACCTTACTCATAGGAGACTTCATAGCATGGTTAAGGGGTTTGTGAGTTCATGACCTTTAGTAGGAGTTTGTGGGGGGTCCAGATAGCCGGTCAACTATCCGGCCTGTGGCGGTAAGGTCATGATCGGTGAGCAGTAATTTGAAGATCCCTTGAGGTGGGGCGCCACCCATTATGGATGGGAGCGCCCGGGGGGAGGCGGCCATTGGCCCCTCACACGGGGAGGCGGCACCCTTCTGAGTAGGGGGTCGCTGAAAGGGAAGGCGGTCATAGGCTCTCCCAGGGGAGGAGGCGGCTACGGCCCCTCCTATGAATTTCCCGGGGCCAGGACATCCGCGACGGCGGATGTGATAAGAAGTGTGGGGTGGGAGGGGGGTCTACGCTACCTTCTAGACACCTCACACGAGTCCTCGGACGACCACCAGATGGCGTCGAGTTAATAAGGGGCCCCCGTTAAGACAAGGGAAATTGGAAGTTGGCACAGAGGTACAGTCCTCTGTGCGCCCGCCCCTCACAAGTGAGGGGGGAGTTCTGGTATTAGGGATCTGACACCGGTTACGACCTTGCCGTTGGCCCGTAATGTTAGGATGTACAATTTTATTTAGAGAGTATGCATTTGCAGGATGTTTAGACTCGGCTAGGAGAACCTTTGTATTAGAGATTTGTTAAGGTTAGCCAATAAACATCGTAATGTATAAATGAAAATTGTACATAATATGAAACTGTTATTTTAATGTTTTAATTTTGTTTCATATTTTAATAAATACGGCCGGGAGGGTAACTCCCTCCCGATTTACAAAAGTTCAAAAGCTGTGTCCGTCTTCCCATCCTTGGGGATTTGTGTTGGGAGGGGGTGACGGGTATCCCGGCCATATGGAAAGGGGCGACCAATTCGGTCCCCCCGAACGTATGGTCGGGTGCCTCGATCCTCCCGGGAAACCATTTTGGGCGGGGGGCGTGTCTCGGCTGGTATGCCCGAAGCGGCGTAGCCGGGGCGCGCCTTTTCCCGCCCAGGAGGGGTTGTCCTAGACACTTACACCGTTGGCCACGCCCTGGAGGCAGGCCGAGGGAGGGTGCACGCCCTCCCGAGGAAGAATAAAAGAGCAACAATCCGAAGAAACATCCTCTTGTTCCTGTGCGTGGAAGCTGCACCTCCTCGTTGCACGTGAGCCCTCGACGGAACAAGGAGCCAATTTTGACCCACCCACCAGCCCCTTATGGCAACGATTAGTATGACAATAAAAGTTGATCCACGGTGATAATATCTCTTTTTCCAGGTTGTTTATATGTGATAAAGTTTGAATCTTCGACTGTTTTCAACGCAATAAAATGATTTTCGTTATAGCATGTTTTCTCACTCAAAGTAAGCAGGGTATCACAGTCTGGTTGAAAGTTGTGTTACATGTGTAGACGAGGTAAGGTCTATATTGCGAAAGTCCAGTTTAGCTGTTTTTCTGCTCTTCATTAGGTTCAAAAACGTCGTATTTATTTTGGTCGGGCGGTAAGGTCATGATCGGTGAGCAGTAATTTGAAGATCCCTTGAGGTGGGGCGCCACCCATTATGGATGGGAGCGCCCGGGGGAGGCGGCCATTGGCCCCTCACACGGGGAGGCGGCACCCTTCTGAGTAGGGGGTCGCCGAAAGGGAAGGCAGTCATAGGCCCCTCCCAGGGGAGGAGGCGGCTACGGCCCCTCCTATGAATTTCCCAGGGCCAGGACATCCGCGACGGCGGATGTGGTAAGAAGTGTGGGGTGGGAGGGGGGTCTACGCTACCTTCTAGACACCTCACACGAGTCCTCGGACGACCACCAAGATGGCGTCGAGTTAATAAGGGGCCCCCGTTAAGACAAGGGAAATTGGAAGTTGGCACAGAGGTACAGTCCTCTGTGCGCCCGCCCCTCACAAGTGAGGGGGGAGTTCTGGTATTAGGGATCTGACACCGGTTACGACCTTGCCGTTGGCCCGTAATGTTAGGATGTACAATTTTATTTAGAGAGTATGCATTTGCAGGATGTTTAGACTCGGCTAGGAGAACCTTTGTATTAGAGATTTGTTAAGGTTGGCCAATAAACATCGTAATGTATAAATGAAAATTGTACATAATATGAAACTGTTATTTTAATGTTTTAATTTTGTTTCATATTTTAATAAATACGGCCGGGAGGGTAACTCCCTCCCGCCTTCCAAAAGTTCAAAAGCTGTGTCCGTCTTCCCATCCTTGGGGATTTGTGTTGGGAGGGGGTGACGGGTATCCCGGCCATACAATTATGTGTTGTGTGCAAAAGTGAAGCAAGAATGAAAACTGCGTGCAACAATTTAATAAACTCATGCTAACTTAACACAGTGTGTAGAAAAGAAGTAGCTATATGACAATTCCATTGCAAAATGGGGTGCTAAAAATCAAGCATCCATAAATCGGGACAGAAAAAAAGAACATGTTTCAATTCCTTTAATGCTAACCACAATAGTTGAGAATTGGCAGGAAGTGAGACAGATGCAGGAAGAAGCTAGTGAAGAGGAGAAAAACATCTGGCTAAAGGCAGGATGTAGACACAGAGAAGAAGATGAGATTTGAGTTTACAAAGATAAAAGACCAGTAATGCCTGATAATATGATTTCAAATATGGCCCGAATGTACCATGGTCAAGCTTATATTGGACGAGACGCTATGATTAGGATGTTTAGACAGACATGGTAGAACCCTAAGTTTAGGATGATAGCTGAAAGTTTGTGTCAAAGATGTCTTGTGTGCCAACAATTTGATCAAAGGAGAAAAAGAGTTGTCAGGAGGGAGGTCTATTCACCCAAATGCAGTTAGATTTTATTGAATTACCACCTTGTAACAGACTTCGATATGTACTTGTGATCATTTGCCTTTTTTTCTCAGTGGGTAAAAGCTTTTCCCACTAGGAGGAACGATGGAATGACTGTTGCAAAACTACTGTTGCGTGAAATTATACCACACTACAGATCGTGGAACACATTTTCAAAATGAGTTATTGCAAACTATTTGTGAAGCACTGGACATTCGTCAGAAATTGCATTGTGCTTACAGACCAGAAGCTTCTGGGGTAGTTGAGCAAGTGAATGGAACAATGTTTTTGGCTACTGGACTAAAATTGCCAGACGCTTTGCCACTTGTTTTGATGACCTTAAGGAGCATACCTGACAAAAAGACTGAACTAAGTCCACATGAGATACTGATGGGCAGAGTGATGAGACAAGCATTTGTGTGAGTTGATAAACTGTTAACTATTAATGATGACATCATAATGGATTACTGCAAAAATCTGTCTGACGTGGTAACTTCTGTTTTCCATCAGGTGGGAACTGAGTCAAACACGAAAGAAAAACACCCAGCTCATGATCTAGTACCTGGAGATTGGGTTTGAATAAAAGTGCACCGAAGAAGAAACTGCTTAGTGCCTCACTGGCAAAGTCCGAGACAGGTTATTTTGGTCAGCATAACTGCAGTTAAATGTGCCGGAGTAAAAAGATGGGTGCATGCCAGTCATACCATCCGTGTGCCTGAGCCTGTGAAAACCCACAAGAAGGAGGTGAAAGCACAACTGATTCAGATTCTTTAGGTGAACCAGAAAAAGATCCAGATACTGAAGCTCGACCTGTTCGTCGACATCTGGAGATATCAGATGCCAGTACAGAGTCTGAAGGAGAAAGTAAAACAGTTGAAATATCAAATTTTGAAGATCGACCTGAAAGTCGAGATTTGATAAGAACTGATACCAGTAAAGACACTGAGCAATGTAAAGATAAAACTGGTAATCAAGAAAATATTGAAGGACAGTTTGAAAACTCTGAAAGCAGGAACCAAAATCCTGAAGCTGGAAAAGAGGAAATAACTCACGATGAGGATGAGCTTCCAAGTACCAGTTATGGAGATGTTCCTAACAGAGTGAAACTACTGACCAAAGAGAAATCAGATTCTGATAAAGAACAAGACACTATAAAGTTAATTAAAAATGAAACTGTAGAAAATTTTCAAACTGAAACTGATGCCAGTGAAGATGAAACTCAATTAAGAAGGAGTTCAAGAAAAAGAGCTTGGAGAGCGGAACGTAAGACTATTGAACCAAAAACAAAAAGAGCTCGCAAAGGAGATAATTGGCCTAAAGGAGCAGATGGACTGAAATTTAAACTGGTTAATAAAGCGAGAGAACCAGAAGATCAAGTAAACGAAATAACCAGTCAAAAGGAGTTGTTGATAAAGAAAATAGAGGTTGTTCAAAGACCAAAAAGAGTGAGGAGACCAATTTAAAAATATGTTACCTGAATGGACTTACATGATCTTGCCTCCTATAAATGAAGTAAACAGCAGCCAAGAGAACCTGAATTGTCAAGGCAAAGAGAAAGAAAGTGAGTAAAACTGTGACTCAGACGAAGAAAAGAGATATTTGAACTGAAACTGGGAAAGAGAAAAGCACAAGGAAAGAAAGATTTGAAATAATGGTGGAAATAACACTATAAGTGTAAAATAAGGATTTAATGAGAGACAATATTTAGGTGAAAAAGATTGTGAAAATCACGGTGTACAAAAAAATGGCTACTAATGACATAACTAGATCAAACTGTGCTATCTTTAGAAAACGTTGTAGAATGTGGTTAATATGTACCAGATTATTAATGTTGATAGGGTTGATTTTAGCTATTATCATACCTTTTAGACCAGACTTTGAAAAAATGGAAGCAAATGAAAGTATGAATGAAAAAATTATGAATTAAAAGGTGAAAAATTACATGTGTTTAAGCCAGAAATTCATCAAGATAACTCGATAAGCGATTTTTCAAGAAATACTTTTTCAAAATTATTATCTGAGTATGTTAAAACTATGGATGCTAGTGACTGATATGTATGTGTAAAATTGCCAGCATCAGTTTCGGAGGGGGTAACTTATCACTACCTTCCACTTACGTATGGAGTTACATGTAGTGTACTAACAAGTTTATTTTATAGAACAGCTAAATTGGAGTATTATTATTCAAATTCTGATGATGTTGCTGAACTAAACAAAATTAAGCCTGCAAATGTTTTTGGTGAATATTTTGGGAAACACAAGAATGTACTCATGATTATGCATTCAAACACAAGCTCACCCACACATAGACATTGTTTGTGCGGTGCTGATTGGTTGTTGTCATTTTTTGCACAGATTAAAGTTCCCTTGGATGCTTTGTTATTATCTTCGGGTGAATTCACAAGCCTTTTTCAGCTTTAACACTTAGAGGTAAGATAAGGAAGCTTGAGTGGTGGAGGATGGAGCAAGGTTACCATTAATTAAGTCATGTTCCTAAAGAAAGGTTTGCTCTCCTTTTCTTTACAGCTTGATGTCCTGATGAGAAATCCCCAACCATTGAGAGTTCGAAACGCATAGACAATTTATGCCATCTAAGCAAAAGGATTGATTCTAACTTTTTTTCAACAAAATTTTATTGATGGAAATTGATTATTTATGGCTTACTGTGAATATTGTAATTACAGTGTGTATATATATGAAGATATGAATGGCTGTGTATGTATGAGAGGGTATGATTGTATTTGAATGTATTCATATTTGTGAATTTGTCTAAAGGTGTTTTTTGTAACTTCGTTTATTCTGTATTGGAGGTTTTGTATTTTACACTGAATTGGTGAAATAATAACCAAATGTCTTTTTGAGAAACAAGATTCAAAAATAAAACAAAAGATTTATTCAGACATAATTGTGTCAATGAACCATAGTGTAAAATTCATATGGTTTCTGTTATGGAAAAAAATAGTGAGACAGTATTGGGATCTTTTTTGTTTAATTGTAGCTAGTGGCTCAGCCTTGCTGTTGGGGGCCCAGACCCAGTGGTGGTTTTTTGTTGTAGTAGCAGGCACCAGGCCTGTGAGGTTTTCCAAGTGGAAACAAAGGTTAAACAGTACCTTTTGAATTATTGTGGTTAGCAGAGAGTAGGACCCTGCGCCTGGTTTTTTGAATTTATGTGTTATAGGCCTCGGTTTGTCCCACAAAGAGTGAGTGATTGTGAGTATGTCTGAAAAAGAAACTTTATCTTACAGTGAGGAACATATTAAAAACCTTCTCGCAGCTCCTCCACTATTCGCTTCTGCATCTTTAAGTACCTCTGCACAAAACCATAATGAAACTGATAAATTGATTCGTCTAAAGAAAAAACAAATTCGTACGGACCTTCAAGGACATTTTTTGTTGCAACACCTTAGAGCCGGTACAATACCAGGTGGTCTACAAATTAAAAATGCCCCTTTGATTTTTACAGAGGATCCAATTTATAATAAGGGCTACAGTTATATTGAAACGAAATGTAGCCGAGATTTAATGGTCTTAACTGTTGAAACGGCCCAACGACTTTCTAAACAGCAATTAGAAGAAATAGGAATATTGGAAACTACCATCTCCACAAATCAATTAATAACCGATTCAAAAGCTTTGCTGGACAAAGTTGATAAAGAGATTGGTGAGTTCAGAGATTACACCATAAATCAAAAAACCGCACAATTTGAAAAGGACAAAAAAAAAATCAATTTAGAAAAGGTATACCAATTCTTACAACAAGACTTCTATTCAAGACCAGAGTCTCGCAGATACCTCCAGGACTATCAGGGCAGGTCCCAAAATAAATTTATCACATTTTCAGATACATCATCTTCAGGGAGTAAAAGTGAGAGTGAAAATCCAGAACCAAGGAGAAATAATAACCGAAGAGGTTCTTTCCATCAACCCCAACAGGGCCTGCCATCCACTTTTTAAGGGCGAGCCCAGACGAAACCACGCGGAAAAAGGAGATATCAGCAATGGGAGATGTCCACAAGACGACAAAATTATAAGAATTGATAGTGTCACCAATATTTAATCTGTCTCCAAAAATTCTCACAAAGGAGTAAGAAAATGTGCTGTGTAAAGGCCTTACATTTGTCCCAACCAGACGCACTGATTTCGTCCAAGTCAAGACAGAGGTGTTAGAATTTTGCCGTAAAGTAAGATTCAAAACGTTCTTTATGGATAACCCATTTACTGCACCAATGGAAACAACCGGGCTGAGAAATAAGTCAGTGTTTTGTCCTCCTTCACATAAAATCCCTAAAGAGGTCCTGATTTTTGTAAAAACAATCCTATCCGCAATTACAGATATGGAAACCAAAAAAAACTGGATTAAACATAATATCACAAAAATGGAGTCAGAAGTGCTAACCAATCTGAAAAAGGACACCTCGTTGTTATTAAACAAGCCGACAAAGGCGGCTCAATTGTGGTATGGGACAGGTCCCTGTATATTTCAGAGGTTAAGAGACAATTAGAGGATACCTCATGCTATCGAAAATTAAATAAGGATCCCACAATACAGTTCAAAGGAGAATTACATGCAATGATTGATGAAGGGTATGACCAAGGCTTCTTAGGTAAAAAAGAAAGGGAATATCTGAAAACCAAACATCCAAGAATACCAGTATTTTATGTATTACCCAAAATACATAAAAATGAAAAACCCCCGCCCGGCCGAACAATAGTGTCGGGGTGTGGGTCATTAATAGAACCTGTGGCCAAATTCGTAGATTTTTTTCTAAAACCGTTTCTTCCAACAGCCAAATCATATATTCAAGACACGACGGATTTCATTAATAAAGTGCCAAGAATCCAATTTGATATGGACAAATTTTGGATGGTGACAATGGACATTACGTCCCTTTACACTCAGATACCGCAGGAAGAAGGACTTTATGTACTTGAATCCGTACTTGATGAAAGGGTGAGACCACACAGGATTCCAACCTTTTTCATTTTGAAGCTTGCAGCTTTTGCGCTCAAAAAGAACTATTTTAGCTTCGATGGAGAATTCTACTTGCAAATAAGTGGAGTAGCCATGGGCTGCCCATTTGTTCCAGAGACTAGCTATTCTTTTTATGTCCAAATATGAAGAAAGGTTTGTGTACCTTAACAATCCATATGGTCAATGGATAGATAATATAGATAATTGGAGTCTATATATCAACACTATTTTCTTTGTGTGGACAGGGACAGAATATAACATTTTTCGATTGGATTAATAACAAAACAGCTACCATCAAATACAGTACTAGTCATTCCCAAAGCAAAATGACATTTTTGGATCTTGAAGTGTACCCATCGGAGGATGGGTTGGCCACAACTCTATACAAGAAGCCAACTGATCGCAATAAAGCATTACATTACAAAAGCAATCATCCACGTAGTCTTAAGGATAATTTGCCGTACGGACAGTACCTTAGGATTCGCCGAAACTGTCATGACAAGAAGGAATATAGAAAACATGCTGAAAACCTTACAGCTAACTTGGTACAACGTGGTTATCCAAAAAAACTACTAAGAAAATCAATGAAAAGAGCGTGGTGGACTCCCCGAGAATGTCTTTTGGAGAGAAGTGATAAAAAAGAATCAGAAAGGATGGTTTTTGTGTCCACTTTATGTCCAAATTCCAATATGCTGAAGAAAGTGGTAAAAAGCAATTGGCATCTATTAAAGAATCTAAATGAAGCATTTATCAAGGAACCACTCTTCGCCTTTAAAAAGAACTCAAGTATTGACAACCAACTCATAAGGGCAGCACTACCACAGATGAATCACTCAGATTTAAGAACAATGCTCGGGTTACCACCCATTCAAGTACACCATAAATGTGGTACGTGCACGTGTTGTAGTACTACCATTGGAGGGACTATATTTAGTCACAACAACATAGTATGGAAACACGAAGCATTTACCAACTGTAAATCAAGGTATGTTGTATATAGTATCAGATGCCCATGCGGACTGATTTATATTGGAAAAACGAACCAGGAGGTTCGTACACGGATCCAGCAGCATAAGTTAAGGATTAACAAAAACGTTCAGACAGCCCCAGTGGTTAATCACTGGCGTATAAATGATCATAAGGAGACTGATCTAATGTGGACAGTCATCTCAAAAGTAGAGAAAGACCTAAGAGGAGGAGATCTGGACCTCAAATTATCTCAGAGAGAGGCAATGTTAATTGTAAAATTCAATGCAGCCACCCATGGACTGAATGAGCTCACTGAAATTTATAAACTCAATTAATGTGACCCACACTAGAACCTGAATCTATTGCTTTAAAATATAAATTGTTGGACTATTATACAAAATGAGCCAGATTCCACCAAACTACAAGTTGATTTGCTCAGACCCAGTTTAAAACCAAGGTATGCACACCTTGATGTTTCAAGTATGTAGTTGTCTTATGAGATCGCATCTGATCATTAAGACACACTACCATTTACCCAAATGCTGAACTGTCTAAAGAACACTAATGGTTCAAAAGAACAACATAATTAGTCCGCCGGTTATTACATAGTATGAGCCAGACTTGGCAACAACCCAATCATTGGACTTGCCCTAACCAAAATGGCCGACACCATTTTTTGTTTTTGTTTCGTGATTACTCGTAATTCAAATGGTTTGTTCACCTTTAAGGGTAATATTTAATTGACCATCTTACCCAAGGGACCAGACTTGATTGTTAGGAAACAATGCCAATTTTTATGGTGATCAAAGCGAAAACGGGTGATACAGTGGTGGTTTTTTGTTGTACTTACATTCCAGACAAAAGTCAAAACATTGAAAGATATATTACAAATCTTACAGAATTGCATAAGGAAGTTGAACCACTGGAGGTTGATGGTGTTCTCGAGAAACTTAGTAGAAGTTTTTTTTCAGCAGTTAAAAGTTGGTTTTATGAAATAGGTAGATCTATTATAGGGAAAGTATTAATTCCAGTAACAACAAAAATAGTAGTGATTTTATTCCTAAGATTAGGTTGTAAACTCAGAAAGAGGGGGAATGTCGAAAGGTCTATTAAAAAAGTAATGGAAGAAAGACAAAAAAGAGAACATGAAAAGGGAGATATTGAAATGGAAGACATCAAGGAAAAACTTTTATCAAGACAGAAAGAAAATAGAAGATAATAGAGTATAACTCATACTAATTGAAAGCACTTGAAACATGTTAAAATAAAATTAGCTAAATTTTGAAAAATCACCAAAGGAGGGAGTTGATGGAGCAAGGTGGAAAAACAAAATTTTGTGTACCTCTCGTGAAGTTACTTTCTCATAACAGTAACATGAATTAATTGGGTGGTTTTGAAATTAACCAACATAGAATTGAAATGCAGACACACAAATACACGCGGGAAAAACTAATTTGCTTATGTTGCAAATCATAATCGACTAATAAAGTGATATTGTTACGTCTATAGTTAACGCAATTGCTTTAACCTAACCAGAATCAGCATAAATGTGTTTTTGTCTGTTTATTTGTGGCATGAAAGATGGAGAATGGTGAGTAAACCAAGCATATATGTTACTTTATCTGCTAGGTAATGACTAACAGGAATACCTTAGTATGGTGGGAGGTAAACAGAAGGGTTAAATTTCAACAATTAACGTTTAATTGTGTTTGTTTCTATAATAATTCCCGTTCAGGCCCATGCGGCCTAATAAAAAATGGACGTCTCTGTGACTCCTAGATTGTGGTGCTGTACGCATGCTCGACTGAGCTTAAGACGAGCGTGAGCTGCCTGTGCGGAATGGGTCAAGGACAATTCGCCCTGAAAGCCTGGCTGATTGCCAACAAAAATGAACATCCGCATTGTGGGCATGTGAAAAACTATTGAAATATCCATTTTAAGGACACAAGTGACCAGACTAGAGCAAAGACAAAGAGGACTTTCATATTTGATGACACCACGATTTTCGAACAATAAGATGATGAGGTTATGCTCATCCACCCCTCTAATTGTCCAATCAGAACTGTTAAAGACCCCAAATGTTTCAAAATTTAGATAGATTAGTTAGTGAAAAAGGGTATAAAAGAGTACATTCGGAATTAAGGAATAACCCCCTTCCTTCCTGATTTTCATCTTTGCATCCCGACACGCTGCCGGATTGCTGAATCTTTCTTATGGCGTAAGGACTTTGACATTTTTCTGAACTTTAACTTTTCTTTAAATGGGTGTGGAGTCCTATTATGAGATGATCAACTAGAGAGAATAGAGGGATGGTCTTTGGGAACTATTCTGTCCTATGCTGATGTCTGTGTCCTGGGATTGTGATAATATAATTTCACTTATTTCCTGAACTTTTAAGCTAATAAATATAAATGTTTTTGAATTTACTCCTTTTATTTCTTGGGCTATGTCTAATTAAATAAATAAATATATGAATACATATAGGTCATGGTAGGAGGTTTTCTCAAAATAAAAATTAAATAAATGAGAAATTAAGCTGGTCTTGTTTATCCTTCAGTTAATTTTTACTAGCAGATCCATTGACAAATAATGGCGGTGTGTCTGAATAATTTTTCTTGTAAATAAACCATAGTAAAAGAATTTAAACTGCAGATGTATATTATAAATATTAGCGTTTAATTTAGACACTCCGCTATGATCCAGTAGCTCTCCTTCTGATCTTCACTGAATCCTTGAAGTAGGGTAAATGTATGTGTAAGTGATTCGCAGTGTTATGGGCTCCACTGATGAGTAAACATGTAATTGAGTTCTTCAAGGAATAGGTGATGGGTGTTTAAGAAATTTCTGGAGTAGCGTTGCATCACAATGTAGTCAGTGCAGTTTTAACAAACCAGTGGATGGACTCCTTCCATGCCTGTGCTTGGCCTCTGCAGACGTTCATGATATGGCTCATGATATCCTTTCGAAAGAGGGCATGTGGCTCAAATAGGCATGCTTTTCAGATTGTCCTGACCTAAAACTAAGAGCAAGAATAATGAGTGCAGAGCTTTATGGAAGGACATTGATTCAGGAGGCATATCCATTCACAATGCTATTTGTTTTGAAAATCCTGGTACCTGAGCTTTCAGAAATCAAAACTGTCCCACTCTCAGTGAAAGAGGATGACATCATAGTGATGGCACTTACCCTAGTCTGGGACCTTATTTTGACTACAGCTGTGAACCTGCTGTCCAGTACACAATAAGAAGCGAACATTGAATTGAAGCCATTGAAGGTGGGCCATGCTCTCAAACAGGAGTGGATGCAGGTCCTGGGAGTCCAGGGAACTTGTGGATGCTCACAAAGGCATATAAAATAGCTTACCATGGCCAGAAGGAGTCATAGCAAGAGCATTCATCACAGAAAAGTGCTTACAGGTAGTGGGTGCACTTGCACTGCTTTGACAGCAGAGGACACCAAATCTGAAAAAGAGCATCAAAATCCACCGTTTTCTGGCTTCTACTGAAAAGCAAAAAATTCCTTCTTCGGTGTTTTATCCTTTATAGTCCATTTTTGATGACAACTAGAAACTCTACATAAATGAAATGCTTGTGAATAGAATCTGGAATAGTTACTGTCACTACTTGAGATATCTGGACATTTCTCCTAGCCTTTCAGACAAGCACATAGCTTTAAATGTTGAAGTGTGATATTTTACACTTACTATGTCACTAGTATGTTTGCCAATACTTCTAGTATGTTTACCTGGTCTTTGATGTTCATGTGTTTCTGTTGTTTTGTATTTCTTGCATTGAGATTACCATGTTGGTGTGCTACTATACAGTGCCTCGATGTCTGAAATTGCCTGGTGTGCACATAACAAGAGACGAGGGTGAAGGTTATGGAGGATTTATTAATAATGAACTGGATTGATTTATGCAGAAATAAGACTCGATTATCAGTGGGTAGGATTTTCAAAGGGGCAATAACAATACCCTCTGTTTTACACAACAAGTTAGAACAACAGTCTATGAAGAGATGGAGGAAGTGGTTTCAGAGCACAGGGGACAAGACCCTTGTTGCTAGCACATAATTCGCAGGCAGATATGTAAGGTAGACTAACTCAACAAAAGACATGTTTCAGAATAGATAAGAAAACTTACAAAAAGAAAAACATTACAATATTGGAATCGGACGTGCTGGAGGTGACAGAGTGTAAGGGGCATTTACATACAGATGTTAGTATTGTGAAATAGTAGTACCTCTTTTGGAAAATAGTGACAGAAAGGAAGAGTTTAATAACTGAAGAGGAGTTACAGTGAACACATAGGATGATAATTTGTATAACATTTCTAAAATCTCATCACGGGGCTCAGTAACAAAAATCGATGTAAAAACGAGGGGTGATGGCTAAATGGAAAAGTAAGATATATTTTAAAAGTAAGATATATTTTAAAAGTAAGCTGGCAAGTTGAATAGGGTAATTAGTCTAAAGGAACAGATTGGATTTCTTCAATGAGTATGTGGGAAAATATCTAAAATTGTATTACAAATATTTTGAGATTTAGGTAAATTGGTTTCTTCAACAATTATTATTAAAGTGTAAAACTGCAACTGCCAACCTATAATTTCCTGCGCAAATGTTATTTGATATCGTTATCAGCAATAAGCCTTTGAAAGTAGAAAGAAATTCAGTCACAAGTAATGTAATAAATTAATATACTCTGAGTCCGTCTGCATGAAGTAGGACAATAATAATGTCAAAAGTCCCAATAATGACTGCATATATCTTGGGACAAAAATATTGTCTTGCAGAATGTTCTGTTTGTCCAGTGTCCATCTTTTTATTTTCTTCAGTTCCTACAGGCCAGCCTGCTGACCGGCCACTGCTCCTTGTTTAGGGGCTGAGTTATAGTTTGGCAGTGAGGGTACTTCATTGCAAAGCCAATGGAATACCCTGTCCTCAAAACTGACGATCCGCCCAAAACTGACGGTCCAAGGGTCAGGGAGGACTGACAGCTTTCATTTGAAGGAGCCACGTTGGGTCTGTCTATGGAAAGCTCCCTCTGATGACCTGATGGCAGGGACAGATGGGAAACGCAAACCAGCCCTGGCAATTGAGTCGGACCGGCTGCGGGGGAGAGTTGGGGAGGGGGGCGGGGTGCTGGTGGAAAACACTGCTGCTACTTTTGGTATAGGGGGCCGATATTGTAGCACTGATGCAAAACTGGCCCCCTCTATCAACAAAAACTGCCCTCGCCCTTCTGTCCTACTGCAGGATGCCCGTGGTGCCTGCAGGGGACCCTGTAGGAGGGCAGACCCCTTAGGAGGTCCGAGGGCAGCTGGGTGGCCCATCCCTCAGGGGGGGGGTTTACAGGGCGGCACCACACTAAGGGGGCTGGGTGAAGGGTGGGGCTAACGGGGGGGTTCTTAAGGGTGGCCCCTCCTTTCGCACGCTCTTTTTGCTGCTGCCCCCCTTCGCACACTAGACGTCCTCTGGCTGATCCCCGCAGCAGCCCAGAATTTAGGTAGCCCCTCTCCCCGCCAGACGCTAGACCCCCTTTCTTCTCCTTCTCGGATCGTCGAGCGTCGGTTTGAGGTAAGCGGACACTTGCTGGCCACCACCTGGGCCCTGTCCTTGGGCAAAACCCAAGTTGTACGGGGCACCGTGAACCGGTCACGGGGGGGGGGGGGGGGGGGCAAAAGGTCCGTCTGCGGATTTTATGTTGTGTCAGGAGTAAAGGGGGCAGCAATGTTGGAGGTGGGGTTTACCGAGCTGGCTAGGCCTCGGCCACATGGGTAGGTCCTGGGCAGGTTTTTGAATCACAGGCTTGGCATGCAGGAGGCTGCCGTGCAACGCACTGCAGCCCACGCGCAACACGTTTAACGCCAAGTGTTAAATCAGAAATGTTTCCCAGTATAAACACAGTCAGGAATAGGTGGTGGGAGCGGCCTGTAGAAATGCCGAGCGGCTCCCGGCAAAATGCCGTGCGGGTCCCTGCAAACCCCCCGCCCACCCCCCCGTTCCTCCAAATAAAACTTTGTGCAATAATACGGGTAAACTGAGGTTGCCGGTGAAAGGTTCGACATCAGCCGGATCGCTAATTTTACTGGCTTTAGAATTGGCTTGGCCACAAATAATTTATAGCGCAGACCCCGCACGTGAATAGCAGCCTCTGTGCGCGGGTGATTCCTACCCCGCATCAATATAGTTCTCATAGCCGTTAACATTAAACTAGCTTGTGTTGGCTTATCAGCTAGGGCGCACGCCCTCGAACTGGGTGAACTGGGTTCGAGTCACGGCAATGTCACTAGGGCATCCTGTGATTCTGGGCAAATCACTTAACTCCTTGGACGCTCATGACGAGCTCAGCTCGTCATGGTGTACACCTCCATACACTCATGACGAGCTGAGCTCGTCATGAACAATGGTAAATCTGAGAATCCAGCGCTGGAGAAAAATAACACTAGCATCGATGTGGTTAATTTCTCATTCCAAGCAAAACTGAATGTGTGTTTTAATGTGATAAAGGCCTATCTTATACCGGCCCGACTTTCAGGGAACAATTAAATCAAGTACGTTCTCAAACTGGGTGGACTGGGTTCGAGTCTCGGTAAGGTCACTAAAACATCCTGTGAGTCTGGGCAAATCACTTAATTTCTCATTTCTAACAAAACTGAATGTGTGCTCTTAATCTGATAAGGGCCTATCTTAGATCGGCCCGACCTTCAATGAGCAATTAAATCAAGTCAAATAAGGAGACACAAAAATGTTTGGAGGGCAACACTTGAATACCGTAGTGCGAGAAGGTTTCTGCAATGTCACCATTGGGTGTGTGGTCTAGGGAGGCACGTCAATTTTAATACGTTTTAGTGCGATAAGGTCTGCCTTTCTCCACTGTGTGTGATGCCTATGACTGAAGTTATTAGTAGATGTGTAACGCGTGTTCCTTGTTACAGGCAGGGGTGGGCAAGCTCCACCAGACCGCAAGAGCATGGTACAAAGGCACAGTAAGAAGGTAAGCGCGAGACAGGGGGGGCGGGGGTGTTGGTCAACAGTTTGGCCTAATGTTAAATACACAAGCCTCCGGGCGACCGGCGTACTTCCTCGTTCCTCTTGCTTCCGCCTCAGGATGGCTGAGGCAGGCTAGGACGTATTTTGAAACGATGCTCTTGTCACAGCAATACGCAATACAGGTGCAGGGCGCTAAGTCGTATTAGCGATCGCATCATCACTGGAAGACTGGTCGACGTTCATTAGGCATCGCAGCGCGCAAGGGCACGAAGTAAGTACACAAAGGGCAAGGTATCGGCGGAAGCAAGGGGGGGGGAGGTCTCCCAAACCGGCCGTGTTTTCAGATGGCGCTAGGTCAGTTGGTCACCGTCCAATTTTCTTACAGGAGTGAGAGACCACGCAGGATGTCCGGACAAAGATCGGCACCCGGATCGGCAGCAGACGTGCAAGCAGCGACCTTTTCACAGCTTGTCATGACCAATGGCCTGGCTTGGGCCACCGATCTGCTCAATGCCAGCACCCCTGACTCGTGTGGTCATAACGACATTATAGCCATTGAGGAGGATGACATGGTTGGGGCAGGACACTCTCGTGCGTCAAAGAGGGTGCCAACAAAGAATTCCCAGCCCCGCCGAAAAAGAAGGGCGGGCCCAAAACGACAATTGCAATGGTACATGATGCTCCCGGCCCCTCGGGCATGCATAACGCTGCGCAACCTATGGTGGAATACGCCACAAAGAGCGATCTTGGTAAGATCATGTCCACCTTACACATGTTTATGACAGAAATGAAAAAAAGTGCAGCAAAAATTGGTGGGGGGGGACCGGCCTAGCGAACGTATGGGGCTCAGGCCCCAGCCCCCCCGCACCCGCCCGGCCAAGCGCTGGAACCTCCCCTCCAGGGGCCTCGTCGGCACCGCTACCCGATCCCAATGTGGCACCTGCACCAAGGGTAACTGATCTAACCTCCTCCCCTGCGCCAACACCCCTGAGTCCAGACACCCCGGTACCCACGACATTACCCTTGGCACCTGAGTTACCTGCACACGCACCTCCAACGATACTTACCGCACCAAGTACGGTGCCAACCCTCCCGGTAGCCCCGATTCCTCCCTCGCCCCCATGCCAGCTCCCTCCACGGCGACGCCACCGAGCGAGGAGGAGGAGGTGGTGCTGGATGCTCCCTTGACGTCAGGGCGCTCTTCCCTGGCGTGGGAGGTTCCACTGGCGGCGAAAGAACTCATCTGGAAGAGGGAGTTCATCGATATATTCTCGCTACTAATGTTAGGGCAACAAGGTACAGACGTGCGTGCGCAGGGCAGGGCTAAAGGAGGATGGAAAGAAAGTTAAGTTTCAACCATGGCCGGAGAAAATTATTGACACTTGGTTTGAAGCTTTCGCCATACTATCTTCCATAGTTATGGAAAATTTTCAGATCAAGGCCCCGCCCTGGTACAGTATGGCAGACTTATCCATACTGAAGCAAAGAAATGGGGGGGCGTAGGTTGGTTGAACTACGACAGGGAGTTCAGAAAGAAATTGTTCAGATCTCCCAATATGCACTGGGATCATAAAGAGGTGCAACTATGGTTGGATCACATGGGGTCTAGAGCACTGCAGGTGGTTGCAACAGACAGCAAAGTGCAGGTCTCACAGGCGGCAACATCTGAAATAAAGTCGTCCTTAGCAGCATACTGACCGAGGCAACCCGCCCTTTCGGGGTGGCCACCGGGGGAAGGGCCAGAGAAGGGGAGGCCGGAGGCCCCATGCCGGGTCTTGCGGGTTATCCAACAATGGGCATTGCCACTGGGGGAAGTCCTGTATGTTCACACACACATGCAGTAATTGTGGAGGGCAACACCAGGCAGGTTCATGTAGGACGCACAAAGGGCAGAAGCAGGGAGGAAAGTATGGGGGGAGAGGTGGCGCTTGGCAGAATAAGTAGCGCAAATGTGCAGCCCCCGTCCCCCCCACCACACATCTACCCCCCCTTAACACACAGTGCGCCGCCTCTGCACTAGGCAGCATTCCCTTAAGCCCTGCATTCATTCCCCTCCCATGCAGCCATCCATCCAGGCGATAGCAGTGAAGGGTCCCTCTCCTGTTAATTTGGCGCGCCTGAACCCTCTGCTGAATAAATACCCTAACAAAGTAGACGGGAGACTGCTCCTGGGGGGCTTTGAAGAAGGCTTTGTGATACCTTATATAGGAACCCCGCAGGCGCGAGTTGCTGAAAATTTTGAAGTCAGCTAAGGACAATCCAGAGGTGGTAACAGCAACATTTGGGAAGGAATTGGAGTTGGGGAGAGTAGCTTTCCCTTCTTACTCGCAAATTTCATAGTCTCGCCCCTGGGTATAGTCCCCAAAAAAGACCCTGGCTCATTCAGACTAATACACCACCTGTCATACCCCGAGGGCGAGTCGGTCAACCACAACTTGGAAGTGTGCTTAGTGTCCTACTGCTCATTTGAGGTTGCCATGGATTTGGTAAGAAGGGCAGGCAAGGGGGCATGGCTAGCCAAAGCGGATATAGAATCGGCCTTCCGCCTGCTGCCGGTGCACCCCAGCAGCCAGCACCTTCTGGGGTTCAGGTTGGGGCAAGAACACTACTATGACAAATGCATGCCGATGGGATGCTCTATTTCATGCGCGTTTTTGAGGCATCCAGCACCTTCCTCCAGTGGGTACTGCAAGCAACAGAGGGAGTTGAAAGTTTGACTCACCATTTGGATGATTTCCTGTTTGTAGGAAGGGAGGACTCGCAAGACTGCGCGGAGGCGTTAGCGAAATTCCAGAAGGTTTCTGAGCACTTAGGAGTGCCCCTGGCTCCAGGGAAAACCGTTGGGCCAGCGCAAGTACTAGTCTTCCTGGGCGTAGAGATTGACACCAAGGCAGGGGAAGCCAGGCTCCCGGCGGACAAAGTCAGCGAACTGCCCTCGCAGATCCAAACAGTGTTGGGTCAAGAAAAGGTATCTTTAGAGGACACACAGAGTTTGCATGGCAGGTTAAATTTCGCCACCAAAGTGATCCCCGCGGGTAGGGCATTTGCACGCAGACTAGCCAGGGCAGCTGACAAGATTAAGAGGAGACAACATGAGGTGAGGCTGAGCATGGGCGTGAAGTATGACGTTTTGAAGATATGGGGGGAGTTTCTGCAACAGTTTAATGGTTCTGTAATCTGGAGAGAACCCTGGACTAGCAGCCAGGAACTGACGCTGTTTACTGACGCGTCAGGCAGGGAAGGATTTAGTGCAATCCTGAATAGGGAGTGGTGCGCGGAGAACTGGCCGAACACTTGGAGGAAGAAAAGAGAATAACAGCGAACATAACTGTCTTAGAGCTATTTACAATTGTGGTGGCCTTTCACCTCTGGCCGGCCATGTTAACTGCAAAAAGGGTGGTCCTGTGGTCCGACAATCTAGCCGTGGTCCATTGGGCACCATCCAGACTGCTCGTCCAGGATGATCCTACCGCCCTATTCACGACCAGGGCAGCGTTAATAGGCTGGGCCAGAGTGGTGCCCAAGCAGCTTGACCAGAGGGCCCCTCCCCATTTACTATGAGACTTTACAGAGGATGGTGGAGGCACTCCCCTCGGTCGCCCAGTCCGCTACGAGGCAACACTCTTTGCCGCCACTTTCAGATTAGCGTTCTTTGGGGCCTTTAGAATAGGTGAACTGGTGGCACGCTCTAGACAGAAAGCAACTCCAGGGCACTACAGATGAGGGATGTGCGCCTGACAGCTGAATCAGTGGAAATATTCCTGCAGTACTCAAAAATGGACCAGGCGGGCAGGGGGAGGGGCATCTCCCTTGCATCGCCTGGGTAACAACAGCTATTGCCCAGTGGCCCTGCTGGCCGCCTTCCTGTCCTTCCGCCCACACACGGATGGGCTATTACTGATACACAAGGATGGCTCCCCGGTCACGAAGTATCAAGTGGAGCACGTAATGGAGGGTTGCCTGTTTCTAGCGGGTTACACTAGGGGGGGGCCAAGTACAGCTCCCATTCATTCCGGATTGGGGCGGCCACCACTGCTTTTAGGGAGGGTCTGCCAGCAGAGGCAATCAAAAGAGTGGGCCGATGGTATTCCAATTGCTACAAAATATATATGAGACCAGAACGAATGTGCGGGTGTTGGGGGCATTCCTATGTCGCAAGAATTGCAAGATGGGTGGAGGCAGTCACCTGGAAGCATGGTTTCAGCAACACCAGGATACTTGGTTTGGTTTCCCGGGAATGCATTGGGCAGACCTCCTAGGAACTCTGAGTAGGACTCTGAGGGAGAGTAGCCTCCTGCCAAACATCGTAGTGGTACACCTTGAGGGGAATGACTTGGCAGCTGAAGGCAAGAGGCGGCTGCTGGATGCATGAGGAGGGACCTTAACATACTGAGCAGTGAGCTGGGATCGTGTGGCTTTTGGTGGTCAGAAATAACTCCTAGACCCATGTGGCATGGGGCTAGATCTCAGGAGGCGCTAGAAGTTGCCCGCAGGCGCGTAAATGCAGCCATGCGTAATTCACCGAAATGCGTGGGTTGGGTTACATAAGACACGGTTGGCTACATGCGAAATCCATTGGCTGCTGGGATTCTGATGGGGTGCATTGGTCCAAAATAGGCATGGCTATATTCCTGTAAGACGTGGGGGAGGCTCTAGAAGCAGCGGGGTGCAAATAAGGGGAAGTAGGGAGCTAAGTGGTGGGGGCTCTGGGTGCAGCGGTCGCCACGCCCAGGGCTGTGGAGGAGTTACAGGGCGATCCCTTTACAAGACAGGCGCAGGAACAGGACCTGAAGCCTCCAGTGCAAGCGCACCATACTAAGTCATACATGCTCCATGGGGTCCTTCTTGGGAGCTTGGTTTACGACGGCGCTCCGTTAGTCCTTAGGGCGGTTGTAAACCTGAACAACCGGGGGCTTGCCAAAAGCACTCCGACCAGCTGGGGAAGGTGTGAGTTAACTCTCCCTTGTTCAGAAGGCAGAGTGGGTGGACAATAGGTCCAACGGTGGGAGAAGTAATCCTCCCAGGTACAACACCCGGCTATGGCCGCAGGTGTTCTCTTTGACTAAAACTTCAGGTACCCTGCAACGAGGAGTTGTGGGGGGGACGGGATCGCCTGTAAGATAACCCACCTTTTATTTGTACAACAAATAAACCTGCAGCTTCTTTTCCATATACCTGGTGCCTGTGTGTTATTTGGGATTGGGGGCTGTGGGCAGCGGCGTTACGATGGAGATACTATGCAGGATGCCCGTGGTCCCTGCAGGGGACCCCGTAGGAGGGCAGGCCCCTTAGGAGGTCCGGGAGCATCGGGTGGCCCATCCCTCGGGGGGGGGGGGGGTTACAGGGCGGCGCCACACTAAGGGGGCTGGGCGAAGGGTGGGGCTAACGGGGGGTTCTTAAGGGTGGCCTCTCCTTTTGCGCGCTCTCTTTGCAGCTGCCCCCCTTCGCACCTAGACGTCCTCTGGCTGCTCCCCGCAGCAGCCCCGGATTAAGGTAGCCCCTCTCCCCGCCAGACGCTAGACCCCCTTACTTCTCCCCTCCCTACCGCTCACTGAAAGGGGGAAGTGGGGAGGGGGACTGTATTGATGTATTAATGTTTTGTCTCTTGTTGCAGGAGGAGTTACAGGGCGATCCCTAACAAGACAGGCGCAGGAACAGGACCTGAAGCCTCCATTGCAAGCGCACCATACTAAGTCATACATGCTCCAAGGGGTCCTTCTTGGGAACTTGGGGTACGACGGCGCCCCGTTAGTCCTTAGGGCGGTTGTAAACCTGAACAACGGGTGCTTGCCTATAGCGCTCCGACCAGCTGGGGAAGGTGTGAGTTAACTCTCCCTTGTTCAGAAGGCGGAGTGGGTGGACGATAGGTCCACCGGTGGGAGGAGTAATCCTCCCAGGTACAACACCGGGCTATGGCCGCAGGTGTTCTCTTTGACTAAAACTTCAGGTACCCTGCAACGAGGGGTTGCGGGGCGGACGGGATCACCTGTAAGATAACCCACCTTTTATTTGTACAACAAATAAACCTGCAGCTTCTTTTCCATATACCTGGTGTCTGTGTGTTATTTGGGATTGGGCGCTGTGGGCAGCGGCGTACCGATGGAGATACTATGGGAAAACGCCCAGTGCCTGCTACGGCCTGTCTGGCCCTGTCTGACTGAGTAGGAGCCATCAGATGAAGGGCCCTGGATTTAAGTGGTCCGGGTCTCTGACTCTGTAGTAATCAGACCGGGTCTCTGACTCTGTAGTAATTTAAACAAACAATGAAAAGCCTGCATTCACGTCAGAATCATGGAAACCCTTGTCATTCCTGTTAATATTTCACATGCTATAGATAATCTTGAATTCCCTGGGAGTGTTTGCTTTTTCCAAAATGCTGTGTTACGTTTTTTTCCAGGCTGGATTTTACTCTTGTCTAGTGCATAGTTTGAACGGAGTTGCCGAAGGTTATAGCAGGGTACAATTGAGTTGGGCTGAAGAAAGTGCAAATTTCTCTCAGTGCTTGTCAGGTGCAAAAATGTGTTTAGAATAAGTGCTTATCCAATCCTTAGCTTCTTTTGCAAAGCACAGAGAGCAATGGTTACTGATACCAGTTACAATTCTATGCAAATGTGTGGGTAGGGTCGCACTCTATGCCAATGTTAGTGTATATGTTTAAACCGAACCCTTAATTATACATGCCCACACCTTTCAGGAAGGGACATTGTTTTTTCATCCTACTTAAAGCCCTGGGAAGGGCATTACAGCAACGGACCTAATTAGAGTGGGCAGTGTAGAGTTTTTTCTGTCCATCTCCTCCAGGTAAAACCTGGTGGTGAGGGAAATTAAAAAGTACATAAAGAGTCCTACACGGTGGTAAAAAAAAAACCTGGGTCTGCTATGATCTCTGAATTTGTTTTCGCAATTGGTGGTCTCTGGCTCTGTACCATTTTTGTTGCAGTTTATAGAAGTGTGCTTGAGGGCTTTGATGTCACTAGCACTCATCACACAACTTTGCTATCTGCGGACACACTGAACTTTCGTGATTTGTTGTGGTTTGACTCTTTTGTTCACTTGTTGCCAATATTGAAAGCGATGCACCTCACACATGCACATCCTCTTTACAAGTGAACTGTGCACATGAAGTTGTGAGGTGTAATCCAAACTCAGACCTGTTCACCTGAAACTTATATTATAGACTGTGGGCATTCACCAAGGTCGATAATATGCTGCATTACTGCTGCACATATAAAAAGGTGCTGCAGCAATCTATGCAGATTCCTGGTTCCATACCATAACACCGCAGCATTATAGCCTGCTGTGGAGGGCTATTGCTGCCTGCAGTGATTTTTAAGTCCCTGGTAGTCTCACATGCAGCCCTCCATGGGCTTGGCCCGGTGTATTTGAGGAAACCTTTCAGGTTCTTTGTCCCTTACAGGCAGCTTTGCTCTGCTACGATGCATATGGCTGAAAATCCGAGGTTCCGTCGAAAAAGGGTAGGTGGCAGCTCCCTTTCGAATAAGGCAGCGGTGGCCTGGAACCACCTCCCACTGGACGTATGTCACCTTCAGGATCCTAAGATCTTTAGGAAGAGTCTGAAGACCTTCCTTCTTATCTAGCCTGTCTTGTTTTCTTTCCACTGGGCTGGCACCGGAATACTCTTCTGAGTAGCTGTGCGCGTTATAAATTCCATATAACATAACATAACAGGTGGGGCCTAACACAATCACTAGTATACTCAGACACAGGGGCTATAATGCTATTAGAACATTCTTGCTACTAATGGTAGAAAGTTCTAAATTAAATAGGGAGAAACAGTCAGGAAAATACTTGGAGCAGATGTTAGTTCCTACTTCATTGCCTACAACTGAACTCTCAACATTCCAATTTTCGAATTAAGCATTATTGCCAGTTACGGCTGATGAAGCATGTGAGGGCGCACAGTAAGGGAGTAATTAACACCTATTAATGCCTGCAGCTCTGCAGATAAAAGCAATAATGCTATTAGCAAAATCCCACCCCAGTAATCCAGAATACAGAGCACAGGAGGAGCCGTCTTTCTCCTGAAGAGAGGGGAAACAAACCTGCTTCATTGTCATTCAGCGCATCTTCTTTCTCCTCCACAGAAGCAGCCATTCAGTCGTGACTGGGCTGCTCGGTTACATCCTCTCGCTTTGCACAAACGCAATATACCAAAGAAAAGTAGAAAAACATGAGAACAGACTTCCATGTTTGTTTATGCTCTTTCTACCACTTTCTGGCAATATGGCTCACACTCCACTTCAGAAATGTGAGGGGCGGAGCTGGATAGCTAGGTCTGAAGTGGGTTTTTGCATTTTTCATTTTGCATTTTTTCCTTTTGCTTTGAAGGAGGCGGATGAACGAGCGACAATGGACAATAGAGACTTTTTTTCCTCTATTCTTCATATGAGAGGCAGCTGCTCCTGCTCTAACTGTGTTCCCTATGGTCCCCTGCAACTGCCCCCTAAAATGAGTGGAGGGTGATGTTAGGTAGTTGCGGGTATATGCAAAAAGATCAATTGATGGACAGAATGCTGCACAATGTCAAACATTCACCCCAGTACAGAGAGCTGGGCCTAAATCCACCATTTCTTTGCTTCCCATGCCTTTCCAGTTCCGACCCGGCCATATGCTAATCGGTCTTGACCCTATTCCCCATGGGAACAATCTAGAGTGCCAGGCCAGGTCCTCCCTGGAATGGAAACAAGCATCCTGGGACCGGTTTCAGGGCATCACCCCTCATCAGCCAGGATAGCTTGATTCCAGTGGCATAGAGAGCAGAGGACACATATCTGAACCACTCAGGGTGAGAAATGCAAAAAGAACAATTGATGGACAGAATGAACAATTGATGGACAGAATGCTGCACAATGTCAAACATTCACTCCAGTATAGAGATCTGGGCCTAAATCCATCGTTGAATAATGCATTAAACACAGGTCTGTTGACCGGGGGTGAGTGGTTGAAAAGTTTCAGCACTCCGTCCATCATCTTGTTGTGTTTGCTACATGGTTATGGGTAGTCACAGATTTGCAGTCCACCCCAGGATAGGGCATTGCAAACACAGAATATAACGGAGCATTCTGATTGACTCTCCAGCACTCAGAGTTTCAACCGATGTGCAAGCAACACCTAGACAGAAGACAAATAAAACACCATCATAGGTTGATTTATGTTATTTTGTATGAATTTGCACTTGATGAATTGATGTTGCATTGATTTTTATTGTATACCTGTGTGTTTTATTGAATATTTACAAATGTAGACTTGCTTTAGTAGTCCTGTTGATACTGCTTAAAGTTACTTTAAAACGTAATAAATATCAGACAACTAAAAAATCAGATCCCTAGTCCTTTCTAGACCACTATGAGGTAGAAGATATGTATTACCCCACCAATGTCAGTTGCTTATGTTGTAAACTGCTACACTGTAATTGATGTTTCATTTTTGTATATTGCATTTTTACTGCTTTCATTACATCACTATACTTTCTTAATGGATGTTTTGAAATATCTGTCGAACAAACATACTACTTACTCGAAGATACTGAACGTTTGACTAATAATCTCTTGACACTTTAATTTGCCATTACCAATATTGCCAAACACGACTGTGATCATTTTACCCTTTTTGGGGGGTATAAAGTTAGGATTGCCTATGTCTGGATTGTAGACAGTTACCTCCAGGTTTTACAAAGATCTCCAGTGCAGGTCTAATAAACCATTGTTGTATCTCACATAATAAAAGTCAAGCAAGAGGTCAAAACACAGGTTTTGAAACTTCTATAG
Source organism: Lissotriton vulgaris (assembly GCF_964263255.1). NCBI lineage: Eukaryota > Metazoa > Chordata > Amphibia > Caudata > Salamandridae > Lissotriton > Lissotriton vulgaris. The sequence goes on along the minus strand of NC_141697.1, from coordinate 514,541,632 downwards.
TACAAACTAAACTACGAAGGTGGTACAAAATCTCAGCTTGCAATATATGCAGACTTTCTTCAGATTATGGTCAAAAATATTTTAGCAGGATTCAAGTTTATATTTATTTAAACGTAGTTTTCACAAACATACCTCTCCTGTTTAGTCTTTCTCCTGCTTAACTGAAATGTGCCGCTGGTTTTGTTTAAGTAAAAGGATGTTTTCACCTTTAACTTAGCATACACCACAAACAAGGTCATCTTTGCCAGAGCATGCTGGTTTGCAAATAGTGGTAAAAACACATTTTCACTGAGCGAACAAATGTAAGGGCCTGATGCATTGAAGGGATTTGCTACTGCAAAGCCTGTGATTCACAAAATGACATACTTTTCAACTGCTACACCCTAATGCTCAATGTACAAATAGTGGCTTAAAGTCACCAATGTCTTTGCTACTTGCAGTGCACACTTTGCGACCCGTGTGATTCGGACAGAGGAGAGGTCATGCAATGTATTATAAGGAAATGTTCCAATGGGTTATCACTGCAATTACAGTCGCAAGACATTGATGACATGCCAACTCCTCAAACGGAGTGGTATGGCCTTCACAAAATGATAGCTGTCCACAAGGGCTGTCCCTATGCCAATAGCACTATTCAGTAAGATCCGCACAATCCTGCCCCATTAATAATAGACACAGAGTTCCGTCTGTCACTTATGCATACCTTCCTCTATGTGAATGTGGGCTTAAGGACTTGGGGAGAGCACTCAGCTGTGAACTCTCCTAATGTCGCTCCCATTGTGACAGAGTTTTCACTGCACACTGCAACCCTTGTTCCTTAAAAGGGCAAGGGTTGCAATCGAAGAAAACAAAAATTGCATTTTGGGAACCTGGATGCAGGGAAGGAGGTCTGCTGTCTCTAGTAGGCCTTCAGCTCTCTATTCCTATCCCTTTAAGGACGATTCACAACATGAAATTTTTGTGCCATAAATTGGTGCAGTGATAAATTAGTGTATCTGTTACAGCGCGACCAGGTCGTAAACAAGCCACTGTGCAAAAACATGTATCTAATTTGAAATCTTAGAATTGTACATCTGGTCTTTAGGACCAAGCCTCAATTCTTTCAGACTTACTTTGGAATGGTGAGTACCATAAAAAGATTTTAATTAAAACTCGTTTTCTGTCAAAGTCTGCAGATGTCGGCGTAGATGATGGATTCTGTGGTAAGTGTTGCAAATTCAAATTTATGCAACTGCAGAATAAAAATTTTCTGGTCGTCCTGCAGGACAGGTCCTAAAACCCTTCAGCTTTCTCTTCCTTGTAATATTCTCCCACTCCTTCATATGGAACACAGAACCAAACTTACCAGAGCCTCAGCCTATCATGCCTCTACTACTGCAGTATCATGGACACTGGTCTTCCACTCACTCACTCCTGGCTCCAAAGACTATGGATCCAAGCAGTCAGATTGTGCCTTAACTGTTGAAAGAATTATGATCATCAGATCTCCACTTTAAGGCTCCCTGTGAAGGTTAGTATTGAATTCTATTTCTTGTACACAATCAACAAACAATACGGGGGGGGGGGGGGATTCTGAGCCCAAAATGAAGATGAGAAAACACCTAAAAACAGAAGTCCATCAATTGACATTGACTGGGAACAAGGGACATGATGAACAATTTCTGACATTGCTACACACTCCTCCCGAATGGATGCTAATTTCCTTTTCCAATAATCAATCTGTACTCCCTAACTCCAAAGGTCTGAAGTAACTAAAGGGAAACACACAACATTTTCCAATACACCTCAACGAATGAGTCAATACATTTGAAAACGGTCCATACGCCCCATGCATTCCAGCCATTTTAAAATATAAGGCACAGAATTACCACCTGCCTGAGGACACCACCCACGCCATCCTTTCATGCATGCAGTGCAACTCTGCACATAGACAATGAAATCTATAGAGGCAACCCACTCTACGCCATACCAAATCCATTCTTCATCCAATGGGAGCTATACGCTACCAAGCCCTGGCCACCTCCCCAGTCTCCTGCCACCCCTCAAGATTTTCACTAAACCAAGGCAGCAGTAGTTGTAGAATGTCAATTCCTCTTTGTGATCTCACGATGCTCCTCCACTCATAAAGTCCACAAACAGCAGCCGCTGGGGTAAGGAAATAACTATGGTGATGAGCACCATTCGGATGCCTGTACCTCCATTCAACAAACAGAAAGAGGGACTAAGGTACCTAACCGTGAAGGCCAGCAGCATTCAACCATGTTCCAAGCTGTAGCCATGACAACTGATGGGAAGGCGAATAAGTGGGAAAATGCACAATTTGAGCTTAGGTACAAAACCTTGATAAGGGGCAGTTTGCGATTGTTCTGTGCTCAGAATAGGAGAAAGTACTCTGGGGCTCATTACAATGGCTTAACGAGAAATACCCACCGCCATATTATGATGGCGGAGGGTATCACGGCGGACGCAAAGTTGGTCCACCACTTTTCTGCAGTAAGGCAATTGTTACAATTCCTAGCCGGGCGGAGCTGGGCCAGTAATATGGTGACAGTGCCTAGCAGGCACCGCCAGCCATATTATGATGTGGGTGGTGCACAGGCCTTTCCATAGTGGCCATTCTGCCATGGAAAGGCTGGCGGGGATTGGCAACAGGCCCCCTGGGGATGGGATGCACTTGGTACTCGCCTGCAGTTCCCTGCACCAGGTAGCAGGCACCGCATCGCAATGGTAAACGGCCAGAAGACGCCCCAATGTGGCCGGTGGGACCGCCACACGTCTGGCGATGATCGGTCCCATCGCTGTTATGATGGCGTGCGGACGGATGTCCTCCCGCCATCATAATGGGCTCATCTGTTCCTTTCATTGTGCCCCATAATATATGCTGTAAAATGCAATGGCTCCCGCAGGTGTGCCCATCAACCAATGAAACATGCAACCACACAAAGCATGCATGCGGTTCCATACACAGTGAGAGTCCACTCTCCCCCCTGGCAAATTCCACCCTTCATTTTGTGTGCAGTGGCTACAAGAGTAATGCATGTTTTTTCTAGTTAATAGGATTCGAATTGCACGCAATACATCTGAAATGGCTTCAAGGACGTGCTTGAAATGTAATATCATCCTGAGCATAATATTAACAAGCTGCACAGAGGCGCTCTAAATATTAAACAGCTGGGCACCAGGCAGAAGATTATATCCCCCAACCCTTTGACAAAGTAATTATTCAACCAGTTGACTACTTAAAGTGCCAACTGCTTATGCATGCAACGCTGCATTGAGAGCTTACCTGGACACTTGGTTATTACAGCAGATTCCTTTAGAATAAATCAGAGGCTGCATAATTCATGGCACAATTTTCAGTAAAGTTGATTGATAGCCTTGGGAGAGAGCTGCAGCTCTTCCCATTAATATGCAATGTGTGTATTCAGGTTCAGCATGTTTTACATGTTCTGCTTGCCTACTAGTGATAGCAAGTTTATCACATGGCTGCACACATTGGCATGTATTTATAGTAACGTTATTGAAGAGTCACAACTTCATTGTGCATTTAAATTTACTCCAGATGCTGTTCGAGTTTTTGGCCCCGCTTTAGAGATAGGAATGAAATAGGGGATTATGCAAAGGTTTATATTCTCCCGTTTTGGGGATGCTTTTGCTGTAATTTTACTACCTAATGCGTTTAGCCATAGTGAACAATATATAGGAACAAAGGTAAATGACTGCCAACTTAAAGTTTAGTTTGAGTCAAATAATTTGTATCAAAATGTTTGCACTTTTTTATATCAGATTATTTCTTTTTAAATCTATGGTTTTATCTTGAATGTCTGCGTTGATGGCTTTTCCAATAACTGAATAAAGCACTGATTTGATTTGACTGCCAAGTCCAAATTGGTGCACCGATTGAAAACTCGTGCAATATACTTTGTGCCCGATATAACCTATAAATAAGACCATCACCGAGGCATTCACATTGAGTGTTATGTAAGCTAATATTCACAATAATGGATCTGGGTGACTGATGAACTTTGGCCCTCGTTACGAACTGCACGGTTGATATGTGGTTAACTGCTGTAATCACGAATATCACAGATATGAGATTTTTGCCAAATATCGGCATGTGAAACCAGGGGCGGCTCTAGGCTCATGGCGGCCCTGGGCAGAGAGAGTAGGTAGGGGGCCCCGGAAGAGGGGGTCTGGGCGGGGCGGAGCGCGGCGGCCAGTGAAGAGGGGGGGTTCAGGGTGTTTGAAAGTGGAACAGAGCCGGAGGCCACCAAATTCCTGCCAGGGGCCACCACGCAAATATGTATCCATCCTCAGAGGATTATTATATTAAGGATATATATTGGCGTGGTGGCCCCTGGGGTTTGGTGGCCCTGTGCAGGTGCACAGCTTGCACATGCCTAAGGCCGGCCCTGGTGAAACTTGCCGATAGTGATCCGGCAAAAATACCGGGGATTTACCGAAACATGCAGAACTTGGTATGTTGGTAAGCATCAAAACTTGTAAGTCATTCCCCAAAGGTATACCCGGGGCGACCTTAGGCATGTGCAAGCTGTGAACCTGCACAGGGCCACCAGACCCCAGGGGCCACCACGCCAATATATATCCTTAATATAATAATCCTCTGAGGATGGATATATATTTGAGTGGTTGCCCCTGGCAGGGATTTGGTGGCCTCCGGCTCTGTTCCACCTCCAAGCACCTTCCTGAGCTGGGGAGGGGGATGGGTGGGGGGGTGGGGTGGGGCTCTGCCCCGCCCGGACCCCCTCTTCCGTCCGGGGCCCCCTACTTACGCTCCCTGCCCTGGGCCACCATGAGCCTAGAGCCGCCCCTGGATTGGGTGGTATATATTGCACCCAAAACATTCTGACTCAGCAGAGTGTGATTCCATCAGGTGCTCAAAATGTCACATTAATAATGAGGGCCTTTGATGCTGATTTACACTCGGGCTTTCATTACATTTTTAGGGCTAAATTCTGATCCCGGAGCAAACTGGTTTCAGAGATCAGAATTATGAGTTGCGTGATAATTATCACAAACTCTGTTTCCCCCTGGTGGATTCTGGTAAGTCAAAAGGTGAGAAATGTATTGGGGTGCCTGTAATAAAGGCAAAATGTGAGGAATTTGGTGTTTTAAATAATGATTCAGCATGCTATGCTTCATATGCACGTGGTAAATACCTTACCCTGAGTTGAGTTAATGGTAACATTTCTCCCCATGTTCTGTCTAACCCGTAATAGGGACCTAGGTCTAGGAAATGCTTCCATTTCTAACGATAATGGCATTACTCCTAGTCCTACTCCCTCGCCTTCCTTCAGTACAAATGAGGCCCCGCCTCCCACCCAGACCCACCCCCAGCATAAAAACTCTGCCCGCCCCCACCTCCACCTGTACACAAACAAGCCGAGCTACCACTCAGTTGAACCGCACCGGGAGGGAGGGAGGGTCCTTGAAGGAAGGCGAGGGAGTAGGACTAGGAGTAATGCCATTATCGTTAGAAATGGAAGCATTACCTCCCGTCCCTCCCTCGCCTTCCTTCAGTACAAATGAGGACATAGCAAGCAGAAGAAAACAGGGACGGACAACTGAGTGACAAAGAACACAAAACAGTGCCCAAAACACAGCAGATCAACATCCCAGGCCCCTTCCAAGTGCCCCGCAGGGGCGACAGCAACCAAAAAACAAGGCCCAAAAGCCGAGAGTCGCAACCCAAGTCCCAAAGGAGCCCAAAGGGCGGACCGGACAGGACTTCCAACACAAGCAGCAAAGACCCCGAAGGGAAGGACACGACAGGGCAGGGAACCAAACACACCAGACCCGGCAAAGAAAACCAGGCAACAGACCCCAGGCAACATGCAAGGAAGCCAGTAGCACCAAGAAGCAGGAAAGCCGCCCCCCTGCACCCGCAGAGGAGCCACCGACAATCCTAGAAGAGCCCCAGAAGGAGCGAACCGCTACACAAAAAGGAGGTCAGCACCAAGGGAACAACACTAGAGCAGAACCCCGGGCCGAAAGGGCCAGCAAACACCAAGCATAGGACAGCCGAGAGGAGGACCGACGGGAAGCCCGCAAGCCACCGCCAGCCGGCCGAGGACCCCCAACCCAGCCAAGGCCAGCCGCACAACCGCCAGGCAGCAGGGGCAAGCCCCGCACAGAACCCAGGGGAAGGGCACGGAACATCAAAGGGCACGGAACCACAGGAAGGAACCCTCACTGAGCGCAACACAACCCGGACAGGAGAGGAAAAAAAGGAGGTCAAGGCCAACAGGGAGCAACCAACCCCCGAGAACAGACCCACAGGGCCCGCACCAGAAACGCCCAGAGCAGCAGAAAAGCAGCGAGGGGGAAGGGGAAGGCACACAGAAAAACCCAGAGGCCAAGTAGAGGGCCAGCCGCCGACCACGCCAAGACCCGGGCCCCTGGCCCAGAGACCAGAACCGGGCCACCCAGGCGCCGCAACAGGACCACCACAGGGAGGCCCCAACGAACCACCAACAGGCCGGACACAGGGAAGGAGTGAGAAACCCCAGGAGGAAGGAGGGACCCAGCACAACAGAACAGCCAGCACACAGGCCACCTGCCAAAGGCAGAGAGCAGACAGCCCCAGCACCCAGACCAGAGTCCACAGACACAGGACACAGGAAACCAAGGATCAAGGACAGAACCTGGACCAACCCGACCACGGCACAGGACTAAGCCACCGGACGACAGACTGAGCCAACGCCCACGGACCCCGCAGAGAGCCCCGAAAGGGCACCAGGGCAAGCCCGAACGCCACAAATCCGTCAGCAAGAGGACCCCCGGGAGACCAGCAGGAACCGGAACCCAAACAGAACCCAGCAAAGCCAAGGATAGGCTGGCGACCGAAGCCACCAAAAGCGGAGCCGGAGGAGCCAGTGAACAACCGGCCAGAAGGCAACAGCGGCCGAGCCACCAGGAGAGCACCCCCGGGGACGGACCGACAAGGGCAGCAGGGACAACAGACCCCGGAGACCAACCCAACAGGAGCCAGACGGACAGGCCGAGAAGAAGAAAACGAGCCCAGGCAACCAGAAACACCACAGAAGCCAGGAGCCCCAGCACCCGCAGCCACAGGACCGCCCAAGAAGCCCTGGGACAAAAAGGCCCAAACCCACGAAGGAAGAGAGACCAGGCACCCGGACAAGGGAACGGGGCCGAGCACAGCCCGAAGACGGCACCCCGACAAACCCCAGGCCCAGAGAGGGGATCAGCGAAGACACACCCCGGGCCACCAAAAGCCCGAACACCAGAAGAACCACAAAGGACCCCCTGAATGACACTCCAGCCGTAAGTCGCAAGAGGCCGACCAGAGAAGGAAGAGGGAACACCCCTGCCGTAAGAGGGAGAGCCACGAGAGCAACCGGACATGCCGGAAGACCCAGGCTGAAGGCCCGAGGCCGAAGGGGAAGGACGCAACCCAGAAAACGTGCGCACCACATGCAGAGCCCGCGGAAAAGCCGCCCGAAAGGCCAACACACGGAAGGGAACTGGCCGAAGCCAGGAGCAGACCCCCAGGAGAACCGGAACAGGCACAAAGCCGCCGGACACCACAGCCCCAGCAACAAAACGGAGCGGGCCCCAAACCCGAGCCCCACCGACAGGAACCCAGCAGAGGGAACAAAAGGCAAGCAAACAGGACACCCAGTCCAGGAGAGCCACCCAGCAGGAACCGGATACGGGCACCGGCAGAGGAACCCCAATGAACCGGAGGAACCGGCACCAAGCTGACCCAGCACCCATGAACCACTGCACATAGGACCCCGTCAACAGAAATGTCCCGCAGACACAGAGGAGGAAATACCAAAGACGACCCCCCACCAACAGGGAATCGACCAGACAGCAGTGACAGGAACCCAACAGGGCACGGCACCCAGAAAAGGAGGCAGCAAGCCAGGGTGAACAAAAGGCCAAAACCATGAGCACCCGAAAGCCAGAGGAGACACCCACAGCGGGGAGAACGGAAAGGCCCCAGTGCAAGGCACGCGGGAAAGGCAGAACGCCCCATCCCAGGCAAGGCAAACAGAGGGCCAAGGTGGCGACACCCAGCCACCACGAGCCGCCGACGCCAACTCCATGAAACCCAACATCAAGGAGGGCACAGAAGAAAAAGAGAATAGGCCAACCAGCGCAACAGCAGCAGCCAAGCAGAACAGCAGACCCCCCAAGCAGCACGGCCAGGACAGAGCCCGGCAGCACAACGGAGGAAAAGGGGCGACCACCACCAAGAAGCAAAGCCACTGGAGGAAGAGAGGGATGAGTAGCACAAAAGCTAAACCCCAGACACCACCCGAGCGCGCAAAGAAACCCGAAAACTTTCCAGGATCAACACAGCGCAGAAGGAACACAGAGGGCAGAGGAGAGACCGCCCTACGTCACGACACACAGGCAATCGCCAGCCGGGCAGGCCACAGTGGACAGAGCAGCGCACAACAGTGGGAACAGCATGGAAAAAACACCACGCACGGGCAACGCATGCCACACCCATAGCACCACACACCACACCAGGCACGAAGGTCAAGCCCTAATCAGAAGGACCGGGAACAGCAAAGAAAGAACCCCACAGTTCCAGCCCGGCAGGAAAAGAGCAAAGCCCCCCGAACCCCCGACCAGCGCAGGAGTTCAGCGAAAAAGGCATGACAAGAACCCAGCGCCCTACGCAACGCCAAAGGCGGCAGAAGGACCCCCCAAATCCCAGGAAACAGCCCCGAACAGGAGCCTCAGGATGAAGATGGGAGGGCACAGAAGCCACACGCCGAACCCCAGAACACTGGACAGAGCAGCCTCATCCAAGTCAAGCAACAGACGCAGACACGAGAGGCAGAACACCCCCATACGGAGCCCATGCGGCCAGGGCACCCCAGGGGGACCGGAGAACCAGCAGCAGGGAAGAGGCAGCAAGCCCCAACAACCCCCAGCGACCCAGGGGCAGACAAGCGCCAAGAGCACCACCCTTTATGAGCGCAAGCCTCGCATGTATGAGGCCCCGGGTTCAATCCCCGGCATCTCCAGGAGTCACTGTCCCGTATCTTGGCTATTTCCAGAAGGCTAGACTGCCATCCTAAGGAAACATGGAGCAGCGGCCGGAGACGCACCCCAGGCAGCCAGAGCCCGAGCCACCAAAGACAAAATAGGAAAAACGGGCCGAAACCCGCCCTACCTGCTCCGAGAAGACAGCATACCGGGAGGAGGCAGCCACACAGCCCGACCCGGAAACGCAGCCCCAGCCACAGGAGGACCGCCGGACACCGCCGAGGATTCCTGAGCCACCGCTCCGCCCCCACACCACGAGGGAGACGAGGAGAGGAGGCACCGCCAGGAGAACGCTGCAGAGGGCACCGCCGTAGCAGAGAACCAGACCGAAGACTCCCCGGCACCGCCACAGGGAGGAGCTGAAAGGTAAGTCCCACTAGGGAGACAGAAAAAAACAGGTGGAGGTGGGGGCGGGCAGAGTTTTTATGCTGGGGGTGGGTCTGGGTGGGAGGCGGGGCCTCATTTGTACTGAAGGAAGGCGAGGGAGGGACGGGAGGTAATGGGGCTTACCATGTGTATAGTAAGATCTAGCACCATTTTCCGTTTGCGCTTAGCAGTAACCCAACAAAGTGAAAAACAGAGAATGCTACCTTTGTTATACTATTTAAACCGTACTCTTTACAATGTCACACAAAGAAAATGTGTTGGTTGTCTATTTTTATTTAAAGACATTGTTTTGTGTGTTTTTAGATTGAGGGTAGGAGCAACACCACTTAAAAAAAAGACACAGACAGTCAGTACAATTTATTTATTCAATTGCAAGGCTCTGCAGGTCTGCATTTGACACATATATGCATCTCCTTAGCAGCTTTCTGCATACTACTATAGTCTGATAGCCTACCGTAGCGGTTGCTATTAAAGCTTCAGCATTATAACAAGGGGGGAAGGCTTTTAGTGGCCTGTATGGCCCACTGGCGAGGGCTAAAAGCCTATTTCAACATTCTGCCCCATGAGAGCAGAATTTTCAAATTGAAAAGAATCCTCCTGGTAGAAAAAGAGGGTTTACAACCCCACGTGCCTCTGAGATTTCAACCTTTCACAGATTTTGCTCTGTGTGCCTGGCAGTTACTAGTGTACGCAACACAGCAAAAGTTGTGAAAGTGGGCTGCTGTCAGGCCCTTTCTCCTTGGGGTCTGTGAAACTGTCATCATCTGGCACAACCGAGGGAGTCATGAGACAGGAGCTGAGCAGAATTTCCCCCTCCCTCCTTTGGAAGCTCCAGTGACACTGTGAGCAACAGAAGGAGGGAGGGAGAAGTCTTGCAAATTCTGAAGAGGCAGGGGTAAGAGAGAGGCAGAGGCTGTGGATTAGGACTCTATGCTGTTGAGAAGAGCAGGGCTTTACCAGCTTTTATAGGTCACTACTTCTCCACTGTCTTCAACTGAGATCTGAACATTCCAATGTTCAATAAATCCATCGAGCAATCAGGATTTATATAGCTCGGCTAATCACCAGATAGGGTATTCAAGCGCTTGCAGGTTCTGGAGGCTTATTCGAACAGCCAAGTCTTGAGGGCCATTCGGAATTCCGGAAGTGAAGTGATGGTCCAGAGGTGAATGGGAAAGCTGTTCCAAGTATTTGCTGCGATGTTGGAGAAGAAGCAACCTCCAGTAGATGAGGGGAGTATGGGCAAGTGAAAGGGAGGCAGACCGTAGTCTTGACAGTTGGATGAAGTTGGCTGAAGTTCAGGTGGTGGTTAATGTATGCAGGTCCTTGGTTGTGTAGAGCCTTGTGTGCATCGGTCAGCAGCTTCAATTGGCATCTCTTCTGTATGGGGAGCCAGTGGAGTTGCCTGAGGTGGGGTGTGATGTGGGTTCATCAGGGAAGGCAGAGGATAGGTCTGACTGTGGCGTTCTGTAAGGTCTGAAGTCTCTGTGGGAGGAGTGCGGTGACTCCTACCTAGAGGGTGTTGCAGTAGTCATCCGGTGATGAGGGCCTGTGTCACAGTGTCACTTGAGGATCTTACGTAGCATGCATAGAGTGAGGAAGCAGGCGGAGGAGATAGATTTGATCAGTGATTTCACGGTGAGCTTATTGTCAATGATGATTGCGAGGTTTCTGGTGTGGTTGGAGGGAGTGGGTGTGGGTCTTAGGTCTGATGGCCACCAGGAGATGCTCCATATGTTGCTGCTGTTGCCAAGGATCAGTACTTGTCTCTGTTCAGCTGCAGGCAGCTGTTCTACATCCAGTCAGCGACGTTTGTCTTGCATCTGTGGAAGTTGGTTCTGGTGATGTTGGGGTCGTTGCTGAGTGAGAGGATGAGTTGGGTGTCATCTGCATAAGAAATTATGTTGAGACATTGGGATCTGATGATGTTGGCCAGCATGGTTATATATGCGTTGAAAAGCATGGGGCTGAGCCCTGGGGACTCTGCAGGTGATTTTTTTGGGTTTAGAGATGAAAGGTAGGAGGTGGATCCTCTGCGTTCTTCCGGTAAAGGAGGTGATCCATCTGAGCGCGTCCCTTTGGATGCCGATGTGGTGAAGTCGTTAGATCAGTGTGTGGTGGGATACAGTGTTGAAGGCTGCCGAGAGGTCGAGGAGGATCAAAGCTGTGTTTTTTGTCTTGGTCAAGGAGAGTTTGGATGTCGTTGGTGGCTGCGATCAGAGCAGTTTTGGTGCCGTGATTGCTGCGGAAGCCGGATTGAGAGGCGTTGAGTAGCTGGTTCAGCTTCAGGTGTTTTATGAGTGGATTCTTGATGATCTTTTCCAGTACCTTTGCTGGGAATGGGAGAAGGGAGTATGGCCAGTAATTTTTTAGTCCTGGGTGGAGAGGATGGTCCAGGTGGTCAGTATATAGTTTGTGTTGGATACGGTGGTGGTGTATCTGTCGAGGAAGTCTGTAGGTGTGGTTTGGGGTTTGAATTTTCTATATATGGTTGTGATATTGTAGTGGAAGAAGTGGGCGAGAATGTTTGCACAGATTCTGTGAGAGTATGATGTTGTTTTTGCTGGCAGCCGAATTGAAGGATTCCTTAATAATGTTGGAAAGCTCCTTGGAGTTAGTTGTTTGTACTGTTTTTGATGCATGCATAAAGGTCTGTTTTCTGTGATACCCTCAGCAGGTGCTGGTAGAGGTTGAGGGAGGTCTTGAAGGCTGCCCGGTCAGAGGTATTCTTGCTGGCGCGCCATCTCCTCTCCAACTGTTTGCAGTTACTGTTCTCTGGATATTGCTCCTAATGGGGATGATGCTGTCTGCACAATTGCCGAAGGACGTTTTTACTTCTTGTTCGAGGTTGGTGGGGGTAACAGGTTTGGAGGTGTTGAGGGCATTCCCCCAGCTGCTCTCAGAGATTTTGTTCCACTTCCTGTCGGGGGCGTTGGTCATTTTGGGGGTCATGGTGCGGGGGCTGGAGATGCTGAAGTGGACGAGAGAGTGATCGGCCTGGGTGAGCTTTGTGACATAGATGATTTGACGCAGTTGCTGGCAGTGAAAATTGGGTCCGGCGTGTGCCCTGTGGTGTGTGTAGGGTGGTGGATCATCTGGGTTAATCCGAGGCTACTCATACTGTCAAAGAGGTGTGCAATGTTTTTGTCATTGGGATCATTGATGTGGAAATTTAGGTCACAGAGGAATCTAAGGCTAGGAGGTGCAATGAAGTCTGCGATGGTGTTGCAGAAGGTAGAGTGCGCCAGTGGTTCCCAAAGTGTGCGCCGCGGCGCCCCGGTGCGCCGTGATGAGAAGCCAGGGGCGCCGCGGCGCCGAGCAGGATGTGGGGGACTTGAAAGAAATGCACCGAAATATATTCTGTGGTAGTGGGGAAAGGGGCTTCCGGGTCCGGAGAAGCAGTTATGACAAAACCCGTCTGTAAATTACCCTGGAAATTGAACGTCGATCCTGTCAGGGTGGCTGGCGGGAGGGAGGGGCAAGATGCATTTACGTTAAGGAGTACTCAGTGTAGGAACTCGAGGTGTCAGGCAACAGCCGTAATCCTGGCCTGAGATTTCCTTTGCTGCCCTCCACATGTGTGGGGGGTGGGGGTGATCATCATTAGCCCTGGGAAATGGAAGAACACAATCCCAGTGAAGGGCGCACAGCGTTCCTGGGGCCTGGATGGCATGTGAGCAACCAGCCAGGGGTGCCTAGCGAGCACTTCCGATTCAGACAATCCAACAATTTACCAAAATAAAATGAAAAACAATTAAGGTTTCTTGGAACTCGCAATTTTGCCGTTCACTGTACTCCTTCCTCCCTCTCAGCTTTTGAGTTTGCTCCCCATGTGCCATGGGCATTTATTTTTTATGACTGGGTGAATCTTGGAGGCCTGGAGGAAAAAAAAGTCACGGAATGTCTTATCTGAAAAAATCACGTTTGTTTGCTGGAGGCATGGCAACTAATAAAGACTGCCATTATTTCATAAGCACACTATTCCACCACTTCACATTTACTTGCATGTTTCACTATACTTATTCATCACTAATCCTCTATGGGTCTCGGAATAGCGCCTTGTCAGAGGTAGTAAGCGCTATACAAATGCAATTACAATACAATTCCTTTTCATGCTCTGGCCAATTTAGGATAACAGTAAGTATTTCCACCATTTATTTTTGTTTCTGCAAGGTAACATTTGTAATGACATTTCAGATTATCAGTGGATTGATTAGTTTGTTATGACTATCTCAGCAGCCAGCAGAGAAAGAATTTCTGGCCTCAAATAGGAGACATTGACACCCTGACACTGAAAGACTACTTTGTGTGCGGGTGTGTTCCTTGTGAAAGAACAGAATGCTGTCACTCACAGTGAAATGAGCCAATAGCTGACGTGGACTATCTGCAGTGTTTCCCAAAGTGTGCGCCGCGGCACCCCGGTGCGCCGTGATGAAAAGGGCCGGTGGGTCAGGCAGTGCGCTGCCTGACCCACCGGCAAAAAAATGGTGGGGAGCCACGACCAACCGCCAACCCAGTCAAGGGAGCCACGGGTCAAAAAAGTTTGGGAACCACTGGCCTGGGGGATCGTTATGCAAGCGTGCCTCTGATGGTGGTCTTGTTGTCCGTGTGGAGTTTGAAGTTGAGATGTTCCATGGGGGTGGTGGTGTTCTCAGTGGTGGTGATACACTGTAAGTTTTGTTTTTGGAGGATGGCTGGTCCTCCTCCTGGCTTGTTGGTGGTCTTATATCTTTTACATGTTCTGTGAGAAACAGACATCCTGGTAGTAAAGTTCTGATTAAAGGATTTCCTTAGATGAAAGGATGTTGCTCCTCATCCTCTCCTGCTCCAGGAAAACATGTGGACGTGTCTGGTTTCAGGGACCTGGCCATACAGGACCACTAGAAAATGACTCTATAGTTGCAAATGTTTTCAAACTTGACAAGGAATCCATCATCCACTGCAAAATTTGTAGACTTTGATCAAACAAAATGTGTTTTAGTTGAAGGGGGGCAGAGCTACTAGAATAACTTGACCTATGATACACCACCTTTCCTCACACTTTGCATAATTAACTGGTCATCTTTCATCTGTTGGTTAGTACGCTTAGGTGGTTGAAGAAGGGATAAATCTACCTAAATACTGTGACTAGCAGCAACTAATGGACAGGTGAAAGGCATTTGGTCTTCATCAGGAAATCTTACGCCCACCAAATTGAGTGAAACAATTCCTTCATTACCATAGAAATGTTTTACTACTCTACTCATTCAAATTCATGGTTATATTTCAGGTTGTTTTCTCAACGCTACATATATTGTAGGAGGCAACTCTGACTATAGAACATCACAAACATGTTTCATCTCTTCAAAGGTCTATTGTTTTGTCTTCAAAAGTATCTCCTAGTAAAATACCTACAAAATAAATATGAAATGTCCCACAGTGTTCTTCTGGAGATATTTTTGCTTTAAGTAAAGAGATTCTTTTAGAGGCTATATAGTGTGAGCACACACTACAAAAAACTGAAAACACATTTTATGTCATACCAAAGATGTGCTTAATAAAGAGGCACATTGTTAGTAAAAAACATGTGTACAAGTAGACTTTTGTTTCTCGAGACTGTATCAGTTAGTATGCCAACATTGCTATAAAATAATGTCACAGAATGTGCTGCATAATACCATGTTAATCATGTATGCCACAATTTGCCTTTCATTGACAAATAATTAGCCCCTTCTCAATGCACAATTTAGTCAGTCCTGGTTATAGTTTGGTCCTCCATTACTGCATAACTTCAGTATATCAAATATAAGGTAACATTTCTCAGCATTCTACGAATAGCAAGAATCCACAGCAAACAATACTATTTACCTACAGGCTAAATCAAGAGAACTGGTTTGCAGGAAATTGGGTTACTGAGGAGGGGTTGTGAAACCCTACACAGCCAGCAACCACAATTCATGTCAGGGTGAAACACAAGCAAACCCCAAACTTACCTGAGCTTCACTCTCTGGCAGTTTGGCACAAAAGCAATCAAGCTTACCTTGGAGGTAATGTTTAAAGTATCTATGCAGCACTTCAAAACAGTATTAACCCCTTCGGTGCTCATGACGAGCTGAGTTCGTCATGAGGCACGGTGCTCGTGTGCTCATGACGAGCTGAGCTGGTCATGACCATAACCATTATCATTATGGCCCAGCACAGCAGAGGAATATCCTGAACAGCCAAGGTGTTAAAGTGAAAACTCAACACAAGAAAAATCGCGCACCAGTTTAGAAAAATAGAGTAAAATTCAATGCATTATTTGAGACCAATGCAACAAAAATCCAATCAGGAGAACCGGAAATATGAAATTTCTAAGATTTTAGGTAAGTATATTGCCTATAAGCACAAAGTGCCACTTGCAGCCATATGGTCATGCAAGACCAGGCAAAAGTCACAAGTTCAGGCTGACCACAGGCTGACCACAATGGAGCATGGGCCAGATACAGGGTCAAAGTTAGTCCCACTGAAAAAGTAACCTCCTGGAGACCTTCACAAAAAGTCCTGTTTGCGGTGTAGGGTGCCCAGAGGAGCAAGGAGAGAATCGCGGATGGGCGTCGCTGTAGAACGAAAAACTGGCCGGACATCGCGGGTGGTCGTCGTTGTAGTGTAAAGATCCTGCTAGGCGTCGTGAATGCTCATTGCTTGAGATTCACATTAGCGGTCACTGCAGGCTGTCGATGCTGTATTGTGAAGTGCAGATCTCACGATTCCGGGTGTCGCTGGCGTTCGCAGAGGCACGGGTCCATTGGAGCTTCGGGTTAGCAAGGAGCAAGACTTGGCGCAAACAGGCCAGTTCGCAAAGAGCCCAGAATATCAGGATTTCTCCTTTTTACCGAGAAAGAGCTCAACTGATGCCACACCAATGGCCCAGGATCTGAGGGGAACCTCTTGGGGATCAGTTACTCACTCCAGCAGAGGCCTGCAGGGCTCAGGCAGATCCAGTTGCAGGTCCAGTAGGCCAGCTAGATAGTTGCAGAGAGGTCTCTGGAGCTTGTTATGTCCCTGTAGC
This sequence comes from Lissotriton vulgaris, assembly GCF_964263255.1. Lineage (NCBI taxonomy): Eukaryota > Metazoa > Chordata > Amphibia > Caudata > Salamandridae > Lissotriton > Lissotriton vulgaris. The sequence goes on along the minus strand of NC_141697.1, from coordinate 514,525,164 downwards.
TCAGAACAAGAGGTCAATCAGCTGACTTTTGGGGTCACCTCAGCCTGGGATAAAAGGAGCAGGTCCAGTCTTCCTTCTCAGAAAGCAGGGCAGAAGGCAGCAGGGTAGTAGTTCGCCTGGCAGCAGAGCAGAACGGCAGTCCTTCTTCTGTAGTATCCGCAGTTCCAGAAGTGTACTGAAGAGTTGAGGGGCAAATCTTTCTTCCTGGCGTCCACTTTCAAGAACGAGAAGTTTCTACCGAATTCCACCCCACAGGTGCTTCGAATTTCCTGCCTCCTTGCCCTGGCTATCGTTTAGCTAAGGTCATAAAAGACAATTGTCAAACCCTTAGCGAATGTGCTCAGTCGTAATTGTTTTGATGTGCAATTTTGGTACGGGACTGCTCTGACACCCAAGTCAGAGATGAGCCGCCCTGTCAACACCTATTTACCCTTTGTCTCAATGCTTGTGAGCAATGCACAAAGAACAACGGCCAGGTACAACTATTCATGTTCCACTGGTACAATAAATTAAAAAGAAAAGGGGTTGTATAGGGTCAAGAGTAAAAGAAAGGACTGATCCTCAGTGGAAGACAGAGTGGTTTGGCGTTTTCTCTATATTTAATCATGGTCTTACCCTAGAAAATGTGTGTGGGGCATCAGCTCCCAAGGATATGGATTGGCAGCATGATCACAGGTTTGGGAACTCCTAATCAAGTGTGTCAGTGTCTGGTCTCACCTGGGAACAGCAACACTCAAGGTACATGCACATGTTGCCCTGAACCTTTGAGTGCTCCTTTACCCCACCCTTCCAACACCTCAGGAGAAAAACAAAGAGAATGATTAACCAGCATTCCAACTTGATGACTCTGTAACCAGCTGATATAAAGAAACTTTAAAAAATGTAAACTCGGCTTTTTTTTAGCTCTAAGAAACAGTTGTGAATTGACTATTAGTTCAAGATGACAATTGCTGGAGTGGCTAAGGGGCCGATTTAGATGTTGGTGTGTGGCACTTTTCTCAGCCAGGGTGATGTAGTAAATTACCCCGTCATCCTGATGGAGATGTCACCTGCCAAATTTAAAAATGACCGCCAACCTGGCAGTCATTTATAAAGCATTGATACAAACCACCATCATGATGCTTCCTGTCAATGCCTTTTGCAGTTTGGCGAAGGGCTCCATACTTTAAATTATGTTTTTCTTTATTTTCAAAAAGAAAATCCTGAAACAGAATTTTGTTTTTGGAAATACAAGAGAAAATGCCCCCTTGCCATGGGAGTTTTGTCCCATGTAGAGGGTAGCATTTAGCAATTTTCACTGCCCCTAACCACCAGTGTTTTCCTGTTGATTCTGAAAACCGACCTCTAATTCTGCCCATCTAAATCAGGTGGCCAGTATTAAAGGTCTGCCTCCGACAGCCCTAACTATGCAGACCCGTCTGAATGGTAGTCACTGCTGTGATTAAACCGATGGTCTGCCCACATCTAAATTTGGCGGCCGGACCATTAGCTTGGTGGAATAGATACTCCTTTGTCATTGTGTCAGAGAATCTGTACTGCCAAGATAAATCGGCCCCTAATTCTGCAGTTAGGGGCTTTGGGCATCTCCCCATCTGATTTAGGGCCTCTTTACTGTGGATGTTCCTATTCGTACTTATTAATATATCTAAAGGCAAAAATGTGTTTCTAAAGCATTTAGCAGGGGCTGCAGCTCCACTTTCCTATTTACCATGCACAACACCTACTGGCACTTCAGAGGAACCAAAGCATAACTCCTGTTCAGAGTGTGCGGGACCGCATAAGAGGCATCCAGATGGGCTTGCTCAATGGCCAACCATACCATCCAGCACAAAGGTTCTCAATCTGCCTCTGCTAAAAAGAGAAATGTGATCTTAATGATCTGTTAATCAGCTACATTGAGGTTCACAGACACACAAGTTAATGATAAATATTTTTTCTGAGATGAAAGTAGAAGATCTGGGTAAATACCAATTGACCATGTTACGTTGCTCTTCTGTGTTGTTGGGAAGGCGCCCATAGTTTATACTGGGAAAGTAGGTCAAAAACACAGAATATAACTCCTTGTATTTTTATGTTTTGCAAAGAGGAAAGTATGGAGTGCACTTAGAGTTCGCCATGTATCTGTGTATGTCTCCCAACTGTTCGCAAGGGAATTAGGATTTGTGGGAATGTATTTATATGGGATATATGACGTTAGCACGCATACTTTTACCACGCATACCATTACCACACAATTTTTACAACTCAGGACTCTTTACAACGAATGCCTTTACAACGCATTACACTACAATGCAGATACTATTACAACGCATACCATTACAACGTAAGTATAGATAAGTATATACAATTTTTAAATCATGTGATTAATAATTATTTAAATATTTTAATTAATTATATTAATTAATTATATTAATTTTTATTTAAGAATTTGCAAATATATATGTTAAAAATACCCCTATACCCCAAAACCCAAACCCAGCCCTGAACCCTAAAAATACCCCTGTACCCCAAAACCCAAATCTAGCCCTGAACCCTAAAAATACCCCTGTACCCCAAAACCCAAACCTAGCCCTGAACCCTAAAAATACCCCTGTACCCCAAAAACCCAAACCTAGCCCTGAACCCTAAAAATACCCCTGTACCCCCAAACCTAGCCCTGAACCCTAAAAATACCCCTGTACCCCAAAACCCAAACCTAGCCCTGAACCCTAAAAATACCCCTGTACCCCAAAACCCAAACCTAGCCCTGAACCCTAAAAATACCCCTGTACCCCAAAACCCAAACCCAGCCCTGAACCCTAAAAATACCCCAGTACCCCAAAACCCAAACCTAGCCCTGAACCCTAAAAATACCCCTGTACCCCAAAACCCAAACCCAGCCCTGAACCCTATATATAAAATTACTATAATTAATTTATTTAATTTATTTTAAATATTAATTTATTTTAAATATTTTGATAATTAAAAAAAAAAGAAATTAAATGATATACTTACCTATACTTACGTTGTAATGGCATACGTTGTAATAGTATCTGCGTTGTAATGGTATGCGTTGTTACAGTATGCGTGGTAAAAGATGCGTGGTAACAGTTACATACCATTTATATGTATGCATTTTACTTCTGTTTTCTTCTTTAAAATTCTGCTTGTCTAATGTTGTAGAGTGGAGCAATGGTGCATATTATATCTTAAATGCCCACAGGCTCTAGCTTCCTATCTGCAATATCAAAATATAAGCTTAATTTGACTTTGGAGCCCGCAGACTTGCGCTCAAATCATGGGTCAGGAACTTGACCACAAATTATATAAATGTGGGCAAATCACTGTATTACTGTGTATCGCAAATCATAAATATGTGTTATGTTAAAGCTAGTTGTGCAGTATCCTGTCTAGTAAGGTCACAATATTATGTGTATATCTCCCGTGTACTGTTCCTATTTTGGTAGTCCTAATTTGGAGCCCATCCATTTAATAATGTTCAAAAGGCTGCATCTGAAGCTTAAGAAGCTCCCTCTGTAAAAAGAACAATTCTGTATAAAATGCACCACTGCTCCTTGAAGTTTGTCTGAAGGTGCATCAAATACCAATTTCAGAATACGAAATAATCACACATGTACATGCACATATAAACATACTTTTACAGATGGTGCATTTATGAGGCAAACTACTTTTGATGGTATTGGAACCTGTGACTTTCACTTTACAGACAAATTACTTCAGTGTCACTCAATCTTGTCCTATTGGGAGTGATTACATTTATAATATAACTACGTTTCTGACTATCACCTGCAGGTATCAGTATTCATGGAATGTTCTCTACTTTGCAAATCAATTGGCAGGTGTTCACTAACAGGCACATGCATCAAGCTAAATTGCGCTCACAAAATTAGCGAATTGCTAAAAAAGACTGTTAGCAAGCGCAATTTAGCTACTCCCAATGCATGAACCCAAATCTGCAAAAAACCATGAAAATTGCAAAAATACGGGATGGCTAAATTTGCGAACCTCAATTTAGCGATTCCTTATTTGCAAATTCCTTAATTGCAAATACCAAATAGTGATTCGCAATTAAGGACTCGCAAACACATGCATGAAAAATCGCAAATAGTGATTTCAATGAAAATCGCAATTTTGCAAGCGCAATTTAAAGAGGATCACAATTAGGTGGTAACCATGAGTAAAGAAGCCCTACAGGTGCTAATCCTTAGAAACCTATTTAAACTGACCAAGGAGGCCTCAGAATCTTTCACAATGGCAGTGCTCAATGTGATGGCGAGGAGGATGAGGGTCCATGCAGCAGCCCAGCGAAGAAGGAGAATACAGGAGCGCATTTTCAGAGTCCGCATCACATTGTTGGGACAAACAGATGATGAAATAAATGACAAGTAAAGGCTGAATGGTGGCATGATCCTTGATCTAATTGCAGAATTGGAACTCTTAATGCAGCACCAGACTCGTAGGACCCATGCCATCCACGCTAATGCGCAGGTCCTATGTTGCCTGCACCTACCTGCGTCAGGCAGTTTCCAGGGGGTAGTAGCTGTAGCTGGAGGGGTGTCAGAAAGCTCCCTTTCACGTTTCTTTAAACCTTTCCTGAACGCCATGATTACAAGGATCCACAAACACATTACCTTCCCCACAACACCACAGGAATTGATTAAGACCAAACAGGACTTCTAACTGGTGGCCCGGTTTCCACATGTAAATTCATGTGGATGAATACATTTTTAGGAACCGTAAATCCTATCATTCACTCAATATATAAGTAGTTTGTAATGCTAACTATATCATCACATACATTGTGGCTCAATACCTGTGGAAGCACACAGGACTCCTATATATTTCGACACAGTGGCATACACACCCGTCTGCTCAGGGATGACTTGGCGAAGGACATCTGCTTGGTAAACATATATAATGATTCCTCTCACACAATGGCCAAATGGCAATGTGTAACTGCCACTAACCCTTTGCTCACTACCCTGTAGGTGACAGCGCATACGCCGTGCGAAACAACATATTGACACCATGCCTCAACCCAGCCACCCCAAAGGAGCAGAGGTATAATGTAGCGCACATCGCCACACGAAATGTCATCAAAGGCACCTTTGGGCTGATGAAGAGTCACTTTCGCTGCCTCCACAAGACTGGCGGAGCATTGCTGTACTGGCCCGAGACATGCTGCAGGATTGTGGCTGCATGTGCCATGTTGCACAATATTGCTACCAGGAGAAGCCTACCCATTGAACAGACCGACAGTGAGCCTGAGGTGGTCAACCAACAAGGGACAAAACTATGACCCGCACATGGGGCAAGCTCAGCAGAAGGGAGAAGGAGACGTGCAGAAATTACACAACATTATTTCTGAGGTGAGTAATGATGAGACATGACACATCATGTTTGAACTGTACTGTATTTACTTGCATTAAACCATGTAGTTGTGTTAAAGCACACTATGCAGGTGCAAAGTAGCCCAATGATTGCATGCCAAAAAAAAACAATACGTCATTATTGGACTTGGATCTAAGTCACTAGTATGGTATTGTCAATGGTTACCTCACCATGGTTGAATTTCTCTGCCCAAGTCAGTCTATCTCTTCCTACCACACACCCCCAATGCCTTTCGCCAGCATCATCTTCATCCCTCATGGAGGCTCCGGAAGGTGTTGTGCTCTGAGTGGTGGGCCTCCTGCAAGTGGGGACTGGCACTGACAGGCTACTGAGGCTGAACGCCTCATCACTCCCCTCTTCCCCCATCACATTGCTGCCCCCAGCAGTAGCAGCCTGGATTTGTTCCCTGGCATTAGTTACCTGCACCAGTGCCTTAGCCACATCCCCACAACAATGGCTCATTTCTATCTGCATGGCCACGGACCGATGCGACTGCAGTGCAGTGTTGGTGCTCAGTCCATTGTTAGATTTAGTATAGGCTTCTAAGCACATCATTTTATTTTATTCATTTATTTATTTATTTAAAGATTTGTAGAGCGCCTGGTGACCCGGAGGCATCCCCGTGCTATAAACCTGTAAGGTTGGCTGAGAGGGGAGAGGGGGAAGAAAACCTTTTTATTTGGGGAAAAGCAGAGTTTTGAGCTGCTTGCGAAAGCGCAGGTAGCAGGGTTCCAAACGCAAACTATGGGGGAGCAAGTTCCAGCGGGTGGCTGCCTTTACTGAGAAGCGACGACCTCCGGTACGTGCCCTCCTAAACTTGGGGATATTCGCCAGTCGCTCATTGTCCGAGCGCAGAGATCTCGAAGCTTTGTATGGGGTAACCATGTCTCCCAGGATCGAGGGGCCTTGTCCATTGAGAAGCTTGTGCGCGATGCACAAAGCCTTGAACTCGATCCTCTCTCGCAATGGCAGCCAGTGGAGTGCCTTAAGTGCCGGTCTGGCGGAGGATCTGGAGGGAAGGCCCATCAGCATCCGAGCAGCTGCATTTTGGGTTCGTTGCAGCTTGCCCAGAGTAGCAATAGGGGCTCCTAAATAGACAGCATTGCTGTAATCCAGTCGTTCAAGAACCAGTCCTTGAACCAGGAGTTTCCTGGAAAGAGGGGGGAGCAGAGGAAGGATCTTGCGGACTGACCTCATAAGTCCGAAACAGGTTCCGGCTGTTTTGGTAGCCTGGGTTTTCATGGATAGGTCGGGTTCAAGCCAGACCCCCAGACTCTTAATTTCTTTTCTGGGGGCGGGCACCTCACCCATGGTATCGGGCCAAACGGATGGTGGAATTGTTGACCATTTCTTGCCCATCAGCATAACTTCTGTTTTAGACCCGTTGAGTTTGAGTGAGGAATCGCACATCCAGAGGTGGATTTTCTGGAGGCAGTGCAGAAGATTATCTGGGCATTGGCCTAGATGTGAGAGCGAGACGACCAGTTGCGTGTCGTCCGCGTAGCTCACAATCTTAATGCAGAAGAGGGCAACTATATCCTCCAAAGGGGCCATGTAGGCATTAAAAAGGGTTGGACTCAGTGAGGAACCCTGGGGAACCCCACTTGTCAGAGGAAGGGAGTCAGAACGGGAGCTGCCATCCCAGACCTGAAACGAGTGGCCCGACAGGAATGACTCTAACCACGCCAGCGCTGTGCCCCCGAGTTCTGCCCTGGCCAGCCGATGGAGCAGGACACGGTGGTTCACCGTGTCAAAGGCTGCACTAAGGTCCAGGAAGATCACTGCCACTGATCCCCCTGAATCCAAATGCACTTTTTACAATTAACTGGTGATGCCTTCTTCTGTGTGTCACCTGACCCTCCTGCATCATCCTGCTCAGCTCCTGCATGGCCGTATTGGACTGCCTGTTGCCTTCCACCACAGCTGTTGTGAGTTCTCTCATACAATCGCTCATGGCTGCAATGTTGGTTGCAATTTTACGGAGTTGTGCCTGCATTGACCTCATATGTTTTGACTGCAGGCGCTGCACCCTCAGCATCTGGCTCTCCAGCCCACCCCAGACATTTGAACTTTGGTCCTCCTGCAATGTGATGCGTGCCCTTGTCCTGCGCTTCTGCCTTTGGATAGTGATATGCCGGACGTGTGATTGGGGTGTTGTTGTGGGGGAACCTCGAGGATGGCTTGTCTCTGGAGCGGGTTCACCCTCCACCTCAGCTTCCATGGGCTGCAGTGGTGGAACTGGGGCCTTGCGTACAGTGGGGGCAGAGGCTGTGCTTGGTGGAGCCACAGATGTTTCCACGTCTGCCTCAGCCTGAGTCTCCACTGTCCTCAGACTCTCCTGCTGCATCTGTGATGTTAAACAGTGCAATGTTAATTTGTTGTACGTGTAATGCATACTTTCAGTCTCATTAAATTACTATCTGTCACACAGTGTTAACATGTTTAACTTTCTTATAGTGTGTTTGTCTACCAACTTGCCTAACCTGCCTGTAACTCCCATAATGCATTGGGGTATTGCAGGAAAATGTGGACTGGAGTTAGTATCTGTACACTAGAGCTGAACTGAGGTGATGTTCACATTATGATATGTCTCTTAAAATGGACACTTGCATGCATCTTACCTTGTGAAGTACTGGCCCCTCTGCATGTCTACAACTGGATCACTCCCACCACAGATTCAGGCTGGAGTGTGGACTCAACCAGGTCCTCCAGGGGTGTATTTCCAGGCAGTTTTGCTGGTCCTCCTCCAGTCTTCTTAGCCTGATTCATCCTGTCCGCAATCCTCTCCTTGGCACGGCTGCGCAGGTCGTTCCACCTTTTTTTCAGGTCGTCTATTGTGCAGTGGGTGACCCCTCACTGCATTCACTTTATTCTGGATCCTGAGCCATATTTTCCTCTTCTCTGCCTCCGGTACCTTGAGGGACAGATTCCCAAAGAGCTTGTAATGGCTCCTCACGACCTCCTCTATGAGGTTTTCAATTTCTCTCTCTGAACTTGAGCTTGCGTTTCCTGGTTGATGCACTCTCCCCTGTGCTGATGACTCCATTATTTTGCACTGGACGGGTCTGCAAGCCAAGAAGTTGCTTGTCCTGCTCTGCTCCTGCACCCAGCCTCCTCCTTTCACTCTCTCTGGGCACTGAATGAAGCATGGACTGGATGACTTCCTGGTTGTGATGTCATCAGTATGCATCAAAAGCGACGCGCTATATGCGATTTCGCTAATTGCAAAATCGCTATTAGCAAAATTGCAAATAGGTATTTCTGCATCGCAATTGTGTTATCGCTATTTGCGATTGCGATTTTTAGCAACTCAGTAATATTCGCTAAAACGGTCACGCATAGGAAACAGCAAGTTCTAAATAGCGATTCTTTAAAATTAGCTATTAAGGATTCGCTATTTCTAAGTTTGATGCATGTGCCTCAAAATCTTTCTTATACAAAAGAGACTTCAATGTGTGGATATAATTTGGGCGTTAAAGAATGCCTACTATTGAGAAAATGCCTCTCACTGTCCCCCTCCTTGACATCTCCTCTTTGCTCTCAATAATGCTCCACCACAGTTCACACCAGTCTATTCTAGAGAGACACAACAGTGATTGTCATGAAATCTCAGATTCAACCAGTCACCTGAATAAGGCATGTGAATCTACAACACATACCCTATCTAAAGTGAATTAAAAGTGATTCACATTTAGATTGAAACCACAGCCAATTACAGCTTAAGTTTCTACAAAGCACAGACAGCTCTCAAAGATTTCAACAATAGGCTCACCAACACTGTGAGTGAACCTGTACCCTGGAAATAACTGCACACAGGGACTATTTAAGTGTGGGACAAGGTACAGTGTTGTTTCACAAGCATTTGTTAATTCGTTCATTAATCTCTATTAGTTGATCTAACTGCAAGAGCCATGCTTTTAAAATCATAATAATTTTTTATGCATCAAAGGCAAATCCAGTGTATTACTGACACATATTGTTAATTATCTTTACACATACATGGATTTTTTTCAGTTTTTTTAGTTCTTTTTTTAAGCTTTTTTAAAATTTATATCCAACATAATACAATAGATAAAAATTTTAGCTATGAGATCATACATCGGTTTGCATGGCAATAGGTGTCTAAAGCATTATAACAGTAGTGGACATCTCTGAGCAACAATTCCAGACTCCATCTCAGGTACGAACCCACAATGTTTCATCACAGTTTGCATTATCGTCCCAATGCTTTATACAAGGTATCGATCAGCCATAGAAGTAGGTGGCATCAGTGAGGAAAGCGACACCTATATGATATACATGTCCTTTCTGTGCCTGCCTAGTCAGTCAGGGTACGGAGTCATTTTAAGCTCGTATGGATCCTTCCAACTGTGTATCATCAGGAGAGCAAAACTCTGTCAGCATGAAAGTGCATGAGCCAAATAATAAGAACAACCAGTATTTGACCTGATGACTCATCAGTTAACGTCACACTTATTGTCCCTCAAGCAATAGGAGAGACAACTAGGTAGCATGTTAAGTCATCATGAGTTAAAATGGTTCACACAAGTGAGGTTTGTATGGCTCAGACCAAATTATGATAATCCTAGTAATTTTATTTTATCCGGAATGAATTTCCTCCTTGTTTCAAACTTGACCAGCTTAAAGTTAACACTTAACAGCTTCCTCCTGTGTTCTTCTTTGCTAATCTCTGGAAAACAATTGTGTGCTTTAAAGCATAGTGTATGCAACAATAATCACAACTGGTTTTCTGAATAACATTTGAATAGGAAAATAGAGATTCTACAGTGAGTATTTTTTTTACATGAAATGGGCTTTCCCCACACAATGCTGGCTCCACCCCCTGTAGTGCGTCTGATGTCCCTAGCCTGGCCAGTGAAAGGAGTTCCCTATAACCAGTTGTTGCTGGTTCTCACATTGCCTGCACCCTGCTAGACAAAGGATTTTACTGTATAAAAAGGGGCTGTGTTCCAAAATGTTCTTGTTTCTGACTTGAATCCTGCCAGGGGCGTGCTGCTGCTTGGGCCCAGGGGAAGGCTTGCCTCCCTGGGCCCTGCCCAGCCCCTGGATATCTGATGGACTTTCCTGGGGGAGCTGGAGGACTTTTCTTTTTTGGGAGCTGCTGTGCTCCACCTCTCTTGTCCCTGAACTGGATTTATAAGCACTGTGGGTGTTTATGATGCTCTAGCGCCTGGGAGTGCTTTATTTTTCATCCAGCGCTTGGGAGTGCTTTATTCAGGAGCTGCTGGGGGCCTGCAGCGCAGAGAGGCTGCGTGGGGACCCCCCTCTCTGCTAATTTGCAGCGCGGGTGCTCACCCCGAATTGCCTGCCGCTTATGCCCATCTCTTGATTTATTCACGGAGCAGGAGCCCACCCTGCATTTTCCCAGCGTTATTATTTAATTCGAGGGAGCCCACCCCTCATCTTTTGACCGAGTAAAAATCACCGCCGCTGCCCGGGGCCTGAAGCAGACGGAGAATCGCGCCGTCCCATCCCGGGGCCGTGGAGAGAGAAACCGAAGAAGCTGAACCCTGATTGGCTCGGAGAGACGAGCCCCCTCAGCAACGCCGCGCTGGGATTGTTTCCCAGGCCGCCGCATCATCCCCAGGCTCGCGCTGGGATTGGGGGCATCGCCGAGGGCTCGTTGAGGAGCTGCGCCCTGATAGGCTGACTCCAGGAGAAGCTGGCCGAGTGAGGGCCGCCGCGGCCCGGGGCTCCCGTGAGCGAGGGAGAGCCCCGGGGCCGCTAGAAGGAGCAGCTATCCGCGGGGCTCCCATGTGTCTGGGAGAGCCCCGCCTTTTCCCGTGAGAGAAGCGCTGCTGCCGGGCGGAGAAGAGAGGAGCCGCGGAGGAGAAGCATGTGAGTGGGGCCCTGGTGTGCGTGTGAAGGGAGGAGGGCGTCGGGGCACATTGCCGGTGCCCGCCCCTCCCGCTTGGGCTATTTTTGTTCCGAGAGGCTCCGGAGGCATTTTGCTAATTCGAGTCCCCTTGCGAGGGACTTCCACGAAGCCCCAGTGACATCGGTTGAGCCCACGAGAGGCTCCGGGGGCATTTTGTTTATTTCGAGCCGCAGAGGCTCTGAGGCACAAGTGTATTTCTAGTCCCCTCCGAGGGACTCCAACGAAGGGGGCCATAATTGTTGACGAGCCCCGAGAGGCTCCACAAGGCGGCAATTGTTCACTTAGAGCCCGCGAGGCTCTTCTGAGGGCCCAGTCATTTGTTAAAGCCCACGAGGGGCTCCAGGGGGCACAGTTGTTTTTGGACACCGAGCCTGCAAGGCTCACACGTGGTTTTTGCCCCATTGCAGTTCAGAGCCCTACCTAGAGCCAGGAGGCACAGTGGTGTCAGGCTCCCTGCCACAGCTGCCCAGCAATTAGTGGGCAGCTGCCACGTTTAGGTTTGTTCTTGGCTGCCTCTGCAGCCTGCCCTGACTTTTGCACTAAGGGTTTTTTAACCCCTGAAAGGCCAGTTGGCCTGGGTACAGTCACAGGTGGTGACTTATGTGAGTGCTGCGCAATTGTTCCTTACACCTCTGAATGTTTTAAGCATCATGTGTTTCTCCTGCACCTCTGAATGTGTTTTATGCATTATGTGTCTTCCTTACCCCTGAATGTTTTTATGCATCATGTATTTTCCTGTGCTGCACCTCTGAATGTGTTTTGATGCGTCATGTGCCTTGTTCTTACACCGCTGAATGTATGTTTATACATCATGTGTCTTTCCTACACCTCTGAATGTTCTATGCATCATGTGTGAAACTTCTGATTGTTATATGTTCAAAAGTGCTATTTCTAAAAGTATTTCTAGTTCTAAAAGTATTGATTCTGGGGGGGCGCTAGAGGGCGCACTGCGGGATGGCTGGCTCCTGAGTCAGCTCCGCCGGACGGGAGACTGCTGAGCCTGATAGCGGGGTGCCAATGACCTCAAAACGGACGGACTCTGCTGCATAGGCCGTCGGAACATGTGTGGGCCCCCGGGCGGGAGTTTCCGAGGTCTGTAACTGCCTTAATAGGCAAAAACGGAGGGGGACGGAGCGGACTTCGGGCGACCTCCCAAAATGGCGGCGACCGCGCTGTGAAGTACTGGACCGGACGAGCATCCCCTGGACAACATATGCGCCCTCTGAACATCTATGAGGATGCGTGGAATGTTCGGCGATAATGCGACGCGGAAAAATCGTGTGCAGACCTAACAAACAACGGACCGTGAGTAACTTGTGATATGCGTTTCACGGAGCGCGAGATGGCGGTCAGAGTGAAACTCACAAAAACTAAAGTGTTCCATTGCCATGTGCAGAAAATAAATGTGTGGCTCTCATGTGTTAAATTGGCGGCAGCAGAGATCTGCGGCTGCCGGCAAGCCCAGCACTGGTGTCTAAACCCTCACTGGGGAGCTTGCGACTGTCGGCTGCGTTCTTGCCCTCAAGGAGCCGTGGCGTACAACGGCGGCTTGAGACACGTAGGACTTTGCAGTGTACGTTGCTGCTGTGGAGCGTGGTATGAGGATTGGCAGCAATTGGGAAGTGCCAAAGCAATGTCAATATGGCGGTGTTGGACAGTGCACGGGAGAGATCGGAGACAACAGTAACATCGGTCATGTCATGTCCCCATGTGCGTGGTAACGTTATGGGATCGTAGACTGACATAGGAGGAAAACCGCTACTGACATTGAAACCAACGCATATCCAGCTGGCTGCCCACACCATCCAACAGGGTTCTGTATGAACAGCGAAAACTCTGCTCATGAGAGGTGATCTACAAAAACGCGCCGACTGAGTGTGGGAGCACGTGTGAAGGTAATACGGTGAATGTGGAAGTTAGCATAGAGCCTCTGTAAACAGACAAAGGCAGGGCTCTGCATTATTCTAGGAGACGGACAGCCCAGTTTGCTTACAACGAACTCTGGTGCTGGAGCTGGCACGGCCGCATCCTCGGTATTTGGGAGCTCCACAGCCAGCGAATGACAACGGTAACGAGAAAGACTCACGCCGCCCACACCCAACAGCGTGTTAGTCTCGGATCACCTGGTACAACCAGCGTCATGGGCAAACCAGACAAACAACAAACGAAGCTGCAGTTCGAAGCAAAGAAACAAGCCAAAGGGGCGATGGGAGGCTCGGAAACAGACGCTGACCATGAGACACTTGAAAGCACCGGAATAGAGGGAGTTTTGAGGGCCATACAGCATAGCCTACAAGAAATTAACGGCAAACTGGATACTCTCACGCAGAGAGTCGACAACATGGCCGCGAAAATGGACAAGCATGGAGAAAGGTTAGTAGAGACGGAAACGAGGATATCGGCAGTAGAGGATGTTTCTAATACCAACCCCAAAGCATGTGCTGCCATGGAGAAAGCGGTGGAAAGGCTGCGCAATAAGATGGAGGATTTGGAAGCGAGGTCCCGCCGCAACAATATTCGCATAGCGGGACTTCCGGAGATGACCAACACAGTAAAGATGGAACTGTATGTAGAACAGCTACTTAAAGAACTCTTTGGGGAGGAAGCCTTTTCCACGGTGTTCTTGGTAGAACGGGCCCATCGCTCCTTGGCGCCTCCCCCGAAACCAGGGGCACCTCCATGCATCATAATAGCATGTCTATTGAACTACAGGGACTGAGACATGGTCCTGCGGAGGGCGCGTGAAAAAGGAGACATTACCCACCAAGGGAACAAACTCGACTTTTATCCAGACCACACCATGGCTGTACAGTTGGCCTGCAAGGAGTTCCAATCAGCAAAAAAGAAGCTCAGGGATCTGGGCGTGGAATACTCCATGCTCCATCCTGCAAAACTCAAGGTAAATCAGAATGGGAGATCGACGGTTTTGGCAACACCGCAGGCGGCTCATGAATTTATCAAGAAGCTAATCAAGCGGAGAAAGACGCCAGAGCGCGACGAGCAGCATGAAGACGAGAGCTGAGCGGATCTGCAGAGGTAGTGAGGTTCCTTTTGCTCATCTAAAGGAACACACGACATGTTGTCTTCACCTATGTGGGCCCTGAAGAGCACGATGTACTGTGTAAATGGCACGCCTGAGCTCTGGAGGTAAGCCGGGGTTAATCAGATCAGATGGGTTTTTCCCATCTCCAGTTGTACCCGCAGCGTTTGCACAGACATTCCAGCGTAAACAATCTGACCTGAACTGGATGGTCATTGAGACGGGTTGTGAACATTGGCGGTCAGATGGACCCAAGTGGCTCTGTTTCACACACACTGTGCTTTGTTAAGGGGCGTGTGCCTGGTTGCGACTAGAGGGGTACAATCAGAGGGCTACATGGTAACTGTAAGGTGCCCTCCTGGCGCGGCCAGGCTGCGCCACGACGAGTTGTATGCTTGCACTCTGAGCGGGAGGGCAGGGAAGATTTTGGAGGCAGAGTCTGGGACCTTGGTACATGGCACAACATGGCGCCAGTATTTGAAGCGGACATAGTTTATTGACACCACAATTTCGCTTAATGTGATGTGACAGTCTACCCGTCCACATCCACAATGTGGGTGGAGACGTGTGAACCTGGCGGACCCCCAACCTGGGTGACCCCCGATTCATGTTGGTTTTATAGTTTAAACCGGTTTGGGGTATTGGCTTTGGCAGGTTGCGGAACTCAAATACATATCGAAACGGGGTATAGCAAGAGCATATGGTGAAGGGCGGAGGCCCGGAAGGGCATTAGCTCAAAGAATATGTACAGGCCACACTCCGCAGCACATTCACACGGTACGTGACGATACAGGTTCTAATAGGTATGACATGAAGGGGATATTGGATGAATTCCGAAAAACATATGGCCATCTGTATGAATCAAACCTCTGCAGTTCACCAGTCACCATTCTAGATTATATGGCAGATGTCGAAATAGCATGGCTGTCGGATGGGCATAGACCATACTTGTCCGAACCGATCACGGTTGAGGAAGTGACCGAGGTCATTAAAACTCTCCCAAATGGCAAGGTGCCAGGGCCGGATGGCTTCACTGGGGAGTTCTACAAAGCATTTGTGGACCAGTTGGCCCCACACTTGGTAGAAATGTATGGGGACGCACATGAGAAGCAAATCCTCCCGGCGACCCTACGTGAAGCGATGCTTATAACACTACCCAAACCCGGTAAAGACCCAGACTTATGTGACTCATACAGGCCCTTATCACTTATTAACGTAGACGTTAAAATACTTGCCTGTCTGCTGGCCACACGGCTTAAACCTCTGATGCCAGCACTGATTAGACCTGACCAGTCCGGTTTCATACCCGACAGGTCAACAACGCCCAATACCAGAACGTTGTTTGCACTCTCACATTATTTGACACCAGAAACCAAAGCTGCGGCGATCTTACTGGACGCCGCAAAAGCTTTCGACACAATTGAATGGGAGTATTTACACGCAGTTCTGAGACGCATGGGCTTTCCTATGATGCTTACACAATGGATCTCTATGCTCTATACAGGCCTGTCCGCTAGGATAAGGGTAAACGGTTATATATCGGACCCCATAGAGATAGGCAGAGGGACTAGGCGGGGGTGCCCCCTGTCCCCTTTGCTATTTGCACTGGTGCTGGAGCCACTAGCATGCAAAATCAGGCAGCATCATCATTACTCAGCCCTACAGTTTCCAACGAGGCCCCTACACATATCGCTTTATGCGGATGATATGGTGCTATACGTAAAAGACCCCGCCCAAAACCTCAACCCTCTGCTGAGAGAATACATTAAATTTGGGCAGCACTCTGGCCTGCAAATTAACTGGGCCAAATCTCAAGTACTGGCGATAACAGATAGCACCGTCCCATTTACTTTGGATTGCCCGTTAGAATGGCAGGATGAGCCCACAAGATACCTGGGAATCTGGTACCACCGTGACCCTGAACTGGTCATTCGTACAAATTATGGGAGGGTGATATCAGAATTGGAGGAGAAAATAAACAGATGGAACAAACTGCCACTTTCACTGGCAGACAGGACTGCCATAGTAAAAATGGTGCTACTACCTAAATTCCTTTACTTATTTAATAACATCCCCATCAAACCGCCAGCAGTAGATTTCCCTAATATTAATAAACTGGTGCTAAATCTTATTTGGGCAGGGAAGCAAGCTAGGATACAACTTCAAACACTAACACTACCCTATGCACAGGGTGGTTTCAAGGTGCCCTACCTCTATCTATATTACCTGTGTGCGCAAGCGCAGTTCGCATTCTTCTGGTACCATGAGATTCCATTCATGTCACACGTAGCAATAGAATCGGGGGATGAACACCCCATTCCATTGGCATCCATACTGCTGCATAAACGTCCTCCATTACACGCAAACGACATAAACACAATTGACACCACTAACGCAGCATGGCACCTGATGGGTAAAAAGGCGAACAAACTCCCATTGTACGCGCCAGACTTACCCCTAGCTCACCACCCAGAACTCTCAGTTACACAAGAAACAGTGGGCATGGCACTATTACAGCAGGCAGGTATAGATAAAATGGGGGATCTCTATGAGGATGGGCAGTTCAAAAAACTAGAAACATTGACCTATATTAGCAATCAGACGGTGCTATTCACCTTCACCTATTACCGACTACAGAGGGCAATGAGGGAACTGTACACTGAGTACCCTGACGAACCTAAAAAACTGATCTCCCTACAGTATCTACTAACGATACCCACAGCAGCTCATATAGTCTCTCGGTTGTACGCCAGGTTGCAGGAAGACATCGCAAATAGCACCGACCACATTAGACTCAAATGGAATAATGTAATGGTGGAACCACTTTCCGTTGAAGACTGGGCTAGGGCATGCATGCTTACTGATATGTTAACCCCAAATGGGAACCTAAGGATAATACACTATAAATACCTGCACCAAATTTACCACACACCACGCAGATTGCATCGCTGTGGGCTGAGGGAAGACTCAAGATGTAGGAGATGTAGAATGGAAGACGCTGATTTTATGCATTTAGCATGGGACAGCCCTAGGGTAGCCGATTATTGGAGCGAAGTGACAGAGGCGCTGGGTGTTATGTTAAGCACGCCCATAGAATGTTCAGTAAAAGTGTGCTTGCTGGGCCTGGTTCCAAATGTACGTGTGACCAAGCGTAAGTACTGTGTAATAGCATTGTTAATGGCTAAGCGTAGAGTATCGCTCCATTGGGACGGCAGAAGATGCCCCAAGCTGAAGGACTGGTTAACAGATCTAACGTATTGCAAAGACACACTGAATACCTAAGAGGAGGAACTGCCTATGGGCTCTAGACCCAAAGACTACTGGAGCAGAGGTAGAAAACGTTTCTGAAGATGATCAGTTTCATTTCTTTGGTCCTGAAGAGGAATCTAGGGAGAATAAGGAGTTGGTAAGTGCAGGTGTAGAGGAAGAGGACAAAGGTATTAGTGTTGATAACTTTACACAAGAGATTGCAAAGTTTAACACAGTTTCTTCAGAAAAACCAAACTGTGTTTGCTTTTGTTGTGTGCAATCACTACAAAAGTCAAACTCGAAATGTTCTTTTGTTCTCAAAAACTGAACAAGAAAATATAGCTAAGTGGTAAAAATTTGCTGCATATTTATTTGTAGAGGAACACTTTTATTTATCAACACAGCAAAGTATATGTAAGATTTGCTATGACAAGCTAGAGGATAACAAAATGCTTGCCAGGGCAATATATACCAAGTTAGATTTGGTTTGAATTCCAGAAGAATTTAGAAAATTAAATACTTATGAATCAATTCTCATACAATGCAAACACCCTTTTGAAGCACTAGTTTGTTTGGAACCAAAGACTGGGAAACCACCACCAACATAGCTACCGAAAGGCCTTAAAGGAAGAGTTGTCTACTTACCTTTCGATTTTAAACGGAATATTGAAATTGTTGGTGTAGAGAGATATTAATGAACCATTTATCATTCTTGTAAATAGTGCCCCTACCAAAAATAAAAAAGTTTTAAAAAGCTGCAGTATACCTGAACACAATAATATTTATTATAAAGGTGTTGGTGTTGTTGGAGATGGAAGTTCAATGTAGTGAAATCTTAACATCAAGTGGACAGATTGAAAAAGTGGATAGAACCAAATCGGAAGAAATATATGAACACTATAGTATCCATCCACTGAATTCCAATGACGTTATTGGTGATTCATTTGAACCTAATCAATAGTAACAAGCAAATGAAACTCTAATGAGTCTATTGGAGAAATGATTAGAGGCTCTGTGTTTTCCACAACTATTTCCCACTGGAGTAGGTGGCCGGTGTAATGATCGCCCCATACAAATGTCAGCAGCTGAGGACAGGCCAACCAGATTATATTTAGAGCACCATAGATTTTGGCAATGTATTCCATATATATTTCATCCATTATTTGAGAGTGACTTGTCCGGACTATCATATGCTGTAAAGCACATACTGAAGCCAGGAGTTAATCTACAACATTTTTGACAAAGTTCATAGTAAAGATGAAAGTTGGGATACAATTTGATTAATTTGATGGCATGCCACCGTGGGACCGAAGAGTATTAGTATTGTAGTCATGGTGAACTAAAATGTATGTTGGTGAAGTCAGTGATTTCTTTTGGCGTAAAGCGTACAAAGCAAGAGGTGTTCCTCATATTTACATGCTGTTATGTATAAAAGATGCACTGAGAGTTGGAATACACAGTGATGAATCTGAACTATCTTTCATAGAAAAGTATATAACATGTGCAATCCCAAAAGACAGTGCTGAAAAGGCCGAAAACAGCATATTCTGCACTTTCAAACACAGAGATGTGGCAAGTATTGTCGTCGAAAATACAGGGTGCAAGGATAATTTTACACAAAGTGTTGTTGTGGATTTCCAAGGCCTCTAACTTTCAAAGGAAGAGTGAACAGATTTTTATCTGCAGTCAGACATACACCGACTCGAAAATCACCAAAAAGCACATATAATCTAAGAAGAACAGAGGCCTCTGAGTATATTAATGACTATAATGCTGTGAGTCTCAAAAAGTGGAATTCGACTATGACTATATAATGGGTGGCAGACAACTCCATGGCTGTTGTTCATTATGTGACTTCCAAAATAGGAAAATCACAGAAGAAGGAGATGAAAGCGATCTGGGAGAACATTTCTGCTGAAAAGTCTCTAACCAAGAAATTGCACAGCTTCCGTTTAAAGATGCTTTCTCATAGGGAAATCGGTTCCATTGAATGCTGTGATCAGTTGAGCTAATCCAGTTTGTTTTCAAAGTCAAGGGGGATTGCTTGGGTACGTCTAGGCCTCACAAGCACATGAAATAGAGTGTTATAGTCTTTTGCGGAAATTCTATTCCTAGCAGAGTTCGACCCGTACAGAAATTGTAAAAACAAATATGTTGGATTCGTACTATCCAAGAAGAGGTCCACATCTAGAAACATGTGTCTTTATGAAATACTTAAACACCACAGATAGAAACAATGTAACACATATGGTAGCTGAAGGGAAATATGCAGTAGTTGGTTGCTTAGGTATTTAGGTACAACACACAAAAGGATATCTAATTAATTTACAGAAAACTCAGTTGTCAAACTCTTGATAAAATAGAGTTTTTCTATTTGCCACTTCTACAACTGTTCAAGTCTTGTCATTCAGAATCAGAATTACTTGGAGAATTTGATTGCAACGAAGATTCTTTCAATGCTGTGAAATATATCATTTAGTGATTCCAAACTATTTGAGAATGGTAAATAATGAGATTGACCAGGAAGAAACAATTGCTGCTGAAATAACTAAGGTGAGTTCACAAAGCAGTGAAAGTTTATTATGACATTAGAAGGAAGAAACACTAACATAGCACATAATAAGTATAAAGAAATAGATGTTCTGAAAAACGTTTGGAAGAAAGAAGATGAGTTAAAGAAAAAGATGGTTCACCTGAAGATGAAATTCGATTGAAGACAAGGATGGAAAATTTGCGTTTATAAGAGGAGAACCCAAGGTAGAACGAGACATGTAGGAATTAGTAGTTGTGAGCACACATTTTAAGTGATGGGAGGTACATGGCAAATTTTACCGGGAGAAGAAAAAGCAATTCCAGGAGTTTATTTTGTTTGTTGACAAGATGCTTATTTCCAACTGCCAGCCGACTGGGAGGGTATTTGCTATTTGGCCATATTGTTTCCTAAGATGTATCATGTGTATAATATAGATGCATTAATGACACCCTCACACAGACAAAAACGAAGTGCAGAAGATGGAACTCATTTAGTGGAGGACAATTTTGGTGCAATCATACCCCCGGTATCAAAAAATGATGAAAAGATTAGAAAGCTTTCAAAGGTTGTTAACAAGCTGGCAACTGGAACTTCTGGAGCTCTATTAGTTGTTAATTCAGAATTAGTGGCTATTAGATCCATGCTTTTGCGGAATTGCTCAGCATTAGAAATGTTACTCACATAGAAAGGTGGAGTTGAAGGTTTAACATTGACAAGAGTAATGAAAATTCAGGAATTCGCCAAAAGCATTCCTGACCACAATTAGAATATTTAAACATTTCCATTGTGTTATAAAATTTTAGAAATGGAATCAAAACAATTGGGAACTGGTTTGTCACCGCAGGAGGCAAAATTCTGAAAGCTACTTTCATACCCATACTAATAGTAGGGCTTTGCTTAATTTCATTGTTTTCCTTATTTAAGGTTTATAAATATTATATTAACAAAAGAAAGAACAGATAATGTCAGTGAAAGAATAGAGAGAGAAATAGCATTGAATGACTGCATTATTGAATACAGACAATCAAAACAATGTAAATGTTTAAAAAGAAAGAGAAGAGATTCATCTAAGGCTGAAAGTGTGCTCTAATTTCCTCAAACAAGAAAGTGTGATGGTTAAGAAAACAATCAAAGGGGGTAATTGAGAGGGAGTTTTTCAGTATATTGCAAATTAAGATATTTATTATATGAATGTGCCATGTTAGCATAGTTTTTAGTGCATAAATAAGTTTGAAAAATTGTTCCCCATATGCACTGTCTCGTGGCCCATAGGGACATTGCTGTCTTCACTAAGTTAGCATGAGCATGGTGAAGCCTGCCTGCTGCTTTGCGCATGTTACTACACGTCTTTCTATTGGCAATATTTTCTATGGCGGTTTTCACATGAGAACTCATTGCTGTGTTCACTCTCTGCATGTTCCTGGGATTTTGACTGAACATTATGTGCAAGGTTGAACAACAATGCCCCTTGTTATTTTGTTCTGACCAGGCATTAGCCTTTAGACAAAACATACTGATGAAGCTGTTATTTGGACAAATGTACTTGGGTTTTATTAGAATACACGAATAGGTAGCACACACTAGGAGTGGGACCTTTCCAGGGAGAAAAGCAAGACAGCACCTATGATGTAGATCTACCATCTATAGGCTAAAATATGGGGTCTGCTGACAAAGCCCAGAGATCTTATATAAAAATGCTTCTTAGCAAGGGGGGAGGTTAGTCTCTATTGTCTTTCCATGATGACATCTCCTTTCATGAATTGTGGACTAGCTGCTATGCTGAAGGTATTTGTACAAAGCATTTTCCTGCTTGCTGTGGAACGTATACTGCATGTTAATTAAAATAAATATTTTAAACTATTTTGCGCCCCTGTCAGATCTTATTGTGGTCAAGTACAAGAGTGAGAGCGAAATGGTGTGTCTTGTTACTTGATTCCTGAGAGATCTGGGAGTTTTGTGTTCTGGTATGTTTACAAATAACAAAACGTGAGTGGAGGGCCTAAGGGATATTTATAGACCAGCCTAGGTAGTATCCCTTTGTAGAATTAAATGAACAACAAGAAAACTTAGGGGTCTCTGTAGGAAAGTATCATAGAAATTCCAATTTATGTAACCCGACGCCTAGCATAGTACATATGATTGGAGTTAAGACTAAATAGTTCTCACAGGACACGAAATACCTAAAAACAGGGGGCCACCAGTGATTGTAGATCAACAGAGCCTTTTATAGGATTCCCATCAAAGACTTGTGATGATCAATGTTATCATTTGGTCATCCTTAGGGTCGTGTGTCTCTGGATCATTGAGACAAAGATCGTACCCTATGGTGGATAAGGGTTGCGACCCGCAATCACTGTTGGACCATATGATATTGATCTGATGTGATCTAGTGCAGTGCAGAAAAACAAAAAGTGGTGAATTAAAATAGGATAGAGCACCTAGAGAGGAAATTTTTAATAGGGAAGGTCTCTTCATGTTAAAAACAAGAACAGCGCAATAGCATAGCAGTTTAACCAAATATCTGCAAGAGGGCCAACATGTTTCAGCCTAATGGGAAAAGGGGACCTTTTCTCAAAAATAATGCTACTGCATATAGTGTAAATAATGTGCCAAAGCAAAATTGTCAATAAACAAACGTGAATATCATTCTACAACAGCAAAGGATATATATTTCCGACGTCTGTTAATTCTCCTCAGTGACACCTGGTGTATTAGTTACATCTACAACAGAAAACACACAGTGACCCCACTGTAAAGATTAATTGTGAAAGATCACATGTCCAAAATATTACACTGTAAGGACATGATCTACCCACCCAGATTGTCCGGGGAACAGACCTCACCTCTCCTGGACCTGGCTCTATGGAAGTAAAACAACCTGACCTTAAATACAGCAGAGAGAATATCTAAGTCTATCCTGCTCTGTCTTACATATACCTGGCACAGGTTTAATATGCAGTTTACTCCCAGAGTTCACTCCCTATCATAGTCCAGTGACCAAGGATCAATACTCCAAGGCACAGACGACTTCACTTCCAAAATACCAGCTATGATGTAATGCTGAATTAAACAGTCCATAGTTGTATCTTAAATAAAATAGCCCTTTTAAACTATGTCCAGCAGTACAACCCCTTTAGGAACACCCTTTAGATGTTAACCTACTTATAAGTAGTCTAGAAACCACTTATTTGGAAAACAAAGGGATTAACCTAGCAAGTGGCCTACCTATCCGTCGTTGCCTCTGGCCGGCACTGAGTCAGGGGGAGGCAACGATCAGAACAGGTACAGCCCTTAAGACTGGTCCAGAACATACCTAAGTGACCAATCAGCGTAGGTTGTACATTGCAAAAAACACAAAAAATACTTGCTTAAGATCTAAATCCACTTTTCTTCCACCCACACATCCGGTAACCCCACAGGTAGCCACATTTGAGCAGGCGGTGAAAGATGACATCGAAAAGATCTGGACTTCTCATAAAAATGGTTATAGCAACCTCTCAAGAATAGAGAAACAAGCATTAAGAGCCCTCACTCAAGATACCTCGATAGTCATAAAACCCGCTGACAAGGGTGGTTCCATCGTGATACAGGAAGTGGATACTTACAGGACGGAATGCTTAAGACAACTGAGCAACACTAGTTCTTATCATCCACTGGCGACTGATCCTACCGCCAGGTTGTCTAACGAGATCAAGACTCTGGTGGAAGAGGGTTTGGCAGAAGGCTGGATAACTCCTTTAGAATCACAATTTCTAGAGACACAACAGCCCACCATGCCCTATTTTTACCACTTGCCTAAAGTGCATAAGCTCCAAAGGCCACCGCCTGGTAGGCCTATCATTTCTGGCCAAGGATCACTACTTGAGCCACTTTCTGCTTTTGTGGATCATTTCTTAAGACCCATAGTCCACACTATGCCCACGTACTTGAAAGATACCACGGACGTACTAAGAGCTATTCCAACTATAGAATACCATCAGGAGACAGACTATTTGGTCTCCATGGATGTTGAATCCTTATACACCTCAATCCCCCAGGATGAGACCTTGGACACCATCAGGTCCATCCTGGAAGGGCGAGATCTCGACTCCATAACTGGGATGAGACCTTGGACACCATCAGGTCCATCCTGGAAGGGCGAGATCTCGACTCCATAACTCCGGTCCCCTTCATAATGGCCCTAGCCACCATTGCCATGAAAGACAATTACTTCAGGTTTGAAGACACTATCTACCTCCAAACCTCGGGCACTAGCATGGGGAGCATTTTCGCTTCTTCCCTGGCGAATTTATACGTTCACATGTTTGAACAGTCATCTGTGTTAACAACATCTAACCCCTTTTTTTACATCTACACTACCCTAAGAAACTAATTAAGCGCTCTCTTAAGCGTGCTACCAATAACAACCGGGAGGCACTTTTAGAACCCAAGACTGTAAAGCTCCCCTTGGATCATCTTACATTTGTAAGTACTTTTAACAGCAGGTCCAATTGTGTCCAAAATACCATCAGACGACATTCGCGTATTTTGAACTGTACTAATGAGAAAATCGAATATCCTTTATTCGCTTTTAAATGTTCAAGCAATTTACGTGACCAACTAGTACATACGCGCCCCAAAGAATCACCCAGAAGAGAGATTGGGACACTATGGGACCTCCCAGCTGTGACCGCACATCACCTGTGTGGGGCATGCTCGGTCTGTTCACAGACATGTAAGACAACCAGTATCGATATTGGTACCACCCGGCCATGGGAGCTAAGATACTTCACAAATTGTAACAGTACTAACCTCATTTATCAACTGACTTGCCCATGCAATGAAAGGTATATCGGAATGACCACAAGAAAGATCCGCACTAGGATGTTGGAACACAAAAGCACCTTTCGGTGTAAGAAAAGTGTTTCCAAATTAACTAAGCATTTTATACAGATGAATCATGACGAATCAGAGTTCACTTGGACTGTTCTTGAAAAACCTTTCATTCCCACCCACATAAGTGATGTATCAAGATTTTTGTTCCTAAAGGAACAAAAATGGGTTTACAAACTACATACAAACACCCGAGGACTGAACGATGAGATTCCTTGGTTTAGCCTTCAGTAATACCGTCTGGAAGCAAAACATTGCTGTCGACTTCTGTCTGAACCATATTAACAATGTACAGAAGTATCGGGCTATCCGGGCATTAAATAGAAGTTGAGTGCTATACATAGCATTGTGCCATTTCATACAAACAGGTCACATAATTATCACTGTTTGTTTGCCCATTTTTGCATTTGGATACTCAACCAGTAGTAGTGTCTTTTGTTTTTATATGGATGACTAGCCTACAGTCGATCTAATTGTGCTGCTAGTTTTTTGCCAGGTACTATTTATTACTTGACTACAACCACTCCGTATATAATCCGCTGTATCTATTAGCTGCGAGACCATGCATCCTCTGGGCGTGATCACTCGCCTTTATTTTAGATACTTTCTGTTCCTAACGTGATTTATGATTCATAAAACTACTTTTTCCATATAAGTGAAGTCACTTTGTAGTTCTTTAATCATAATGCAAGAGCTATGCTTGCTAATAATCATTTCAAGAACTGTTGGGGTGTTATGTTATGTTATGTTATGTTATGTTATGTTAAATTTCATTTTTATAGCGCACGGCTACTCCAATGGAGTGTCCCGGCGCTTTATATTGGCAGCTCATAGAAGGAAAACATAACAGATGAAAACATTCAGTAACAGCAGAATAACATAACTAGAGGGTAAAAAGCCAAGTTTTTAGGCCCTTCCTAAAAGAAAGCAGATTAGAAGTACTGCGTAAGGCCAGTGGCAGAGTGTTCCAAAGCTGTGGTGCCCTCAGACTAAAGGAGCGCCCCCCAATACGGGCCTTCTTTACTCGGGGAACCACCGCGAGAGACAAAGATTCAGAACGCAAAGCTCGGGCCGGGTGATAGAAAACAAGCCTGCGCTGAAGATATTTTGCTCCCGAGCAGAAGAGTGCTTTATGGGCCAGGGTCAGCGCCTTAAAATCTATCCGCTTCCGGATAGGCAGCCAATGGAGCAACTGCAAAAGGCCGGACACTCTGGCTCGCCTGCGGAGGCCAAATATGGCACGTGCAGCAGAATTCTGCACGACCTGCAGTCGCTGCACAAGATAATCCGGGAGACCCAGATAAAGGACGTTGGCGTAGTCCAATCTGAA
The DNA here is from genome assembly GCF_964263255.1 of Lissotriton vulgaris. Taxonomy (NCBI): domain Eukaryota; kingdom Metazoa; phylum Chordata; class Amphibia; order Caudata; family Salamandridae; genus Lissotriton; species Lissotriton vulgaris. Next base: position 514,498,850 of record NC_141697.1, on the reverse strand, counting down.
GCCAATCAAGGCTTGCAGCGTAATCTTCCTGTGCTCTTCTGTGAGCAGAGGGAGAAACTTCCGGAGCATCTTAAGAATGCCGAAACATGTGCCCATAAGACCGAGGATCTGGGATCTCAGCATCAGACCAGTATCGATCTTAACTCCAAGGTTTTTTGCCAGCTGGGATGCCTTAGCTGGGGGGAACATATCAATCGGCCACCATGCCTGCCAATCAGGGTCCATGGTACAGTCAAAGAACACCACCTCTGACTTGTCAGAGTTACATTAAAAGGCTGTTCTGCTGAAACCAATTAAAAACAGCCCCGAGACATTCCCGAATGCTCGCTCCATCGAAATCCTCACCTTTCCTACACATGAAGAGGAGCTGGGTGTCATCAGCGTAAGAAACGATCTGGGCCCCAAAGGACTCCACCAGTGCCGCCAAAGGGGTCATGAAGATGTTAAAAAGAGTCGGGCTCAACACAGAACCCTGCGGAACTCCGACTCCCAATGGCGGCATCTCAGCGGAGCTAGGGGGAACCCAGACCGTTTGTCCACGGCCGGCTAAGAAAGATGTAAACCAGTTGAGCACCGTCCCCCTCAGACCAATGTTATAAAGTCTGGAGAGGAGTCCCTCGTGGGGGACGGTGTCGAAGGCCGCCGACAGATCCAGCATGACAAGCATGGCCTTGCCTCCAGAATCCAGAGCCTCCTTAATGGCCTCAGACACTTCCAAAAGCGCCGTCTCGGTACTTAAATTAGGGCGGAAGCCGGATTGAGTCGGGTGCAGCAGGTCGTTGGTTTCCAAAAAAACAGAGAGCACGCTATGCACGTGCTTTTCCGTAATCTTAGCCAGCGCTGGAAGGAGCGAGATAGGCCTATAATTGGCCAACACCTCGGGGTCTAAGCCCGGCTTTTTGAGGTGTATATATATTCCTGCTGTATACTTCATGTTTATGCAACTCCAAATAGGTATTTTAGCCAAGAGACCCGCGCCACGCTGTGCTCCATCCTTTAGCGCCTACGCGACCTACGGAACTACAGACGTCCATGTTATGACGTTATTCTGTAGTCCCGCAGGCATCTTGAGAGGACGCATCTCTTTGAAGGCTCGATGAAGTTGTTTTCTTTTCTTTCTGTGCTAGGTACTCAGACGTTTGGCAGTGAAATAGCCAAGAGACCTGCGTTACGCTATGCTCCATCGTTTAGCGCCTCGGCGACCTGCGGAACTACAGACGTCCATGCTATGACGTCATTTTGTAGTCCCGCAGGCATCGGGAGAGAACGCGTCTCTCTGCCGAGTTGTTTTCTTCTCTTTTCCATTCCTTCTACGCTACAAATTTACACACTCAGAATACATGGGCAGGATCCTAGGCGGCTCGAGTAAGGAATGCTTAACCGAATTTACTGTTTATTTCACAAATGCAAAACGAGGCGTTTTTTGCAATGTACAACCTACGCTGATTGGTCACTTAGGTATGATCTCGACCAGTCTTAAGGGCTGTACCTGTTCTGATCGTTGCCTCCCCCTGACTCAGTGCCGACCAGAGGCAACGATGGACATGTAGGCCACTTGCTAGGTTAATCCCTTTGTTTTCCAAATAAGTGGTTTCTAGACTACTTATAAGTAGGTTAACATCTAAAGGGTGTTCCTAAAGGGGGTGTACTGCTGGACATAGTTTAAAAGGGCTATTTTATTTAAGATACAACTATGGACTGTTTAATTCAGCATTACATCATAGCTGGTATTTTGGAAGTGAAGTCGTCTGTGCCTTGGAGTATTGATCCTTGGTCACTGGACTATGATAGGGAGTGAACTCTGGGAGTAAACTGCATATTAAACCTGTGCCAGGTATATGTAAGACAGAGCAGGATAGACTTATATATTCTCTCTTCTGTATTTAAGGTCAGGTTGTTTTACTTCCGTAGAGCGGGGTCTCACATGTCCTGAGCCAGGTCCAGGAGAGGTGAGGTCTGTTCCCCGGACAATCTGGGTGAGTAGATCATGTCCTTACAGTGTAATATTTTGGACATGTGATCTTTCACAATTAATCTTTACAGTGGGGTCACTGTGTGTTTTTCTGTTGTAGATGTAACTAATACACCAGGTGTCACTGAGGAGAATTAACAGACGTCGGAAATATATATCCTTCGCTGTTATAGAATGATATTCACGTTTGTTTATTGACAATTTTGCTTTGGCACATTATTAACACTATATGCAGTAGCATTATTTATGAGAACAGAGGCCCTGAAGAAATCTGGGTCCCCTTTTCCTATTAGGCTGAAACATGTTGGCCCCCTTGCAGATATTTGGTTAAACTGCTATGTTATTGCGCTGTTCTTGTTTTTAACAGGAAGAGACCTTCCGTATTAAAAATTTCCTCTCTAGGTTCTCTATCCTATTTTTATTCACCACTTTTTGTTTTTCTGCACTGCACTAGATCACTTCAGATCAATATCATATGGTCCAACAGTGATTGGGGGTCGCAACCCTTATCCACCATAGGGTACGATCTTTGTCTCAATGATCCAGAGACACACGACCCTAAGGATGACCAAATGATAACATTGATCATCACAAGTCTTTGATGGGAATCCTATAAAAGGTTCTGTTGATCCACAATCACTGGTGGCCCCCTGTTTTAGGTTTTTCGTGTCCTGTGAGAACTATTTAGTCTTAACTCCAACCAGATGTACTATGCTAGACATCGGGTTACATAAATAGGAATTTCTATGATACTTTCCTACAAAGACCCCATGGTTTTCTTCTGGTATGTTTAATCATTTGTTTCTCTGCGAGTGAGTAGGAGAGCAAGTGAGACACTATAGCTAGTAGGTACTTGGCTTATGGGTACTAAGGTGGTAGGATGACTCAGTCCCTACATCAAGGTCCTATAATCCTGCGTCATAGTTCTGTTCTTTGGCAGAATCCCTGAAACAGCACCAGATAGTCATACTTATACGTACTAGGTCTCTAAATGTTAACGTAGCACTGTTTAACAAGTATTTAACTAAAAATACTGAAAAATGCATAAATGCTTTAATTCTTGACCTTTCAATGATCACATTATTAAATAAATGTTTGACATAACTCAACAGAATGATTCTGCCTATGTAGGAAGGAGATAAAGTTAGTGTAGAAATTCATTGTTTAATAGAATTAAGAAGAATCACAATGAAAAGCAATGTACTAAATTGTAGTTGACCTTTTTCTAACTTACTTGTTTTATTTCCGAAGGTTAATTCAGCGAACTAATAATGTTCTCACTTTGTTGCACATGCTTCATTTTCTACTAAGCCATTGTCAGCTAACATACAATTTACACTATTAGAAAGATAAAGATGTCGCCAAATCTGTGAGAAAGGCCATTGTCAATGTAATAGCCTATGTGTAGTCTAGTACTAATATAACAAAGTTGCACTCTTGGAGATTACAGTCTGAAAGGTTATGTTCTCAGTCTGAGTAGATGAGTAATCCTGTTTCCAGGAAAACCCCGAACAATGACTGGAGGAGAGGAGAAGATGCAACATGGACTGCACCACATGTTTTAGTCATTTTTAAGCATACATGTTCCTAGAATAGGATAACACCCACCCACTCACAGACATTTGTTATATTCTCATTCAGATTTCTTATCCCAGATCCATACTTGTCCTGTTACCCGTTTTGCCTTTGCAGTTGGCAATTGCTGCTGATCTCCTGATTTGCCTCGCGCATTAAGGATTGTAGACACTATAAAGCTTTTTGGAACTCTCTTTATTGGAGGGCCTGATTTGATTGAATTCTATTTTTTTTTTTTTTTTTTTTAAACCTTTATTGTTCAGATAGTAGCATACAAATACGGGCCTACAACCAATTAGGCCGGCCACGAAACAATCTGAAACGCACGTAAATCAATAAGGAGGTTCCACAGCAGTTACCCAGTATATTGCGAACAAGTAGTTCAGTCTTAGAGGAGCTGAATGTGACCGCCGGATGTAGGATCAAAGAAGGTTACTTTTATAATAGAAATTATAGCAGGATCAGTTGCAGTTTAATCATCTGAGTGCCCATAGCGGGCCACGAATCAAGCAGCAAAACATTAAGGCATCAGTAAAAACGGTTATCAGCAATAGTCTACAGCAATCAGAATATAGACGCCATATTTCCAATCAGTACCCATCGTAACCCGCCACTTGCACACAGACCACCAAATTATTATACTTATACAAAACTGAGTAACCAGAACGGCAAAAGGAGTTACAGTCATTCTCTATACTGACCCAGAAGATAAGAAAAAGGGAGAACGCTAAAAAGAAAGAAAAGAAGGAACGCTGTGCTGCTGTACGCGCCCCCACAGCGATAGGGGCGAGCAAAGTGACTGGGGACCACGGTATTGGGGGTGGGGCGGTCAAGTCAGGATATCTGTGCAATCAATATTGTATAAAGCAAGAATACCTCCCCCCCTCCCCCACCACAAGCAATCACACCGTGGGAAACACGCACAGCCACAGCGTCCTAAGAAAGGGACACAAAAGAGCCGTAGAAACTAAAAAACGGTCAGAAAAAGACCCCAACCCACCCACCCCACCCTGCACCCCTGCAGAAGGCTACGGCCTACCCCCCCAGCAGCGTGCCTGTCGCCCTAAATAAGAGACCCGAAATATAGGAAAAGTTAGAGAGAGGGAAAGGAAACAAAAGAGACAAAAAGGAAAAAGAACCAGGGGGAGAGGACAGCCATCAATCGAACCATTCGGCCCCTACCCCCCGCCATCATACACATTAATGCAACATCAAAACGAAATCGACATAGTCTCGGGTATCATAAACCTTCGAAGGAATCGTCCATAGTATCATGGTTGAGGGCGCTCCTCATCTCCATCCGCCAACCAGTAGTCCTCCGGGTCCAGAACCGGCTCACCCCTGTCCTTTCCTAGCAATCGCTACCGCGTGTGGTAGAGTAGTGGGCAGCAAACAAATCAAAGCGGAGAGGCCGTATGGTCGAAGCAGGACAGACCATGGGAGCAAACCAGAGGACTCCAGCAACCAGCGGCCAAGCAAGGACTTTGTGCGGCAGTCTAGACGTTTCAGCAATGAAAACGGGAACAACAAACAGTGTGGGTACAGTCTCACTGCCCAGGAAAGTAAAGTCGTCCCCGCAGGATTACACTGGGGTCTCGCCGGGGCAGTTCGAATCGGCAATCTACTTTGCTCCCCGATCAGTCGAGCAGCGCCCACGCCCGCGCCCGCCACAATCAAGGCGACCCCGGGATCCGGGGCCACTGGTGTATAGTCTTGCCGATGTACAATGACAGTACTCCTCACGGCAACAGAGGGGGACGAAACAGCACACACTCGGAGTCGAGCCGCGTCCATGAGGGACGGCCCGACAGCAATGGCGGCCATCCTTCTATCCAGCACCAGGGCGTCGAGGGCCAGGGTCGCACGTAAAGTCTTTAAGGCGTCAAGGACATCACCAAGCATGGGCTCCCGCTCACATGGCCAGACCCCCGTGCATTTCAGCGACACAAATTCGCCGCCCTGGTTCAGGCCGTGACTCAGGGCGCCGGCCGCCATTTTGCAGATCCAGCCGCGTCCCGGTGCGCCTCAACTTCTGGAGCGGGCTCTCAAGCAAGGCCACCGCGGGAGCCCCCTCGAGCCCCAGGAATGACAATCTAGGTGCAGAAAGGAGAGCCACCAAAAGGGGGACCGCCAGCGCCACCACCCCGCGGGCGCCACACGCCGACTCCGGGCGCAGGGCTTCAAGATGGCCGGACAAGGCAACAAAGGGGGGAGCCTCCCACACGGTCTTCCCCCGTCCACGGCGTGCCGCACCTCACCACGGGGCCCTCCGGCCGCTGGACCGGGCCTGATCCGTTGCCATCGGCATAACCGCACCACGGCCTCTCCCAGCCGACCTCTCCTCTCCACCAGGGGCCGCCGTTGACACATCTCACCGGCTGACCTCCACAGGCAAGTCCCCGGTCTCTACGCCGCGGAGGCCCAGACCAAGCAGGGGTGTAACTTCGGATCCGCCGCTCGCAGGAGCCCCCGGGACAGATGGTGAGTACAAGCTTTCCTTTGTCTTTTCGTATCTTCCCGAGTATGTCGTCTCGGGGCAGGATGTGTGTCAGGATATATGTGTTTGGGCAGGAAGGCTAGCGGAGCCGAGCTACATTGCGGCCATCACGGTCGCAAGTGTGGCTCCTCCCCTAAATTCTAATTTTTGATTTTATTTTGAGCTTTGTGCTTGATCTCACTCTCTTTTGACTTCGAACTACTTATGGGTTTCCCTGACTCCTTATTTCTGTCTCGGTCTTTGGAGCAGGGATTTCTTCCCTTATGGAACATGCATAATACATTTGTCTAAACCAACAAAAGTCTCTGGTGAAAGGACCTGATTTTCATCAAATACAGGTGCAGAACATCAATGGAAATGTAACTTTGCCTGAGAAGAGAGTTCTAAAGATCCAGAATCCTATTGCTCATCTCATGAAAGTAGACAATACAACAGAGGCCACTTGGTTACAGATGCAAGGAGACCTAGCATCAGCCATCTTTCTGGTTCTGTGGGACAGATTCAGTCTGAAAAGGTTAATGATATAGTTTCTTAAACACAAGTCCCTGTCATGCCAGGATCTGAGCTTGACCATTCTGATGAAACAGGAAATCACAACTGAGTTCTCTTGGTGGATGTTTAATTCAAACATTCTAAATGAGATTCATTATCCCCTCTGCTTTCAGTTGTGTTAATAACAGGCATATTCAAACAGCTGGGGGTCATTGATAGGTCCCAATCATATTCAGGGCCACTGGCCCTTTACTCAGCAGATAAGGCTAAATGGCTCCCATGTGGTAGTGCAACTGCGCCGCACAGATATAGCTTTCAGGCGGTTCCCGGGAGAGTGGACGCCCCGTCGGGCAAGCACGATGAAGCGAAACGAGTGAGAAGCTAACTGTGAGCACTCGCACTGCTCCCGGACAGAAATTGCCGCCGCAGTTGTAGTTTGATCGCAACCAGTCGGCTTGTAGTCAAGATGGTGCCAGGGGAGCCATGACGGAGCTGAGACAGGGCCACAGAGGAAATGAGAAATGTGGAGCTGAGATTACACTTGAGCAGATGCCCCGACAGCCGCGTGGCATGAGAGCCTCCTCCCCTCCCCCGGTACTAACATTAATCGGATGGGGTGAGTGAAACGACCTACGCCCCCTAGTCAGTTTCCACCTGAGTGTCGGGGGGATCAGACCTAGCCCGGGTGGGTGTCGGAGTGAAGGCGGGTGCTCTTGGAACCAGTGAGCGCGGCAGACCTCTGAACCCAGCTGCACTTGTGTGCAAGGCAGCGGGGCGCAGTTCAGCTCAGCCCATCAAGAAAGTGTGTGGCCATGGGGGTAACGGGAGTACACCCTCTGTTCCCCGTGACTCTAAGATGGCGGGAGCAACACCCCAGCGAGTAGATCTCTTATGAAGTAGCACGGGAGGGGTCAGTTGATGGGGAGGTTTTAAACAGGAGTCCCGGGGTCCATAAAGGAAGCAGCGTGGGAGTCAGATGTGAGGAGAATCCAGAGCGGCAAAGTGCGCCTGACCATAAGATGGCCGCCACTGGGGACATTTAAATGGGTGAAGCTACCACCTTCTCACGCTAAACGAAGGTGCACAACTAACAAAACAAGGTCTCCTGCGAGAAAGTACTACAAAGCATAGAAGTCGGCTGGGACACTCCAAGGGGCTCCCGATTATCAGCACTCTATACTGGAGCCATATACTGGGGGCATAGTGAGACCTGCTTATTCAAAGTATAGGTCAGGCCCGGGCTTGCCTGAAATGGCGCCAAGATCAAATCTACAACTGTCGCTATGGGGGGCTATAGAGGTCTAAAGTCTAATGAGGATCTGGTCTCTAGGCACAACTCCTCTTCAGCTTCACCCCCAAGCAAGACTTAACCCAATTTGTTTGTGGTCCTGCGCGTCTATGATTGAGATTCCTTCTTTCATCTTCGTGAAAACCTAACGGTTGTCCTCTCACCGATCAGCAAGTATTGGATACTTTGTTGAACATTTGAAATCACTTCAGCTTATGACACGAGTAATTCTGGCACAAAAGGATTAATTTCTTTGCTCCTCATCACCAAAACCATTGGAATAGCTGTTGTCTTTTTGAATAGAGAGAGGATTTATCTCTACTTGAGTAAAAACGGTCATCTACTGTATGTAGAATTTCTTTGTCCTGATGATGGTCTTATGAAAAATTCCTTAAAAGACCGAAACGTCGACTATCTAGTCCAACTCTGCATGTGATCCATTGTATCATCTTTGATTTTCTTCTGATTTTTAGTTGAAATCATTGTGTTATTTTGTGTTAGCAGTCTGGACTTTTTGCTTAGATATATCAAAGGAGGAAATAACCTACACCTTGAATATCTAACTAATACCTCTGTATGTACCCTATTTTATAAGAATGTTTTCTTCTTTTTTATAAAAATATCTCTTGTCTTCAAAACAAATAATAATCTTCAGACAATGTAAAACCCTGGTCTTTGCATTTATTTACTGTGTTCGTGTGGTAACACTGTATTTATTGATCTTTAGTGACTCTTTGCCTGAAGTTAATGATTCACTACAGCTACTGACTAAGAACAGTTTTAGGAACCTTGATTTTCATAACAGGCCCTAATAACGCTGACAAATAGTAATAGAACAAAATCCCTTGCTGGCCTTTTTCTTATAACAAGTATTGCCCGAGCCCGCAAGGGTATATTGGGTTGCTTACCTACATATCTTGTCGACCTTGGAATCTGTCCCTTTCACCTCTCCACTCACCACTTTCGCCCTGGGGGCAACTGGAGAACCTAGCGGACAACGCTTCCCAGTAACACCAGGACCGGTGCCTGTTGATAGAACTTTGACGATGCCCCCTGGGCGGATACCATAACTGTTTGTACTTACCTCGGAGCCCGAGCAACCTTGGCCAATGCCCGGTGGAGCTGTCCTATGCAGCTATAGAGGAGTTTTTGGCTCTTGTTCACCCCCTCGGCTGACACCTACCAGCCGGACATCTGACATTGTTTTCCTCGTTGCCCCATTGTGTTTCCTTCCCTCCCCCGCATCTCGTGTTTTTATTTTCTCCTATGTCCTTACTTGAAATCTGTAATTGATGTAACTATGTAACCTGTAACATTCTGATCCTCATGTAAAGCACTCTGATACCTCTGGGTCTAGCCAGCACTATATAAAACTTTGCAAATAAATAAATAAGGTCTTCCAACTGGAGGAAATCTAACTGGCATTCATCATTCTATCTTTCATCTTCTAGTGGGCAAGGCAGTGGTTGTGAGAATAGACAACAATATGGGGCAATCGTACAGAGACAGCATGGTACGATATGTCCCACCCACTTGAGTATTTTAATTCAGCTGTTTTTGTGGGCTCAAGACAAAATCACATCCTTAATGGCAGTCTTCATCCAGGGTGCCGTGAATAAGAGTGCAGACAGGTGGAGCAGAAAGATCCCACCTCGAAAGAACTCTGCCTAAGTCAGCAAGTGCTTTCCTTGATCTGCTAGAGGTGGAGGTGTCCAGTACTGGGTTTGTTTGTCACAAAACCCAATGCTCTTTTTCTGTGCTCCTCTTCAACGACAAGAAAGACAGAATCGTGGCCCAGGAGGCTGTTTCTTGTGCTGGCCAAAGGACCTCCTATATGTACCCCCTACACACACACATTTCCCTTAATTCTAAGGTTCTTTGTCACATTGAGGAGGAAAACAGTGACAGAAGTCTTACTGGAGCCAGCATAGCTTAGCTCTGCCTGGTTTCTTCTAACAGTGGCAATGAGGATAAATAGGGAGTGGCCTCTTCTGACAGCTTTCTCCCCTGGTCCTTTCCCTCCCTCCTGATCACTACTCTGATTATACTCAAGTTAGCGGGTGATGGTGATTAGGTGGGTGTGCTCCTCAATTGCCTTGGTATATCGGGAGGCTGGTGTTCCTCTTCCAGGAGGAATTGCGGGATGGTGAACTAGGGGCTTGTCTACTTCCCAAGCAGAAGTGCAGGGCTCGTCCATATCAGAAATATGTAGAGCCGCAACATGGACCACCCCCTCTAACTTTGTGTGAAACATTACAGAGTGATGCAAGAGTTGGAGGTAGAGGACGGTTTGGGGTCAAAGGTTCTCACATCTATCAAGAGAATTTAACACAACCAGATTCTGAATAAAAGGACATTTATTTTAAGCATGGTGATTCAGCTGTCCGGGTCTCTTTATTGCGTGCTATATCTCAATTAATAATTAAGCAAAGAGGTAATGTTCTAATTAGTTACAGGTAATTGCATTACCCCGAGTTTGTCCCTTGTTTTGATTAATTAAAAAGCAGGACAAGGCTGTGTTCTGGAAGGCTGGACTCAGCTAAAACAGGATGCGGTGACGGTGAGTGGGGTCTTTATTTCAAAACAGTATGCGATTGTCTACTAGGCACAGCAGCCTCTCAATCAGTAATCAATCAAAGGAAGCAGGACCGGACTGGGAACCAAAACCGGCTCTGGCAAAGTGCTCGGCCGGCCCCCCTCCCCACTCGGGGGGTTGGAGGTGCCGCCAAGCTCTTTGCCGGGCCGGTTTTCGGACGATTTTGTTACAGGGACGATTTTGCAGCTATGCTGCAAGAACGGCCCTGTAACAAAAACTGCCCTCAGGGGCCCCAAACCGGCCCCCATCCGTGCGGCGCACCGGGGGATTGCCTGGTGCCCGCTATGGCCAGTCCGTCCTTTAAAAGGAAGGGACAAACTTGGAGTAATGCATGGCACGAGTCTGGGGTAAACGCGGCTGGACGGTGTCCACCCACTATTTTCACAGGGCGAACGCCGTCCACCCTGCCAAGAAGTTCGCCCCACTAAATATTGTGCTAAACTGGTCCGTGTGTTATTTCCAAATACCGGGACACTTTCAGCAGCGCCTGCACATTGTCTGCTTTCAATCTGCAACAAGCAACAATGTGCAGGCGGGGATGGGGTTTTCTTATTTTAGACTCCTGTTGAGTCCATAACAAAAGCTGAATTCAAGGGGTCATCAGGCCTGCTTTTGTTCGTGTCTCCTGGCGGGAGCAGTCAGGAGCCTCAAACCTAGACGGAAATGCAGCAGAGGGGAAACAAAGGTTAGCACTTCCCGCATACTTAAGAGAGGCAGCTTTTCACTTTGTTCAGGCTCTGTTTACTACATATACATGCGCTGTAAGAATGTTGATTGTGTTGGTCTCTCCCAGTATTTACATAATACTGAATGTAATTTATATAGTGCTTATTACCCCTGAGGAGGCACTGAAATAATTTAAGTACCACTTTTTTTTCTTGTATAGTGCTACTCATCCCAAAGCAGAGTGTCAGAGTACTTTACATCACAACTACATATTAAAGTCGTGGCTTGTTATGCCATTTCCTATGATGTAAATTCCTGGGATGCCAGATGTAACGTCATGTGCCGTGATATCATGTGCCGTGATATCATGCGCCGTGATGTCATGCGCCGTGATGTCGCGCGCCGTGATGTCACTTACATACTGCCAATCTAGGTTAGTCACCCTACTTGTTTTTAGGACTTGTGCCCTGGAGTAATGCAATTACTAGGAGTAAGTATGCAGTGTTTCTCAAGCTGTGGATTTAAAGGGTTTCTATATCAGATGATGATCTAAGGTCAATTTGGAATGTTGCCTTGCTCCCAGGACGCTAAACCATTGATCCACATGCATTCCCACTCAACTAGCCGCTACCCCAGGAGACTGAATGAATGTTATCGCTGAGGTTTCCGAAAAGAATGCAAGGCCAGTCATATAATCATAAAAACATATTTTTTAAATAACACTTACTTCAGTATTTCTATAACGAACGGATTTTGGTGGAACACAACACGCTACACTCATAATACTGGCCTCAGGAGTAAGGACACTTTCATTGGCCTCGGTCGGATTTGAGTTAATGGTGCTGAAATTGCTCCAGTGTTTACATGCGAGCCTTAATTCATTCATGGACCTGATGTACGTGCACGTTAAATAGTCAAGCTTTGATTTATAGTCCTCACAGTACTAGACTCGGACCTTTTACTCCGCTTTGAAAAGATGGCGCCCTGAGAGGGGCGGGGCGGTCCTTGCGATACTAGCCAGGTGTGCAGAGGAGCGCGTTCCCGACAGAGCTATGGCCCCCAACCCTAGCCTGCTCTATTGCTTGATGCTGGTCGCCTACTGCTCGTTCCTGATGGTCGGGGCTTGGGTCTTCTCGCTGCTGGAGCAGCCTCGCGAGGACGAGGTGCGAAGCGCCCTGAGCGCTGCTCGCAGAGCCTTCCTCACCGAGCACGTCTGCGTCACCGAGGATGAACTGGAGCCATTCCTGGCGCAGGTGCTGGAGGCCCGCACCATGGGGGTGTCGGTGCTGCGCAACGTCACGAGCGGCGTGCAGTGGGACCTGGCCTCGTCACTCTTCTTCGTCAGCACCACGGTTACCACAATAGGTACAAGTAGGGCCGGGTAAAAGATGAATATACATAATTGTGCTCTCTTTTAGGGCAGACTTGTCCAAATAGGCAGCAACATAGGTAGTAGAAGGGTGTGAACTCTATTTACTTTATGTCCCAGAGTTCGCGAAATGAATGTCATCCGAATGAGAGGTCTGGACTTAAAATTATGGTTTCCAGTGTGTGCATAATGGAACGCTGATTGTGCATTGGAGTTCCACCCCCCCCCCCCCCCCCCGCACCTTGACAATTCTGAGGCATGCTGGGTTTTGCAGTCTTTTGGCACCTATCCTAAACTAACACAACTGATGTCAAGGACTCGGAATAAATGTGTCCCGAAGTGGGATGGATTGATCCCATGCGGTCGGTTTAGATGTTTGTTTGTCTTCAGCGTTCTGATACTTGTGGGCCGAAAGGTATATTGGCACAAGTCCAAATACCAGAATGCACAAGAATACAAATCCGTGTGGGTGGACTATTCGCAGCAGTCTGGACGCAATTTGAGAGCCCACTCGTTTATGAAGGATAGTCTGTGGCATAAAGCCAACGAACTGGGTAGTACGTGTTTTTTGTATTTTAGTAAGTTCTTCCCCATTTGAAGTAGGCAACACGTAAATTGGAGTAGTAACGCTTATTTCGTAATGTGTATTGTTCACAAACTTGCCACATTTTACAGTAGCCCAAGCAATTAAGAATTTCGTGCAGCTCTGTGTGTGATTACATGGTTTATGTGGGTGCTGCAGTGATCTATGTGCCCGCTGCTTCTGAAGCACGTAATCTAGTTTAGAGGATTAATGGTAAGAGCATACATGCCAAAAGACACGATTAAGGCGAGAGACTCACGATTTTTGAGGCGAAAAACAGGTTTATTTTTAGCTGCCTCGCACCTGAAATTGCCTCCACTTCAATAGAAGTCAATGGGGGACACATATTCTCTCGATTTTTATTTTTTGTTTTTGAATCTTTCCTGTTTTAAAAAGGTATGTAGGAGGTTGTGATGTAAGTATTAATGAAATACTGCTCATTCCTGTCCTTTCTGCCAGCGCACAAATTGGTCCCTAGGGCCAGCGCAGGCACCCTTGCACCATGGTGCAGATGTGTGCGGTGTTGGCAGTATTGTTTTTGTGCAGGAAGGGGCAACTTCCTGCACAAAAACAATAAGTGGAGCCATCTTGCTCTCTCCTATGTGTGGTGCATGCTGCAGCACACATGGAAAGAGGAAAAAAATAATTGAGGAGAAATAAAGGTATTTCTCTTTGTTACGCCGCCCCTGGGGAGGCGCACAATTTTGACACAATCCCAGGTTTACACATCCTTGTAAATCTGGTAATGTGTCAAAACCCATGGGTGTTGCGTGAAAACTGTTGTGAAGTAGCTGGTTGGGTCTTCCAGAGTGTAAAGCTGAGAGCACTCTAAGAAAGCCAGTTGCTCCTGGCTTCTTGGAGTGGATCGATACCAGGTTGTGGGCTGCAATAAATCATCGTGTACTGCAGTTGTTATGGTGTGGATGTCACTTCCTTCGCAACATTTGGGTGACGAGTGTATCAAGAAAGATATATGTGAAGCAGGGAGTTTTGCTACTGGTATTGTATTATCCCAGAGACATGATAAGAAGGAAAAAAACTGTAGCATTCGCTTCACGCACCTTGACTCAAGCAGAGAGGAATTATTCTGTAAATGAGAATGACATGCTCTAGTGGAGGCCTGGGGGAGGAATACTTTAGAGTGTATCTGAGATGAGTGCAGTTTGTATTAAAGCCTGATCACCAGCCATTGATTACAACTTTATGTGCGGATGGTGCTGGTGAAGGGTTGGCAAGACTGGCCTGATTGGCAGCAAGGTTGCAGGAATATTTGTTTACGGTAGAATTTGTACATGGATGGAACAATGTATAGGCTGACTGCCTTTCAAGAATGTCTTTGGATTGAGAAGTAGATAGTCCAGCTGTGAAAGTCTGGGTACCGAAGGAGCTGTAGCCTCTGTACAAGATGCTATACAAAGCTGTTTCAGCTGTTTCACTCGGTTGGATTGGATGGAAGGGATGAGGTCTGATGTGGTATTGATGGAGGTGATTACTATGATTCAAAGAGGAGTTGTGAGGGAGAGTACCATTTCTCTGTCAGCTGGGTCATTTCGTAAGGTGTTGAAGGAGTTGTCTATAAGTGGGCAGGACATAATCATGAGGGGTGATCAGTTTGTACCACAATAGGTTTGAGGTTTCGTGTGTTCAAGTTTATGCACGAGGGCCAAATGGGTCAAGGTTTGACCAGTAGTCAACTTAAAAAGGAATTTTGGTGGCCAGGACTTGATGATCAAGTCAAGATGTGGGTGAAAAAATGCAACATGTACAAAGATAGTGAAAATAAATTGAGAGCTGATAGTCGGAGAGTGGGTGGTCGCATTGAAGATCTTTGTGTACCTTGGCACATCATATGTTTAGATTTTATTGGTCACATGTCAGAGATGCCGTTGGAAATGAGATTTGCTGTAGAGGTGGTGGGTGTCAATTCCAGGTGGCTTATTGTGAACTTTATGAAGAATGTGATCACCAAAACCACTACAGCAATATTAGAAGACATTTTTGAAGAAGAGGGGGTTCCCTCTGTATTGCTTACAGACAACTGAGCATAATTGACGTCCC
The DNA here is from genome assembly GCF_964263255.1 of Lissotriton vulgaris. Lineage (NCBI taxonomy): Eukaryota > Metazoa > Chordata > Amphibia > Caudata > Salamandridae > Lissotriton > Lissotriton vulgaris. The sequence goes on along the minus strand of NC_141697.1, from coordinate 514,483,754 downwards.
AACGAAATGGTTACATTTTTAGAGCAGTGTGGTGTCAGGCATTCTCGCACCTCTTTATAATCCCAAAGGTAATGTTGTTGCAGCGAGAGCCAACAGATTGGTCAAGGGCACCATTCAAATTGAAATTACCAATAAAGGTTGTATTTGGAAATTTGTTGCTGATATCATTTGGGCATATCACACAACTATTCATAGTGCCAAGAAGAAATGTCTCTTCTAACTAATGCAAGGACGTTTACCAGGAACAACATTGATACCCTCCTGGATAAAGGAGTGGATTGCGGCGGCTGGGGAGAGTTATGTGAAGGAAAAGGATTCCAAATGGGTAATTGAGTCAAGATAAGATCCGGAAGAGTGAAGGGAGAACTGTCCAAATTCAGAGGTCCTTTCTGTGTTGTTGGAGTGGGGAAGTTTTATGTGGTGTGGAAGGCGACGAGAGGTAGAATTTGAAGAATGTGGCATTGTACCAGCAAGGTGTGTGCGCGAGAGGTGAGGAAGAAGAACGGTGATCCAAGGTCATGTTAATGCAAGACAACGAGATTAACAGAAATCAGAGTGACAGTGGTAACAAAGTTACACATGATGATGTCAGGGGTTCACTAAGTTTGGGTGAGGTCAGAGTTCACAGGCCTCCTGCTTACCAGGAGAATTATACGAGAATGTAAGTGAGCAATGTGTGTTTTTCTTTACACGCATTCCTTCTCAGTGTAGGCCTACCTTTTCAGTATTAGCATTTTAGTTTCATTTATTTTTATGTTTAATGTTTTTTTAGGGAAAGGAGGGGTGTGTGTTGTGATGTAACTTCTTAGGTCTTCTAAAAGTAAGGCTGAAAGTATTCTAAGAAAGTCATTTGTTCTTGGAGTGGACCAACGCCAGGTTGCGTGCTGCAATAAATCATCTTGTACTACAATCGTTATGGTGTTGATGTCGCTTCCTTCACAACAAAAACCTACAGCAACGCCACCTTGATGTAGAGTAAGGCAACGCAGCACTTTGTGCTGACTTGCCTTACTATATATATCTGCGCCCACACAGGGTAGCTTTGCGCAGCCTCCTATGTGTGATTGAGAGGCCTGCGCCCCTTGAGTCAGAACAAGTGATGCTCCAGGGGCCCAGACCATATATAAATGAGGCCCATAGTATCTAGGAAAAGGTACATTTGTGAGATAGGGAATGCAGGAGAGGTTCCATGAAATATGTGATATCAGCACAGACTCTGGAAAGAGAGACCATGTGAGAAAGAGGTACTTAAAGAAAAGCACAGAAAGAGAGATGAGTAGCTCTGGAAGATAGGCTGGGTTAAAGAGGGCTGTGCGATAAGCACAAAAAACACTCGGCCTGTCCCAAACATTGGGGACTTTAAACGGTGTAAACGCTGATAACCACTGAATCCCACAAGTTGGGCAAAGTGGAAAAATAAAGCAGGAATTCACAATTATTTAGAAAAATGAAACTAGAGAATTGAGGTTATGAGTATTTGTAATTCGCGCATGTCACTTGGGAGTTTATCCTGATGCATAGAGAAGGTGGAGCTGCCCTGGCTCAGCCTTTTGAAAGAGATGGGTTTTAATTTTTGGGGTGATTCTAAGACTGTACTGGCTGCTCTAATGTGCAAGTGGATGTCATTCCAAGTTTTAGAAGCAAAGTACATGAAAGTGTGGCCGCCATATCTTGCTCCTCGGACAAGGGGGAAATAGACGTAAAATATCCCTGCAGAGGTAAGCTGTCTGGGTATGTGGAAGCTGATGTGGCTGTTCAGGTAGGTGGGTCCTTGGTTGTACATTGCTTTGTATGTGTGTCTGAGTAGTTTGGAAAGGGCATGTTTGCGAGTTGGGAGCCTATGAATTGGCAGGGTGTGAGAGTGCAGGTTGGGAGGGTGAGTGCGAGTCTTGCTGGTGCATTCTGGATGATTTGGTGTGTTGTGCGGAGATTTCGATGTCAAGTACATTACCATAGTCCAGCTTGCTGGTGATAATGGCTTGGGTGATTTTTTTGACAGGTGTTTAACAGAAGCCATCTTAAAATGTCCTTAGGAGTTTGAGGGTGTGAAAGTAGAAGATGATCAATTTTGACATGGCTGGACATTGAGATTTAGTTCTCGATCATGATCCTTAGATTTCTAGGTTGACTCGACAGAGGGGGGGTGGGGGTCCTAATTCCGAGAGGCACGAGGCTGAGAACTAGAGTGACATGTCGTGCCCGAAGAGTACCACCTCCATCCCTCCGTCTTGTCGGAGGTGATCTTCATGCAGTTGGTCTTCATCCAATGGGTGACTTCTGACATGCAGTCAACTAATTTTGTTTGGATGCTGGAGGTGTCTTCGGAGAGGATGAGCTGGGTGTTGGATCTTGTTAATTGATGAATATTTTGTCTCTTGGAGGAGTTTCAAAGAGGGTTTAATTGGAATATTTCATGATATATTAAATTAAGGAGGCTCTGGAGCTAATCTCAAAACAGACAAAAAAAATGCCAGTTTCAGCTGTATATTAGGGAGCCCATCTCCTTCCATGAGGCAATTGGTCACCATGCTTAAAAGATGTGGGGTGTTAGTAACTTCTTTATTCTGTTAAAAGGATGACCATAAAAGAGACCTCAAATCTAACATTCAATGTAATACAACAATATTGAATATATTGTACAGAAAGGCAAGCAACAAGGAGACCATAAGGTGTACAGATGTGATAAAACAAATATCCAAAATGCAACTTAAGTTCGCACATAACCGGAGGGCCAGATGGCAGATGAGTATTGCCGACCTGAAGTGCAAATAGTTATCAGGGGATATCATTCTCTGGCATTCTAGCAGTATGAAATACATTAATGAGTGGGAGACCTCGGGGATGGATTAAGCCAGACCTCCTGAAGTTTAAAATGTACTCCTTTAAAAGTACCCTACTTTCACACAGGTATGAACATCTTAGAGCATTAAAAGATACAACATGGTAGGCCTCACTTGTTTAAATTTTAAAACCTTTAAAATCAGTATTAAAAATATTTTCCTTGGGAAAGTAAAAAGCGGGCAGAATAGGATAAAATGGACAGCAGTCTGAGCCGAAGTTTTGTCACACACTCAGTATCCCAGAGAACGATGGGTGACCCAACTAAGCTAATTAATTGCACAAAAAAGGTTCAGTCTGAACCTAGTCGAGCTGACGATGATACACATTAATCACCCATGTCAAATATGGCTCAGTGGAAAACACAGTTTTTGACAAGCAATGAACAAAGGCAGCAGGTTTCAACAATTGATTGTCTTCCATTACATCCATAGTGCGAGTTAAAAAGTTGTTTTTCATTCAAATATAATCCGCCTTGGTTATCCTGTTAAGACATGAAAACAAGTTCGGACGACCCAGTATGGTGAATACTTGGCTCAGGAAATTGTTCTAACATTGTCCAGAGTGAGATTGTCCATTATGATCAATCTATTCAAGGTTGGCTCACTCTTATACCAAACTGAATCCCCTGTAACAATGGTCTTAATCTAATGGTGTCTGAAATATGTTTGAGGCCCAACTCCTCATGAATAACATGTTTTGAGGGGCTTTATGGGACAACCAATAGGTGTCCTGCAAACCTATTTTCCTAGACCTGAATAGCACTGCAATCCTGAAACCCCCAATTATCACTGCTGTAGCAAGTAGCGGACACACATATGGCATTGTAGATGTGAAGGAGGGCCTTTATAGGTTTCCTACCCAGCCTAGCGGTGAAATCCAAAGCTGACCCCAGGAGCGTGCTAACACAAGTCTCTTTTTGTAAGCGAGGAGTGGACCCTATGTATTTCTGTCATCGAGCAGCAAGCCCAAATTTATTAAAAGTATGTGTTTCCTTAATCTTGGATTTATTACAAAAATGGGCTTTATGCTTGGTAGGTTTAGAACCAATGACCATTACAAAGGATTTTGTGTTCATGGACCAGTTTAAATCAACCATAAATTCAGTGAAGGGTGAAGTGAGTGGCATCCTAAAGCAGTCCTTGACATGAGGGCAGCATCATCTGCATATAGCAGAACTGGCAATGGATGGATGTCTACGCGGGGTGCATCACATTGTTTTTCCAACAGTGCCTCCTCTAAGTGTTTGATATAGATGGTAAATAAAAAAGTGATCAGGAACCACCCCAAGAGTTATAGAGAATGACTTAGTGCAAGAGCTGTCTACCCCAAACGTCAGACGCAGCCATGTCACTGCGGATGTCCCCCAGAAAGGAAAGCCAAACTGGGTCCACTTCTAGGGACAACAACATTAAACAAAACTTGGAGCGATTCGACCAGTCCAATGTGGATGTAGCGTCTGTAAGCTAAAAAAAAAAAAGTGCCCTTTTGAGCCACGGTGTACTTCTGAATGAATAAATGCAAGTTCAAGCTTGGACTGATCGTGCTTAAGCCAGGCCTGAACCTGTACTGCAAATCGAAGATTGTTTTTCTCCTTTGCCCACAAGCGCAGCCTTTCAAAGATCACTATAAAGAGGTGGTTTCAGGTAAATGTTTAGGATTAATATCACAATGCTGCAGTACCTTATAATACATGCAGCAACAGCCACCTCCCTGTCCAACTGTCACCCACCAGATTCCACTGAGCACTCCATTCCTTGATCATTCTATAATGCAACCATGGTACCCTTACATTCCATATCATGTTAAGACTCAACATATCTTTCCCCTTCTAACATGAACAAAAACCCAACACACCTTTTCTCTGTATAATATGAACCAAGCATAAGATTTCTAATATAACAAACCTGCAAGAACAAAAATGTAAAATAGGATAGGACAACTCATGACATCAAATGATATGCAATTTGTAAGCATTGTATTAGGCAACCAAAATAAGGTGGAGACAAAAATATATGGATAATCCTACAATATGGATGTAATTTCAGTTTATCTGTTTTTTTAATTAATCAAGAATATAGTCACGTAATCAATTTGGCATTTTCCTTACTCTTTCTGACCATTTGCATCTTTTATCTTCCCCGTTGTTGCCCTCTTTAGATTCCATTGACAATGGAATATATTGTGTCACCTTTGTCATCATTCATCATCACCGCCTTCTCAAATCTCCTTCCTGACACACAGAGAATTCCTACTGACCATTGAATGATCTAATGCTAATTTGCCTTTATTCCATCACTTACCATCCTCGAGGTGCAACATAGAAGAAGCAGAAGGGGCGAATATTTCTCCTGAAAAGATAGCAGCGAAAAGCTGCCATACATTTAACCAACACTCTGGTTACTACACGGATGAAGATTTCCTAATACGTACAATATCCCCACAAGAACCCCTTTGAGGGTTGGAATTATCACCTCAAAAAATAACGAACTACATTTTGGAGAATAGCTTCGAAAAAGTTGTGGGTTACATTCCCTTAAACGACGAAACACGTGTCGGCTGTGACGTCTCCAGAAATAAACACCAACCAACCCTGAATAAAAGGAATGAAAATTATTTTGATTGTGTGTGAAATGTATGGTGGAAACACATGTATATATTTGCAATAGTGTATACAAAATGTGTGCTAAGGAGTATCCAGTATCTTGTGGCTTTTGCCTAACTAGAAGAAGGAAAGTGGTTCTCTTCTCCTTGTAGCACCGTTGAAAAGTTATAAAATTGGTTACCTTTAACTAGGAAAAGTGCACATTCCTCTGCGGCGCCAACACCTAGTAAAATTACCACTATCCTAGCAGTACAAAAGTCATCCTCAAGGTTCACCACACTTTCTTTCACCTCTATCACATTCTTAGGAGTGGAAAATATGGAATCTCCTTCAGGCACAATTCTGGAGATCTTAATTCTCACATAATCTCTTACAAATACTTTAGATCTTTTATCACTCTTGTTCACATATTTAGCCTGTGCATGTAACCTTTTATTCCCTACTTCCGCCACCTTGTGCTTGTATATTTGAAATTCACACACCCATGACCGTATCACCTTTAAAGTTGGTACCCTTCCTTTTAATAACACAAAAGATACTTTAGTGTCCGCATTAGGTGTGGTGCGCACGGCCCATAAGTTTCCTTAATTCTACCATACAATCAAACTCATGGATTTTAACCCATTGTAACGTTCTCAATAATTACTCAATTGAATTTCTCAATAAGAACATTGCTCCTAGGATGATAAAAGACTGTTCTTGTGTGTTAACACCTAAAAACATTTTTAAAAACCTACAAATCGCCCAGAAGTAAATTGGCACCCATTGTCAGTCAGTATGTCATCAGGAATCCCCAAAAGCAGATTCTAAAAAATTATATCTTCTTCTGACTATTGAGTACTTTCACAAATTTCACTCCAGGCCAGCTGCTAGAAATATCCATAATAACTATACCAAACTCTGGTACATATCCTGATATTATCATTAGACCTATTATGTCAATTGCCAATTTGCTCCATGCTTATTTAGGGACCCTTACATGGGACTAGGAACAGTTACTTGAGATGTGTCACTTATCGTACAATTCATGCAGTCCCTCACATAATTTTCTAAGTTCTTGTCTAACCCAGGCCACCAAACGTTTTCACGGATCCTCCATTTCATGGCACACATTCCTTTATATGCCCCTCATGAGCCAAAGTTAACAGTTTGTTCCTTATCCCTTGATGCACCACTAAAAGATCTAAATGTAATAATATTCCATTCACAATGAATAATTACTCAAAATCATGCTCAAATACTTTTCAAGATTTATCTTCTGATTTCCACTTAGATCACTCCTGTAGAATATCTTTCTTCACCTCACACATTTCCTTGTCATCATCACTTGTTGCCATCCATTCCTCATGTGACCTGGCACCCGCTGAGTGACTCAACTGTGCACACCACATCCTCTTCACCATCCCATACATCTCCTTACTCCTTATCTTGCCCACAGATTGGCATGCAGGACATACATTGAGCTAACACATTCTTGCCTCCAAGAACATATTCAATTCGATAATTGCACTCATGAAGCCTATACTGTCACTTGGCAAACCTAGGCGTGGTTTTCCCCCCTCCGTTGTTAGTAAACAGTTGCACCAGTGGGTTGTAATCAACCCGTACAGTGAAATGAGTTTCCCATAAATAAGGTTTGAAGTGAGCAATGCCCCACCAGCATGCTAATGCCTCCCTTTCTATCACTGAATAAAATGATTCCTCACCTCTCGACTTCTTGCTGCAAATGCACAACTTCATCTCTGTCCCTGCTGCATTACATGAAGACTGCTCCCAAACCTTTCTGACTAGCATCAATCATGATTATGGTTTCGTCTTGTGTATTTAAAGGTTTCAAAGGAAGGGCAGGTCTTACTTCGTTTTAAACAATATTAAATTCCTGTACACACAGTTTACACAATTCAAATCTAAAATTCCTTTTCTAAAGCTTCCTCATAATATATGTCTTTCCAGCACAATTGGGGACAAACCTTGTATAAAATTCAATTAACCCCATAAAAGATTGTAGCTTGTCCTTGTTTTCTGGAGCAATGAAATCTTCTATAGCCTTGACTAGACTAGCTTTTGGCCTGACCCTCTTGTTTGACAACTGATAACCCACATAATCAATAGCAGGGGTGCTGAATTGGAACTACCCCCCTAACTTCACTCCCCTGCTTTTAAGAATGGACAGTACTTGATGTAACCTTTCGTCATGCTGCACTTCGTCTTACCAAGACTAAAACATCGTCTTGGAATGCAATAACACCTTCTATCTCCTTAAACAGACCTTCACCACTCTTTGAAATACAGGCAAAGCTGATGCTAACCCAAAAGGCATGTGTTTGCATTCATACAAACATTCTGGGGTTATAAAGGCAGTGTAATAACATGATTCAGGGTGCCGATACATTTGATCATATGCTGAAAGCATGTCAAGCAAACTGAAAATGTTACCACCCCCAGAGTAGAAAAATATCTGTGATATTTGGGAAGGGATAACAACCAAAAACTGATCATTCAAGTGTGAGATCCACACACATGGGAATGGAACCATTAGACTTCCGAGCTAAAACGATAGGAGCTACCCAATCGGAACTCTAAATGGATTTGATGACACCCTGACTACACAATTTGTGCAGTTCTTTTTTGAGTTCTGGACGTAGAGATAAAGGTACTCTCCGAACTTTATGTACTGCAGGCTGAGCACCCTCCATTATTCTTATTTTATGCATGAAACCCTTTAAAAAAGCTCGGTTTTCTTGGACAACTCCTGGGTACCCTTCCACTGGCTCTTCTTTATAGCTGAAATGTGAACATATTCCTTTCTTAGGATAACTTGATCCGCATTATTAGGATCCAGTATTATGCTCAAATTCTTTTGATTATGCCACCCTAATAACCAGAATCGTCTTTATCCACCTAAACTACATCTTGAGGTTTGTTGTTTTTGAAATCCAATTCCACCTCAGACTTACCCACCACCTCGATGGGTTTGCCACCGTAACCAACAGGGAAAATTACTGATATATTCAACTGAGTTCCGCATTCACAAACATTTTCTCTCCACTTCTTTTCACTTAATAAAGTGACTGGAAAACCCTAATCTGCCATCACTTTTACATCTACTACATTTATCCTTAATTTACATGAGGGTCTCTAGTAAATTTAACGATGCTCCACTGAGCTCCTGATTTATATTATTTTCCTCTAAAACTGCCTCTTTGATAGTTAAAATCTCACTTTCATCACTCGTGGATTGATCATTCTCACTCTAATTACTTTGGTTCAACCCTGTGAACTGTGCTGGAGTGGGAAGTGAGTGTTGATCTACACATTGAGGTAAAATGCCCTGTCCCCATGCAATTAGCACAGGTACACTCTTTGGCTGGACATATTCTAGCATTTCCTAGAGACGTGCTTCTGCATTTGTAACATTCTAATTGTTTGTACAGTTGTTTCTTGTACACTTACTCCATTTTGGGAGACGTTTTCATCATCTCATCCTTTTTTTCCCTTTCTTATATTTACTTTTAATAGCTAATACACTCTGAGACTGCTACTTGGAATCTGACTCAGTCATCTGGTCCATGTTTAAAGTTTTACTTTCAATTCTAGTTGCAGTCTGTATGACTTTCTGCAATGTCAAATTAGGTGTCGACAGTAGTGCCTTTTATACTTTCTTGCTGGTTTTTTTCTCCACTAACTGGTCTCTGATCATTTCTTCCTTTTTTTATTATTTTTACTCTCGGAAGACTGCTAAAATTCTCAAAGCTCCTATAAAACTTGTTGCAGTTTCTCCGGCCATTTGTACTCTTCTCTAAAATTTATGGCTTTTCATTATAACATTTTTACTGGCTTTGAACCTTCTGTCTAAAGATTTTATAGCGGACTCCTACTCGTCTACACCTCGAACACCAATAATCATTCGCATAATCCAAAAGAACAGATTCTCTTGGAATATGCTTCAAAATCTTCCGACCATCTGGACCTAAACAATATTTAAGAATGGCAATTGTTTTCTTATGTGTGAATGATCCTTTTTCTAATGCCTCTCAATATACTTCAAACCCTTCTTTCCATTGTTCCCAATAAGGCTCAGGAGTTGCTGGGTTGGGAGAAAAAGGAGGTGGTACAATTGACTGTTGCATGTCCAGAGCAGAAGAAACAGACTACACCTGCACTGAAATGCCTGCAGTGTTCTGAATGCAGGACACAACCAATGCACCAAGCCCACTACAAAACTCAATCCAGCTGTTATGATGCACTCAACAGAAGCAGGATATGTATTGCTATTGATATTCGCAAAGGTGTGTGAATCACCAGATTGTCTGTGTGGAAATGGTGAGAGCATCACCTAAATAATTTAAGAAACAGTTGGTAAGCAGGCAATGTAGAAGAGTCACTGATGCACAGAGCTACACCAAGTTAGGTGATACCAAAAGACAGAACATGGTCAATAAATAGCTGAGATTGCTTTGCTGTGCAGTGTGCACATCGTCGATAAACTCTCTGTACTTCCATAATGCATGCACGATTAGTAGAACCCCAATCCAAAATGGTGCTCAAATAGCGTGAGTTGCAATACACTTGCGGGCCAAACCAGAATGGCCGAACGTACCGCTGCTCCAGTCTACACTTGCAGCCCAATCCAGGATGGCTGCACCTAATGCGGCTCACTTCTACAAGTAACGTTGCTCACGTCGGAAGACAACTAATAAGGCCAGTGCTTGTGTGCATGTGAAACATTGGGCTCAGAAATGTCACTAAAAAGGCACATTACCTTGAAATAAACTTCTCCTTTTCCAGTGGTAGGATCCCAAGGTAAAGAGAGGACCCCACATACAAAGTAGCTGCTTCTTTGGGAAAGACTTGCTGTAAGAGATGGCCGCCTGACTGCTCCGGTCAAGCGAATGCCAGAATAACGCATGGCACCACCTCTGTCCTGCTGTGCGTTGGACTTATTAACTCACATGAAACAACTGCATGCCAGCCCTACCTAAAAGCAGGGCGGGGAAGGCAGGCTCTACAAAATGTCATGATGGTGAGGCTCTGAACGTTGCCAATACAAGATTATAGATCGCACTGGAAAAATTGGTCGTTAAGTGGAACTAGATGTTGTTTGTGCCAATACCACTCGGAATTTGCGGAGCATGTCATTTGCTGTTGCCCAGCTTTGCTGTCCCCAAGGCGTTTGTATTTAAGAACCATGTTCATTCAAAACGGCGTAAAAACATGCAAGGAGGCCCTGAGGCATATCTACACCACCACAGTGCCAATGGAGCTCGCACGAATTGAGAAGTTTTATGCGGTTGCTGGAATGACTTTACGATCAGCCCGAGAATTGATAGTAAAATAATTTATAATTCATGGAATACCAGCACTCGCATTTGCACAGCATCGCATTTTTTATATTTTTATTGTTTACACTAACTTTAATCAGTAGCAGGACATTTAACATTCTGAGAGGGGCACAGCTAAACATTCAACATCCAAATGTAAGTTATTATGACATCAACTAGTATGCCTATGCACTCCTACCTCTTAGCCCTTCTTGGTGACGTTACTTCGTACACCTCCTGCATGTGTTTTAATTCTAAATGTAACCATGCTTATGTTCTGGTGACCATGATAGCATCTGTGCTACTTAACCCCCCCCCTTTAGATGTTATCTACCTATTTTTACCCTTTTTTAAATTTGTATCTATTTGCTCTGCTTTGTAAAGGATTTTAAGTAATCATACAATAAACATTTATTGTTTTTGCTGTGCATCTGGAACCACTTTTTCACCAATATAAAGCGGTGGTTTCAGGTAAATGTTTATTTAAAATTAATAACATAATACAGCAGGACCGTAAATTACATGCAGCAACAGTCACCTTCCAGTCCAACTGTCACCCACCAGATTCCACTGACCACTACATTTCTTGACCACCATTCTGTGACCATGGTAACCTTACAATCCGTACCATGTTAAGACCCAAAAGTCATCTGGCCCAGCACAGTTGTTGCAATCAAGGATATGGGCCTGTAACATCTTTGGTCAGCCATGTCACCGTTTTAAATATTTGGTACAATGATGGAATGAGACCATGAGCAAGGGGCACCCAAGGACACAACCGCGTTTGGAACCTTGGTCAGCAAAGGGGCCCAAATGACATCTCTCCTGAAGAGATCTGCAGGGACTCAGTCAGGGTCCAAAGCTTTATCATCAGCTAATTGCCCAATCACACTTGCAACGTCATCGATGGAGAAAGAGACTGGGATCACCCAGCTCCTTCGTTTCAGCAGATTGAGTTACAGACTCACTCCCATCCTCACAGGAATATATATGAGAGAAATTATTGTACCTCTTAACGCCACCAATTACTGTGGTCAAAGTTGGGGCATCCTCAGCTGCTAGGAAAGGGTGATTCAAAACTCTCTAGAAAGTGGCATTATTATTAAGGACGCTAACTCTCAATAGCTGTTCGCAAATGTCGTTCTTAAGACACTCTTTTCTCTCTTGAGTGACCTTTTTATCAGATGCTTGCAAATGTTTGACCTCTACTCTATCGCTAGGAGAAAATGTTATGGCCTTCATTAGGTCACGGTGACCTTTGGAACAGGGCTCCTCAAACCATCGCTCACCCCTAGGAGTAATGGGACCTCAGCTATGGACAGTGAGAGCAAACCTGTCACTATTTCAAATTGTTGACAAAGCATTTAGAACAACTCTGGGAGCTGAATCGGTATTAAGGCAGCTCCTAACTCATTGCTCATCCGCTAAAATATGTTTCAGCAGAACCCCTCCGGGATCACTTTTGTCCACTTCAAATGCCTACCCTGGCCCACAGAAACAAGGAGATTAGTAGGAGGAGCTGACCTAAATAGCCTCCGACATTGAGACTTTGGCAATAACACTAGGAGTTGAGGTTGCTCGAACCAGACCACAAAGTCTGGTAATCCACTAAAGAGTTTAAAAGAGGGGAGGAGATCAAAATATAACCCACAATCGATTCAAAACCTCTGCCAACATAGTGGAATCCACCTGAATGCTAGGTATGATCAAATTCAAAGATTGAATTAATTTGCCTGATCCCCTCGGGTGATGTGTTAGAAAGTGGGAAATTAAGAAGTCGTCTTCCTGAAACATCTGACAATCCTTTTGCCAAGGCTGGTTGTTAAAATCACCCAAGACCACAAAAAAGATATAAGCGATGGAACTTAGACAGGGAACCCAAAAGAGAGTCTTGTATTTCTCTATAAGCAAGTCCAAAGAGGTAATGACACCTGGGTGAGAGTTGTGTCCATTTGAATTCTAAATGTTTAGAATCAATAAGTTTGATTTGTCAGGAAAGGTGAGTAACATTGCCCCTATATAAGAAGAATTGGTCTCCACCTCAACCATTGAAAAATTCAGGGACAGAGATATTAAGGTACACAGCCCCACCTTGGCTGGACCCAAGGATAACGGTATGGCTGGATGAAAATAAAATGGACAAAACTGTCTAAGAGAGGTGCTCTCCTGCCATATTAGATTTCCTGAAAGGCAGCATATGATGTGGCCTACTAAAATGTAGCCATTCTCCTTAAGCCCTGCTACATTCTATGGAAACAAAACTAAGCTGGCCACAGAATCAGGCTCTGAAGAGAGACTGTCATCCTCCCTTTCAGTACCAAATTTACACCACAATCAATGGGGGGTTAGTCAGTCCACCACCTCAAGTGTATCATAATGTGGGTAGTTTTCACACAGTTTACTCTCCTTTATGCTGTATAAGGATTATTCTAGTCATGTCCCCAGGCAGATTCAAAGTTCAGCAACAAGATCTCTTAACTAAGGAGAGGCATGAGCGTTTTCATGAGGGTAATTGGCTCAGTGCATAATCTTGAAACTGGTAAAGAAATTATGTAGGCCAGTCAAACAGTTTATGGTTAGCAAAACTTTAATCATCAATACGAAAGACACCATGGTACAACTTCAGTTTAATAATTTTCCCTTTTAACTCTGGAGGGGAAAAAACGATTAAACCCACCAGAATTAAAAAAAAAATTCGGTGATAACCTACATACACAGAAATTGGCTTGATTTGTGCTACTTTACCTCTTCCTAGACCTAAAGTGATATACATCCTGAACAAGGCCAAATGAGAATAACTAATTCACACTTTCCACTTGGCTTCTTTTTGGCTTGCAGTTGTATAGATCCTCAATTTAGTTGGGCTGCAGTGACCACTAGCCATCTCCTGCAAACAGCACAGCAGCAGCAACTGCCTCGGGTACAACCTCTTCATTTGTTATCGCATTGGATAGATTTTGACGGAAATAGGTCTTGTAGTAAATCAATTATATAAGATATATAGCCGGTTTCGCTACTATGACTTTAGACTTGCATTTAAAATTATATTTGTGCATCCTCACTTAGCCATTGTAGCTTCAAAATCCTCCGGCAGCTAAAGGCACATAAAATGTTGCAGGCAATATGTACCAAAGCTGTTTTTATTTGGAAAGGATAAAGTTCCTTAATAAAAGATAGTTGTATTTTCAAATCAAATGTTATAGCTTTAATTGCTTTACATCAAGCAACATCAATAATGGGATTATCAAACTCCAATAATTCTGGAATTATATTACTGTCTCGGATCAACTGAATAAGCACAACTAGAACAATCCCCAAAATACCTGAAAAATAAGTGGGGCCTCTGGCTAGTTGGACATTTGTTTACGCTATTAGCAGATTTCCATTTAAACAGTGTAGTGCAAAATGATGCCCCTCCCCCCCGCAGAATGTCTATGGGTCCCCTGGTCAACCATATATTACAGATATTACTTGACCTTGAGCGCAATGAAGGGTTTAGGGCCCCCTGGATGTTTGCCGTCAGCTGCACTGGCTTGTGTTATGCCTCTGGACTATTTTTCGGAAGTGTCTTGTCACATGTAGCTTCTAGGTGTAAGGTATTTATGATTTCTTTCTATAATTAAGAAGTGTAATGTTTTGAAAAGTGTGGTAGTTTAATGTGACTAAACTGTGAGACAAGAGTAAATGTTCCTACCATTTTTTAATTTGTAACCAATTTTTATTTTTACCAAATGCATCATTTACCTCATACTTGCTTAGAAAATACTCATCTGACACAGTTACTTATTGTGTGGAAGCAAGGGAACACTAAGTAGCTGTCGTGGGCCTGGAGTAAAGGTTTAGTTTAGTGTTTTAAAAAATATATATATTTCTTGCAGCAGACTGCAAAACAGTGAAAAGGATGAATATGTTATCTATTAATTCGTTCATACAGCAAACAATATGCTGTATAGTAGGCTTATTACTATATGAAAAGAGAGGCTTCTTTTCCGTTCTTTCATTTTATAGAGCGTAAGAGTGTGGATAAACTACGTATTAAGGTGGGTAATTGTTTATTTCCTCATTTCCTAAGTATACTTGAAGAGTCCCTCTTATATTTGGTATTTGGCGCTCTATTTTATATGTTATGTTTGCCTCCCTCCACCATTTGTGAAAGGCATGTGCTAGATTATATTTCCATTTCTTTGCAATGAATAGTTGGGTGGTTGATAAAAACATAGACAAGCCGATTGTCTACATTGATGTCAAGTAGAATACTGCTGGGAAGCTACTTCAACTTGTCCCAATTGAATTTCATCTAGCTTTTGAGAAATGGTGATCAAGAATTCTTTCCAACTTTGGCAATTGGAGAACAGATGCATTGCATTGGTTGGTGTTCAGCGGCATCTGGGCAGGATTGAATTTGATTGTGACATTTGGAAAGTGTAATATAACCTTTGTAAAGTGGGTTGTATATATGGCTACTGTAGTCTAGTGGATGTATTAGTTTTATTGTTCCTAGTGCTTAGATTCATAATTTGAATTTTGTATAATAAGCTCTGATAGCCAAGTAGTCCATTTCTCAGCCCAATGTAATGCATTGTTTGGTTTGAGTTCAACAAAATAGGTATATAAATCTGTGATAGTCGGGGACGTATCACCATATATCATTTTCAAAAAGTTGTTCTTATGCAAGGGAAGAGTAAAATTACTTTTAATCTACTAAAGCAAGGATCTGATCTGTAAATATCAGAAAACTCATTGTGATGCAAATGGCATTTGTTCTGGAATACCTAGAAGGACTTCAGGATGACGATATCAAATACATTATTCATTTGCTAACCACTAAATCAAGCAATTTGTGGAAGTAAAAATATTTAGAGATTCTTGGTTGTTCAAGAAAGGACTGTGTAAGGGTATGTAGGGAATCTTTAGATACTGTTTAACTTTGTGCCACATCTTTCCTAACCTACCAACCGTTTTAAGTAAAAAAAAAAACACATTTTGGATCACCATATCTCCGACTACAATATTTAAAATTGCTGTTTAATTAGTATGTAATCCATGTTAGTTGAATACATGAATCTTAAGCAATTTGCTCATACTTGCCGAGTAATTTAATGTAACCTACAGTCTTTGAAGGACCAATTACCTATAAAAATGGGCATCTTAGTTGTTTTATTGAGCTGTGGGCCACTTTGCCTTGCCATATAAATCTAGAGATAACATTTTAAAGTATTAAAGTAGGCAGCTGGAATATAGAGGGGTAATGCACGAAAAAAGGTATAGCATTTTGGGAAGTACATTCCAGATCGATACGGCTATGGTGGTAGTTTTTCTCCATTTTTCTAGCTGGGGTTTGGTTAGCTTGAGTAGTTTGGAATATCAGGCAATAGTTATAACTTAGGTTCAGCCATAACACCTAGATGTCTACAGCAACCCTTGCCATGATTTGTTTAATTGATGTTGAGTGTGTAACTCAATAATTGCCAAATTTTTATGTGGGTTGTTCAGTATCATCCATAAATGGAGTTAGTGTATGTACATAAATAGCAACAACATCCGCATTTACCACTAGAGATGAGGATATTTTTAAATTAGGAATTAAGGTAGCCATGACTGAAGTGGTCTTGTATATGGTTCTGTATATAAGTGCATCAAGGAACGATGAGAGAGGGAAGCCTTGGCTAGTTCTAGAGTAGGTGTTACCATATATGCGTTTGGAATTGAGTGATATACTGTTTGAATGAACTTAATGAAGTCTAGGTGGATTTTGAACGTACCTCCAAAAGAAATTCCAAGGAAACTTAATTGAAGACTTTTTTAGTATCTAGCAGTCGGATAGTGAGTGGCTCATGATGTTGGTTTATTTATTAAGTCAATAGCAAAATTATGATGTTGGTCTATTTATTTATTAAGTCAATAGCAAAATGAATGTGGTTGGATGGTGTTTTTACCTGGTATAAGACCAAGTTGTACATCAGTGGTGAGTGATAGATAGGATGATACTGTTCGTTCTTTTAGGTAACATTTTAGTACACATTTTAGAGAGATTTTGGATGGTAAGATCTACAATTAAGTGGGTCTCTCTTTTTTTAAAATTTATTTTAAATGTATTTTTCTTCTCAAAGGCAGCTATTATGGCTTCCACCCAGGAGCGCAAGTGTGTTTATTTTGTCTTTTATTCCCTCCTTTTTGTTTAGTACCTTGTGATTGAATGAAGCAGCTAAGTATATCAATATTGTAAAGGCTTGTGATGGAATGTAATCTGGTCTGGCAACCTTACCAGATGGCATATTAAGCATGCCAGTTTTAACTTCTATTTTGAAGAATTCAGCTATTAAAATAGTTCTTATTTTCATTTATCACAGGTAAGTGTATCTCCTTAAAGTATTTGCCACTATGAGAGACATTGTATTCAACGTTACTGTGTTAGAGATTAGAGTAATAATATTTAAATACAAATAGCATTTCGTGTTGATTTATTTGACCTTACCAGTTTCATCTCCAAGAGCAGATATTATTTCCAAACATTTCTCTTAGTCCAAAAGCCTAAGATATAAGTTGAAACATTTTCTGGGCTCCGGAAAAAACTCTTGTTTATAAGTGGTGAAATTTCTACCTTCTGCCAGTAAAAACAGACTGTTGAGTTGACAGAATACATAAGATGGCAGATTTCATTAGTTCAGTTCTATCTAATCATAGCCCTAGTTGTACGTCATTACCCGAGTACTGATTTTTATGGTTTGGACAAAAAAGTAAACTCTTTCTTGTCTGATTTTTGATGTTTCCAAATATCGACTAAGTTCAAAGTGTGCATAATATTGAGACTGCTGGGTCTGGTGCATTTCCTTTGTCCCATGTGAGGGGTTATTGGTAATTTCCAATTGGACTTCTCAGATGCCGTTAAAATCCCTGAATATCATGATCGGCTAGAGGTAATGGCAGAGGCAGCCGGTTCAGAATGGGGGTGGCGGGGGGAAGAGGAGAAAAAAAAAAGGAAGAGAAATTAAAATTCACCTACCTCAGCACACTGTCTCTCCTCCGTCCTCTCTGTCATCTTCCTGGCTTCTGTGCAAAGAGAAATAAGGAAGCACCCAGGCTCCCCATAACCAATCACAACCCTGCAATGCTGCATTGTGATAGGTCAGAGCACTGTGGTTCGGCACTCAGATCGGCACAGGGAGCCCCTGCATGTTCCCCACCAGGCTGTGCATTGCAGCCTAGTGGGGAACATGCAAAGTGTGCATGACTGTTTGGCAAGGCCAAGACGGTCGGCCAAACCATCATACACTCTTTAGAGTGCAGCAACCACTTCTCCTCCCCATGTCATGAGTCCGACCTAACCTGGCTGATACTAAAAATAAAATGATAACGTCTGATATTATCATTCTGTTTTACCTTTTATATTGCTCCAAGAGCAGTGAGGCGACGCTCCTCCGCCTTAGTGGAGGAGCCGCCACTGAGTAATGGGATAATTTGATCGAAAGGTCAAGGTAAAAATGTTTTTCTTATTTAGGGGCATATATTGAGAGAAGAATGAAGTCATTGTCCATTTGAAAATTGTTACTGCTTCATTGACCAATCAACCTTACTTATGTGCCTTGAAAATGTTAGGGCCTGATTTAGATCTTGGCGGATGTGTTACAACAGTGACGTATACCCCATCTGCCGAAATATGAATTCCATTATACCATTTCATTATAATATATGGGATTCATATTTTCTGCGAATGGGATATCCATCACCATGGCGACTGGGTAACCCGTCTGCCAAGATCAGGCCCTTAGTCTTGTAAGAGCTGTTCAATATTAGGACAGTAACCTCTCCTTTACCAACAGTAGAAGAGGGGCATTTTATAGCTTTTATCACATTTGCTCAAGGTTTTTTTTGGTTGTGCTCGACTTAGTAAGGTGAGTCTCCGGCACAGATGGTATATCTGGTTTTATACACCATGCTTCTGAATATAACCTAGCTCTTTTAGTCCCCTTCCTAATGCAGTTAAGTTTCCTGTTAAGGATCCGAACTATTGTTTAACAACTAATTGCTTATCAACTAACGTAAAGCAGAGCTTAATGGGCAAAGCCCTAATGGTAAACATGAGGTGGACTTCATAGCTGTGGGTTTAGACTGATTAAGTTAAATTCGGATATGAGATATGGGCTGCATCGTTGTTGGGTTTGAGTGAGCCATGAGGGCTAAATGGCTTTAGCTATTGTGTGCTTTAACTTATTGTTGAAGTTTCCTTGCTTTTTGTTTAAGAACAAGTGTTTTGTAAGCTTTTTATTTTTTTTAGAACACTTTCTCTTTCAACAGACCAGTTTTTTAAATATTTAATCTCGTTGGTATTTTGAAATATTTGGTTTTCTTTCTTGCCAGTTAAAGTTTTTGTTCCAAACATTTTGCCTTTGTAAAGCTAAATCTATGTTTTGATTAATTTGTTTAAATATTTTCTGTTCTTGAGGGTGGTTGCATTACCGGGAAGTCCAAAGGTTGACCTGTGCCTTTTATATCTGGAAACAGCCTATTTGAATTATATTAGTTGTCCACATCTGACAAGTGATGATGGAGGAGTGGAGTGGATGATAATTAAGCCTTTGCATTTGATACATGAATTTGCGATTTAGGCCAAGAGGTCTAGTTCTGGTTTCAAGTGGATTGTTGGAGTGAAGCAGAATCCTCAAAAGAGATTTTTGGCAACAGCTATGAGGTTACATATGGAATGGTTCTTTAGCTCCTTACCTGTTAGACTGTCGACAACTCTACGTCTCCTTATTGGCTGACACCCAGGAACTACCAAACTGTGACAGGATCCTAAAAATATCCACTGATATTTGTGATGAGAAATTTCTACTCGTATTGGTCCGATGGCTTCATGGGCCCTTTGAACAACAACTAATCCCTAGATAATGAAACCAAGAAATGCCCTCTAAGATGACACTGATTTGTTGATGGAAATGCTCTCACAAGCCCAGTACTTGAAAACTATCACCACAACCTTAGAATTAGTAGCTTTGGAGATTACTTTGTTAGGCTATCTTTCTGAGTTGGGGGTAAATCCAGTTTCTGCTGATGGCATGAGCCGGTGACCAAATTGTGAATACAATGGTTATGGGGGAAAACTTGAGTTCTAATTTTTTTTCATCCACTATTTACACCAGAAAAAAACTGGTGAAAGATGTGAATGGAAAAGGGGAGCTCGCTGAAAACTCACCTGCCTGCCTGGTCTCTTGCTGCTGGGGCCATCACCTACCTGCCTGGTCTCTTGCTTTTTGGGCTGCCACCGCCGCAAGAGTCCTTGCCGCTATAGCGCCATCCTTGGAGGACGGGGAAAGATGAACTATACCTCCTAGCACCCCGCGGCCCGCACGCCGCTGACGCTGATCCAGAGCGCCAGGAGGCGCTCAAAAGGCCTGCCGGGCTCCTGTAGCGCAGGACACACGCAGGCGTGCCCGCACCACGCCCGGGCAAAGCCTGGGCCAAAGGCAGGCCCGTCTGTACCCGTCCGAGCCAGGAGGAGTCAGGGCTGGGCCACCCCCCTTAGCTGTGTGAGACATTTTGAACTCCGGACAAACCTTAAGGTCATTTTATTGTTATATTTTCCCTGATACGTTTGCCTGTCTAGAAGGTGGTGTTATGTATTTAGGTACTGGTTATGATGACCAAACGTAAGGCTACAGGACTGAGGGCTGGGGGGGCGGGGTTGTGGGATCTTTAGATGCATTTTTAACAAGGGTTGAGTCAGTATTAATACATGAAATACAGCTCACCGAAAAACGGCTCTTTGGGCACTTATGCAGAGCAAAAAAGATCTTCCTTGGGGCTATAACCTTGGCCAAATCTCCCCTGGGTGCTTTGCAAATCTCGAACCTCAAGTTTGGATGCATTAGTCCGGATGGGGAGCCAGTTGATGGTTTAGCTCCCAAATTGGGGGTACTGGAGGTGGATCACCTAGGCATTTTGGAACTTACTCAAAATCCGAAATTGAGCTCACCTAAGGAATCAATGTTTATTTCATCTGAGGAGAAAAATGATCCGCCATCACCCCCTGTTTCAACTTTAGCACCTACCTCAATTACGCCCTGTGTAGCCCAAGGCGATCCTGCTACTAGATGCAAAAGAGCTGCTAGGGAAAGCATGGCATGCTCTTCTAAATCCAGGCTAGGATGGAATGGTGAGGGAGGGAATGGTGAGCCACCTGCAAAACGTACAAGGATAAGTGTGGCATTAAGGAACAAGGCCAAAGGTAAACCTAAACATCAAGCTTTAGGGATATGCGAGTGTCACTCCCCCAAACTTAATGGTGGTACACCTCTTTTTTCAAATACTGACCCCCACACTATGGCGGATCTTGGTAGTGATCCTGACCATGGAAGCACTTGGAGACTTTAATATCTGTTCTCTTAGTGCCCCTTTTAAGTATACTAGGGGCGACTGAAGAAAAAGTGTCACATCTCTTAAAATCTAGTAACAAGCCAGTTAATCGGGAGGCATGTGGGTGTCCATGTGCGACACAAGGGGCACCTAAAGAACATGTGGCCCCGGTAATACCAGAAGCCATCGGCCCTGTGTGTGTGTGGGGGGGGGGGGGGTAACAATAGGGCAGTGGCAGTGTGAGTACAGCTACGCCTCAACCATTACGCATGACATCTGGCCCTGGGGGGAATATTGTACATCTGGGCCTTGGAGGTCCGGGGACAGGTGTTATGGTTAATTCTTTTTGTCCACCTGATCAGACCCCGTCCCAGCCTGTGGGTCCTTTGAGAGCTAGTAATCACCACAGAGATGGTCCTATCCTGCTGAGCGCCTTGAATGCTAAGTGCTCTGGAGATGTGCTAGACCTGCCCCTGGCCGCATTTCCTTATGTTTTGGTTCTGGCTGGTGTCCCACCACTTAGATCAGACCAAACTGAATCTTGGACCCAACTGCGCAATAAAAACGTAGATTGGTTATCCAAACATAAAGATTTTAGGGTACCCATGAGCAATAATATCATTATGGTACGCCGAGTTGAGTAGGTGGGACGATCAATAAAGAAATTTGAGGGGGACTTTGTGGTCATTAATTTCCGAAATCCTGAGACAATCTTAAGGGCACAGGATCCGTGCCCTAAGTTCGCCACCTCCATCTGGGCTTTGCCATTAGGATACTTTTACAAGCTTTCTGTGAGATCTTTGACGTTGACTGTTCCCTCCATTTCCTTGTCTAACAGGTTTTAGGCACTTTCTGGTTTAGATGCTCAAGATTAACTACTAGATGCTCAAGATTGACTACCTGTTAGTAATGTAGTACCTGCTGTTTTAGACAATTTGGTGGAAACATCGGACAATGTAGTACATGTTCCCATGGTTAGCTTATCGAATCTTATTTTGTCCTGTCCCTTGAACCACCAGACTTCATCAGCTGGTATAGTAAAACCCAGTTCTACCTTAACAATAATTGATGGAGGCATAATGAAAGTTTTAACATGGAGTATTGCTGGCTTAAGGGCAAAAAAGGGTGATGCATCCTGGGAACTTTTTCTTGCCACACATCATAGCCCTTCAGGAAACGTGGGAGACTAATGAAAACTTCTATTTGGATGGGTTTATATTTTTTTGTAAATTTGCTACACCATCCAGTATGGGCACGAGGAACTAGGAGCAGGTTTTATTTCTGACCAGATTGCGGTTGCCCCTTTATTGCGTTGGTTGAGAATTTGGGCACAACTAACTCCTAATCTAGGCCAATTGATCATCCAAGACGGTCTCACCCTAGAAAATGTGTTAGACATTCCGTGGATTAGATATATTAAGGACCATATGGAAACCCTTGGCTGCCCCGATTATTTTTGAGCCCCATAGCATTGGGTAAACTGGCCATTCGAGACCTCAAGCAGAAGTTCTTAGATAGACGAAGAATATTAAGGGAGGAGAATGAATAGAAAAAACCTATGGTGAGCAGTTTTGCCACACTGAGCCTGGGTCGACAGATGCAACAGTATTTATTTTATATAAACAAACTGTACCATCTCTTCTTTTTGATGAGATTTAGGTTGAATGTTTTCCTGGCTCCTTGCTTTTCCTAACGGGTATTTCAAAGAAGGAACGTCAAATCCCTGTCCTTGCGACAACTTCTCGACAAGGACACTCTTCACACAATATTTTTCTGTGCATTTTATAATTCTCTGAGCAGGAAATGTATTATTCCCTTGCTTAGGAGTTGTAACTTTGAACAAATGCTAGTGTCCCCTATAGTCTACTCCGGTTAGGAAACTTGCTACCCCAAAACAATCAGGTAAAGGAATAGGTCACTCATGAGCTCTCATTTACGTTGTCATTTTCCCTGTAATGGATCCTAGAGGTGTGCTCATGTTTGTATGAATTGTCGTATTATTCAACGGAGTGTTTTTTTTATTCTATTGTTCCCCACAGAAGCGGTAGATAATGAATTTGGTGTGGAGCAGGACTCTACAAAGATCATTAATTGTTTTATGGTTCTATACTTTTAATGTCTGCTACATGGTTCACAAGACGGGGGATCTTGACTGATTTTATATCTATGTATTATATGTTTTAGATTGATCTGTCCTGTTTTGTTATTTGTACTTTGATGGCTACATCAGACTGACTTTTTTTTTGAGTGGAAAAGAGGAACTGGGCATGGAAAGGCGGATTACCACAGTATGCTGCCATTTGCCAGGATACAATTTATTATTTCAAACTTGGAATTGCTGATCCTCCTGTATCGATAATTCTGGGTATGGGAATCCTGAATCTGTTGCTTAGTACTTTGGTATAAGGGTCCTATTTTTAAAGTAGTTGATAAACCTTGGAGTGCAGGTAGGCCAATATAGTGCAGTTGACAAGTATCACATTATCACTGAGGAGAATGGCAATCTTCTTTTAGTGCATTGGTGGAGCACTGACCTTAGTTTACACCGTTACCCCAGGCATACTTTCAAGAAGAGATAGTAGAAAGAGAATGCTAGTATGCATCCTTGCTGAACAATAATATGTACTGTAAATGTGATGATTGTTAACCTCCCCCTCCATCCGCCCCAACCTCACCCACCATCCGCCCCAATCCAAGTCTTTCAAGTGCTTTTTTGCCATAGCATAAGGACTCAGTTTTACAAGTGCAAGGTCGATGCCAGTTCCAACAAGGGCAGCTCAAACGATGGCCCTATAAAAAGCTGTTTTCTGACTAATAATGCTCGAAAAAAGGTAGACCTTCATGCTGGTGACATACCTAAATAATCACAAGCATTGCCCTAGAGTGCCTATCCCACTTTAATCCTGGTCTTAGGAGGCAATAAGATTTCCTCAACATATAGTAATCTGTTATCTTAGCAACAAGTGTAGTAGTTTCTTATGAGTATGTGGTTGATTATGGAATTATAACCCTCTTTCCTCACTCTAATTCAGAGACTGAGCAATGCTTTCCGTTCTAGAAGATGAACAGTACGGAATGCCACCTTTCCAGTGCTACGGTCAGGCAAAGAACAACACTGACCCAGTTTGACCTATGTGCTTTATTTATTTTGCGAGATTGTTACATGATGTACTTATAATAGAAAATGGGAGCACCACATTGCCCATCTTTGTCTTGCGGGCAGGCAGGAGCGTATTGATCATATACAACTACCTTAATTAAGCATGTGCAGTTCATATAAATGGCAACCCAGTCCATGCCTCTCAAATGAGTGCCTTGTAGCATTTCCCTTCCTTCTCCAGGACACCAACAACCGGGTTTCTCTTGTATCATGGCAGGCTGTAGCTCCCTTAGGATCATTTGAAGCAGCTTAAGTTACTGCCAGTTTTCGTAGCATAAGCTTGTTTATAAAACTTATCTCAATAAAGTGTTGCTCAGGATCGGTAGCTACTTTTCTTGTTTCCTTGTAGAGCTCTTTTTTTGCATTTGTTTTATTCCACTTCAAGCCAAGTGTATGTATGCGGGTTACTGACTTGGATTTAAGGCAACCAGTTGTTTGAAGTTATCTGTAAATATTTCCCATATAACCAAAGGTTTAAAAATAGCCCACGAGGAGCCACAAGCATGAACCGACCCCTTAGATAAAGGGGTGAGTGAGGGTCTTGGTAAGTCCATGCTCACTTAAGTAGTCAAGCACAGAAGCTCTACTCCATTTGGTATGTAATGGTTGGGATTTACTGGAGATTCTGTTGTTACATGACCTAAACAGGCCAATAGGAGGGCTTTGTCTCTGCCCAAATGAGGCATAATGGGCAGGTCACTGGCCGGCTTTCAGCCTACCAGGTATGCCCATACATAAAGGATCACACTATCAATTTTAAGCTTGCAAACTATATTGTTAGAGAAGCCAATATCCATTATGATGCTTTAAGGCCTTCCCTAACCTAAATATTCATCCAAATATGCCATGGCTCGTTGGGCTTGGTTATAAGTATTTGCACGATATTGATCCCGTGCATCAAATCTTCATGTATTAAATCCTCCGAAGAATTTATGGTTCTTTAATGGAATAAATGCTTAGCTAATACCAGGGCTAATTAGATTCTTGGTAACAGTTTGTAGGATCTTAAAATGCAGCACAGATATCTCCTATGATAAGCATTCCTTAATCTGCAATTACTTTTAGATTTGATGGCAGACATTATGTTCATGAATACGTTTTTTTTATTTTTTTATTTATTTATTTATTCATTGTCATGCATGGCTTGATAAGTTTGTTTTATGGTAGCCGTTGCATTATGTTAGATCAAAATGTCAGCTTTTTGCTGCGATTTTAAGTTAAATGAAAAATAGAATGATGTTTTTCATGAATCTATTTTGTTTTTTGTTTGTAAGTATAAAAGATAATAATTTACTCTAAACTACTATGGGTCACTTATCATCCGTTTTTATGTAACAAGGCATTTAGGTGTCCTGAAACAAGAGTATTAAAAGAATACTGGTTTGCTAATTTCGGAGAGGATACAATATGTAGCAAAGCATGAGCATTGTGTAGCTAATCACTAGGGAAGGATTTTTGTTTGCTGGTTTCTTTAGCAGACTGGTGCACCAATTGCTTTTCCTTGGTAAGGATAAATCCCCCACAACTACATAGTGGCGTCTTACTAAATGACAAAAGCAGGAACCTTACCAAAAAGAGCAATTGATCATGGACTAAAAGGTGTGACACTGTTTGGTATCTGCAGTAGCACTAAACAGGCCTGGCTAAAGACCCAAAAAAGTACCATTCCCTTCGGCAATCCGTGGTAGTTGATGGCCTCATCGGCAGCAAATATAGGCTCCCTTTTGGCAGCAGAAAAAGTCGATAGATCCTCAGTGGTGCATGTGACCTCTTCTTTAATATGGTGAATGTGGTTGATTCCCCTCGGTAAGCACCGGTACTTATGATCCCTTATAGGTGTTATCAGGTAGTGTATATTCCTACGCATGTGCTTCCTCCCTTATCTCATTGCCTAGTGGGCACATGGAGGAGGGAGCAGCAGGAGACACTGTTTCTGTGGTTAGCAGAACACGTATGCTTCGCTTTGCCAGGAAAGCATGTTAACTTAAAGAAGTTTTGCTCAATATATATTTTATAGATTTAAACCAAGCATTCTGTACAGCTGAAGATATCTGCCCTGAAAAGCCTAATCCATAGTATTCCTCTTATACCACCATGTTATTTTTTCACTGAATTCAAACATTTCTTGATAATTGCGGTCATGTACTGACCACCAAACTATAACCTGACTTTCTTGGACCTAAACTCTGGGACATACTTTATACAATCGGACGCCCTTGTAAATAGTTTTTGTGTTTGATACCTTTGCATGTGGGTAGACCAATATGACCACTATTGTGCTCCTAGTTTTATTGAAAACATAAAAGTACAGTGGTTCAAACAATGTAATAGTTGTCTAAGGCATACAGTTTCATGCTTTGATACAGTCAGCACTTCGCCTCTCACCATACTCACCTGTTATATATACTGCATAATCCACAAACCTCTCCGGGTTGAGATAAAGCCAATGTTAGACGTCTGAGAATTCTTAGTGTGGCAGTATCTCCTGAAATGCATAAAGCAGTGTGCCAGATTTCCAGAATCCGATGGTGAACATATTAGAGCAATTTTACCGCTGAGTAAGTTGACCATCAGAAAATTAGATTCAAAGCAGTAACCTAAGCTAATAGTACATTTTTCAAGAATTAACTGAGACCTATTAATAGGTTATTCCAAAACTGGCAAGAAGAGGGGTATTTATTGTCACCCTTATTTCAGAAAAGTATTTGAAAAGTGTTCACAAAAAACTGATTTTGAGTTAAATCAATTCAAATATGTATTAAAGATTTGGATCTCCAGTGAGGTCCACATAAAATATACATACAATTATTACATAATAAATATGATAAAAAATTAGATCAATTCATTTCTCAGTCCATTGATAAATATCAAAACCCTTCGTAGTTAGTCTTGGATTTTCCCTTACATAACATAGTTGGATATTGTCAATTACCCTAATGAGCGAGATACAAATACAAGTTCTCAGCATTAAGACCAAATAGCAGCAACAAAGTCCTAAATAAATCCTCTACCAAAACATGTGGCACAAGTTTAGGTCCATAATATACAATATTTGCTTTGTGATCGTTTCAGTTTGGAATAATGTACATAAAATCAGTTTCTTAGTAAAAACTGAAAAATGTTATGAAACAATCAGCATATTTGGATAAACAATAAATTTTCAATTAACAACAATACCTAAAAATAAATATATTCAAATGTTGTGCAAAAACGCATTAAATAGCAGCAACTACATATGCAAGTTTCTAAAACATTAAGCAACCTATAATAACAGCTTCTTTAGAAAATCAAGTTTAAAATAGCAACAAGCGTTTGGGAGTACAATATAACCCAATTGTGCAAAGAACAGTTAACCTGCAGCTTTTGTTTATGTACATAATTCAATCCAAAAAAGAGTGCTGAGACTCTTTTAACCTTAAGACACCAAGGCCCAGGGATTAACAACATCATTGGAGGGAGAACGTTGTGTCTAAAAGGAAAGCCCATTAAAAAGACATGACTGAAGTTAAAATATATTCATTATCTCCTTACAAAAGTTGAATATTTTTACACAAATGTCTTCGTTCTTCTGGCAAAAGAGAAATTCACGGGTTGAAGTTACATTTTAGATACAGTTTTGTAAAAACATCGGACGAAGTCAACGACGATGACTCAAAACGAATGCTGGGCAGACAAACAAGACATTATCTAGGTTCTGGATGCTCAACTCGCAAAAGTTAGATTTCTCCATTTTTCATGTTTGAGACCAATTTGGTGTTACGTCATTTAAAGGTAAAAGGTTAATGCGGCATATGGTAAACCGTCATCGAATTCCATGGACTTGATTCGAATTCCATGTTCTAGATTCCAGGATGAATATTTCTGAGGAATTCTCAGTGAATTCGACCTGGCTATTATCTTTGACCTTTCTTTGGAATTGCAAAAATGTAATATCTCTATCATAGCTGATTTTACCACTTGTAGTTTTTAAAAAGGATTTAAATTCTAAAAGCAGGAGGGTGATCACTGACTCTTCCTGTGCACAGAAAACTTGTAGGGCCAGAGAAAAGTCACGAGAAAGGGAATATTTACCTACTATACCTCCCAAAAATTTCTGAACACATGAAACCTCTTAATGTGTAGGACTAACTCTTTTTTTAACTGATCTGCCCAACGCAAAATCCTGGATAAACCTTGGATATAGGTGCTTATCAAGCCAAATTCCAATCTATTAGCAGCTATTGGGACTAGAGTGCAAAAATGACATAATTTATGTAAAAATTGGCCTTCAATCCTATCAAAGTAAGTACAGTCCTTTACAGGAATTTATTTAACAGCATAAAGCAAGGTCGGAGGGATTTGTGCTATCAAAAATTGTTAGCAGATGCAAAAAATGCCTTTGACCCATTGCACTATAAAAAATACGCAGGCCATTTGCATGAGATGCCGCTTTACAAGAACTATGTTCGATATGAAGTTTATTCTCCATATTGGCCATTATTAATTTCCCTAAATAGAGAAAGGAATCTACCACCTCGAACTTGTCATGGCAAATTTTCCACTTAAAATTACAGAATTCTCTACTTCTGTTACATTTCATGATTAAAAATGTGCTTTTCGAAACATTAATCTTCAAGAAGTGTGCCACTGTGTATTTCTGTAACAATATCCTCTTTTTATTCAGCCCATTAGTGGTTAGATCCACCACTCCTATATCGTCCGCATACAGAAGGCATGCAAAAAAACAACTGTCTATCTTTGATGCATCTCCCTCTAATTTAGAAAATCATTAGTAGTCGTAGTCGTTGAACTGCTGGTTTTCTTTCTGCCGCTTTGATAGCGAAACTCTGCTGACCTGTAATCGAACCAAGAGGGCACAGTGCAATTCCTCGAGCATTGGAGCTGACGCTGCGGGGGAGTGCGGGACTGCGAGAGCCAGAGGGCATTGCGCGGCATCAACTAGGCGCACCTGGTCTCTCTTCCCGCTCCTCCTCCACAACTCCCTGCATCCTTATTACGACTCGCAGCCCCCGCTTCGCGGGGGCCGCTCGTAGTCGTTGAACTGCTGGTTTTCTTTCTGCCGCTTTGATAGCGAAACTCTGCTGACCTGTAATCGGACCAAGAGGGCACAGTGCAATTCCACGAGCATTGGAGCTGACGCTGCAGGGGAGTGCGGGACTGCGAGAGCCAGAGGGTATTGCGCGGCATCAACTAGGCGCACCTGGTCTCTCTTCCCGCTCCTCCTCCCCCACGTCACTACTTAGGTAATGCCCCTAACGCTACCGCGGGAGGCGCGCGGGACGAGCTGGGCAAAGGGCGGGCCCTCTGAGGCCCTCAGAGACCGAGTGAGGCCGGGCCGGGCCGACCCTTTTTCATCTACTGATCGCTATAGTGATTTGTTCTCTGATGGCTCTAAGTCCGGGCCATTTGCAGTCTGAGAAGGCTGGGTGTAGTTTCAATGGTCCTCTTGACAATTACTTTACAAAGGCTCCCATTGATCAAGATAGGGAGAAAACCTTGGCAGATCGTAGGGCAGAGCGACGCCGCTCTGTCGAAAGTATAAAGAACAAGGCTTCTGTCGTTTCTCCACCCAAAGCTCTTTCGCTTACTCTTGGATGTACTTCCTCCAATGAAGATCCCTTATGCTTGGAAAGCTTTCCACTCCTGCAACGAGACTGCACTCCTACACCATTGGGCCATACAGACCAGCCCGCAAATCATTCCTCCCCCTAGTTTGTTATTGCCTGACGTTGACTTGTCTACTTGGACTCTGGTCCAGCCTAAATATGTTCCAAATAAACAGAGAAAACCTGTGCAGGCTAAGAGCCATGGCCCACTGCCTGCAAAAAGAAGACGGAAGGGGGGGGGTTCAGCAAAAGCCAAAGATCAGTCCTTCGGATTTTGGAAAACCTTCTAAAGCTATTATTAGAATTGCTAAGAACCCTGTTGTTGCTCAATCTAACATGCCAACTCTGGCTCCCCTGCTACCCTTGGCACCAGCTGTACAACCTGTGAATACTAATGTTCCAATTGTTATTCCGGATGACCCATCCCATATGGATGTTTCCACTGACGCCTCACTGGATAACATTGAACACCTAATTAGGTCTTTCATTTTACCCATTATAGAGAGGCTGAGGAGGGTGGAGAAAAAGCTTGAAGTGATTGAGGCTGCAGTTATTAATCACCAGGGTCCATCTAAGGTAGTGGTGAGTGGGGGTTTAGTACCTCCAGCCGCGGTGCCTACGTGTACTCTTGGTGCCTCAAAAGGTTCTGATCAACCAATTAAACCAACTAATCCCAAGCATCAGAAGGTTCCCTCCCCTAAACAGAATATTAGCTCAGTCCCTATAACAGTAAGCGTAGCGGCGACGGGACCTGCAAAACCTCCTGTGGGGACTTCACAACAGTCTACAAGCGGTCCCATCAGACATACCAGGCCATCGTCTCGTAGAATCCCCCAAGCAGAACTGCCCCCCGAAGCCGCCCCGTATGTGGTTGTTCTGACGGGGGTCCCTAGTTGCCAACACATAAGAGGGCGGGATACTTCCAGCTTAAAAATAAAATCATGCACTGGTTAGCTCAATTTAGACCCTTAACACATAACATCGATGGCGATATTGTGCACGTTAGACGACTCCCCTGGTTGGGTAGTAGGGTTAAGGATATTGATGGTGATTTAGTGGTTATAAACTTTAGAGACCCTCGAGCAGTCACCCATATACTAAATTGGCCCCAGGGTGGAGGTAGTAACTCCATTGTACCGCGCCAATTGACCTATTTTTACCCGAGATCCCAACCACACTGGCGCTCAGATACCTAACAAGATTTCTCCCCTAATGCCCTTTAACACTGGGTTCCCACCAGATCCTCCATATTATCATCATGTTGCTGACCCCTTTGGGTGGAATATGGTACCTCCCAGGTCTTCCAGAAACCCTAATAGGCGAATGGAACACCTGAGACCTTTTACACCCCTGGAGAGAGCAAACAGGTTTGATATTTTCTCTGGTTTGGATAATTGTGATTGAAGGTCACAGAATGACCACTGTATGGTTGGTCACACTAATGTAACACAAATAGAGAAAACTGAGGGTGGTTGTAAACTGGATGGAAAATTACAACAACCAGTGTTGGAGAGCCTAGGACCCGTTACATAAATTATCCTAGAATCTACTATACAGAGAGTTGAGCGTGATTCTACACTGAAGTTTATTCCTGTTGTAGAACAAGTGGTTCAAGATCTGATGTCATCTAGGTCCAACCAAGGGGGAGCTGATACTGATGTAGGAGGTGCCCTGAATACAAGGCAAGTGACTGTTGCCCCTGTTTCCCCAGTAGCAAGCTCTATAATAGGGGCTAGTAACAGTGTGGCCTTGAAAACGGGGGCAACACTAGTAGGGGAAAGATCAACACTAGTAGGGGAAAGATCAACACTAGTAAGGGAAAGATCAACCACGCAACACAAAATTACTTTGATATCTTGGAACATCGCTGGTTTGATAAAAAATCTTTCTGACCCTGATTGGTCTAATTATATAGACTCCTGTGACTTTTGTCTGTTTCAAGAAAGCTGGACCCTTGAAATACCACATAGGGTGGGATATAGGACTTTTAATATGGAGGCAGTTCCATCAGCTAGAGGCAGACCATCAGGGGGCTCACGGTATGGATCAGTGTGTCATTAGAGGTAAAAATTACACAATTAAACACAGATTCCGCAGATATACTAGGACTTGTAGTTAATCTGAAGGATGGTAGGCGCATTGTTGTGTTTAATGTTTATAACCGACCCTGTGGGCTATCGAAAGAATCTTTAATTTTTGACAAACTGGACAAACTCCTCACTGATCATGTAGATATGCCTAGTAGTATAATAGTATGCAGTGATTTTAACTGTAATTTTGAACCGATTATAGGGTTTGGAGATGTCTTTTCAGATGAGGATAGGGCCAATAACACCCCCTCCCCCCTTATCATACACGGAGGGTGTGAGCTGTACGGCCCTAGCTACCCAGATTACGAGATTGGTATCAGTACATGGTTTGAGGGCCTGTAATGGTCGTTTTCCATCAGACTCTCCAAAAGCACCAACTTTTGTTAAAAATAATTTCCATAGTAGGATTGACTATATTTTGGTATCTTTCGACATTTGGTCCTTCCTATCTGACTTTGCAATTGACCCTAGGTATGAAAGTGACCATCGGCCCCTGCACCTGTCAATGGACTATAGATTAGTCCCTAGTACTAGGATCCCGATGGATTATAGCATGTTTGATAACACAACTACTGATGGCCCCTTAAGAGCAACAATAGGTGTTCCCTTAAATGGGCTAGCTTATTGAGTAATCAAGAGGCATTATCCAGCATTTATCTACTTCTTGCAGATACTTTTGCCAAATATTTGCTCCAACCAGTAGAGGGTAAGGTTTTTACTGACTTGCACATTGAATTTTTTAAAGCCTTAGTACCATTCGTGTCGAAAATGCCAAATAAAAAAAGGCTACAAAAAACTAGCTCCATTGGCAACCAAACCCTGGTACAATAAGGAATGTCGAAATTGCAAGGGTTCACTCCTAGAGGCAATCAAGAGCAAAAAACCACATGTAATCAGGACCCTAAGGCAAGAATATAGGAGGGTGCAGAAAAAGGCTAGAATTAACTGGGATGAGGAATGTTGGGAGAACATGCTAATAGCTGTCAAAGCGAAGGTAATGTGGGTTTCTGGAAACTAATTGCTAATGAGAAAATTGGAGGAAGGTCACCGGATGATGTGTTCATTGATGAACAAACTTGGGTCAACCATTTTTCCCACTTGTATGAAGCCCCAGGTAGTGAGGTGATAGATGTTGGAAACAGTCCATGGTTGGTACCACCCACAAACACTATAGAGTTTAGTCTTGAGGAAACAGAGCTAGTAATAACTGCTGTGAAAAATGGTAAAGCCCCAGGCTTAGATAAAATACCTGGGGACCTGTACAAGCATGAGATCAGTGAATGGGCGCCATATATAAATAAGCTTTTTAATATATTAGTTGCCGGAGGGAATTTACCAGATAGCTGTCGGGGAGCAGAAATTATCTTAGTTTTTAAGAAGGGAGATAGATATGATCCTTCTAACTATCGTCCCATTTGTCTTTTAGACATTTTACAAAAAATCTTTTCAAGGCATCTTTTAAATCGAATGGATTCGTGGATCGATGAGAATGAGATCTTTACAAAGTTCCAAGCAGGCTTTAGACGGAACACAAGTACGATAGACCAAGTTTTCAGGTTTTGTTGCATTTGTTGGAAATATGTTTTTTCATTAAAAGGACACATTTATGTAGCTTTTGTTGACCTTAGGGCAGCTTTTGATTTAGTTTTGCGGGATCGTCTATGGGACTGTTTGCTTGCACTGGGTTTACCAACTTGTATACTCCAGCAGATTAGACGATTACATGATAATAATTTTGCAAGAGTACGTTGGGGCCCAAAGGGGGAACTAACAGAACCTATACTTATCAGACGGGGAGTCTGCCAAGGATGTGTGTTGGCCCCTACACTTTTTTCCCTATTCGTCAACGACATCCCAGAATACTTAGATAGGTGCAATAATGATTCCCCAAAACTGAATGGTGTGAGGGTCCCCTCACTCCTATTTGCGGACGACACCATCCTGATTTCGCAAACTCCCATGGGTCTACAAACACTTTTAAACTCCTTTAAAATGTACTGCGATTCAAAAGGACTAGAAATAAATACAAAAAAAACTAAATGTATGTCCATAAATCCCCACAAATCTTTTAAAGGGCAATTTTTTCTAAATAGCCAAAGGCTTGAACTGGTTTCAAACTTCTCGTATTTGGGTGTTTCCCTAGATTCAACAACCTCATGGAGAACGCAAATTGAAAAAAGTAAAACTATATTCAATCAGAGTACCTTACCTATTATAAAGCGTCATGGGGCAAGTTTAAGTAAGTCCATTTCACAAGCACTAGAAGTTTTTAAATTTAAGGCCCAATCTGGTGCTTTATATGGAGCAGAAATCTGGGGTATAAATGCAGGTAACATCTTTACGATTAGTGAAAACAACTTTTATAGAAGGCTTTTGAGATTGCCCAAATGTACTCCACTTGTACCATTATTTATGGACTTAAACATGAAACGAACAGACCATATTGCACTACTTAGGCCACTCTTGTTCTGGGTCAGACTCTGGAGTACTCTCGAACTTGTAGATTATAGACAAGGAATCTTAGAAGTCAAGAACCTTGATGTTCATACTACCAACCCTTGGCTTAAGCATGTTAAAAATCGGTTCCATCGGATAGGCCTTGCTCACTTTTGGGAAGATCCAGTGTGTTTGAGACAAAGATGTAAGATTCTGGTCAAGGCAAGATTTTGGTTTTATATAACACACAATTACCAAAATGATCACTCATGCGGATCCATTACACAAAGCTTTCTTGATTTTAAGGACTCTCCACTTTTTGAAGACTTTTTAAATGAGATTCAACCACCCCTAGCAAAAAGCCTGTACTTAAAATTTAGATATGGTATACTTAAAACAAAATCAGTACTTGCGAGATGGGCTAAGTCCACAGGGCAATCAAAAAGTGCAAATTGTACATGCTGTCAATTAAACCAAAGAGAGGATGACAGCCACATATTGTTTTTCTGTTCTGTCTACGAACTAGCGAGGAGAAAATTGATTAAACCCTTGTGTAAAGCCTTAGGTATACGATCATACCTGGAAGCATATAGAATTTTTAAAACAGACACTGGACGCCTTACAGTGTTTTGTGTCAGCAGATTCCTATTGAGTGCTAGTTATACCCGTAAAAATTTGTCTCTTGATCTGTAGACATTAAATGGGTGTATATTGCATGTAAGTTAGGTTGCCCTGATCCTGGCTAGTGGTGGTATTTGTAAAAATATCTGTTTTTTAGTTAATATGCCTAATTTAATCTGGATATTTTATTGTATTATTTGTTGAATTGTATATTTTCTGCTT
Source organism: Lissotriton vulgaris (assembly GCF_964263255.1). NCBI lineage: Eukaryota > Metazoa > Chordata > Amphibia > Caudata > Salamandridae > Lissotriton > Lissotriton vulgaris. The sequence continues at coordinate 514,448,502 of NC_141697.1, read as the reverse complement.
CCCATTGGTATGTTGTATCCACTGTGCAAAATGTATTGTTGTTGCTTATGCATCTTTTATGGACGAATGAGCCGAAATAAAGAATAAATGAATGAAAATCATTCAGGTAAATCTGCTATACATAAGGGAAAAAAAGAAGCGGTGCTAATAAACGACCTTGTTTCAAACCGTTTTTCATGGGTATTACAGATTGAGTTAAATAAACTAAGGCTATAGGATGCAAATACTTCATGTATGTAAAGAGCTGACCCTCCCGGCCCATAACCATGCATTCAAATTAAGGTCAGTGAAAGGGTCCGCTTTGGATAAAATCAGAGGTTCCCTTCAGTACTTAATGAATGGCAACAAGCTTGCCTGAATGGTGACAATTTAGTCTTTGTTGTTTAGGCTGAAAGAGTGAGCAGAGGTATTCAGAAGTACCTTAGAATAGATCCTCTCCATCCTGTTTGAGCACAGTAGACATCCAATAAAAGGAATCTACCATCCAAATGGCGTTGTGTGAAGAGCCACAGGAGACTCCTCTCTTTTGCTGTTCAGCTTCATATGAACCAATTGGTGCTAGAAGAATACAAATATATTGGGTGCTCATTAAACTGTATGTTGACACAACCCAAATCAGGAAGCTTTGGCCACTTCCGTCCTTGAGCAAGGAAAGGTTTCCTCTACTGAACTGGACCAAATCTGCGATTTCAGTTTTGGAGAACGGAGAGGGTGGGTAACCTTCCAAATACACCTCCATTCTGCAGGGCCCAAAGCTAGCGAGATGCCCTGGCTACCTCCATGAAAGCCAAGAGCCTGGTTGTCCTATTCCGAGCAAACCTCTCAATTGGATTTCAAATTGTATCCATAATAACAACATGCAAATAGCCATGCTTCAGAGAATGTTAAGGGGAACTTAAGGATGGGGTTTTGGGAGAGTTTTAATTCAGACTGAAGAGTAATAGGTGACTAATTGCCTTAATAAATTCAACAAACACTCTCTATTGAATGTTCATAAAAAATATGATTAATCTCACCCACTTCCAGTGAAATGCTTCATCGCTGGGGCCCTTGGTACGACCATCCTGCTGGTGCAAAGTGGGCTCCTTTAGGAGAACTTAGCAGGGTGAGAGGTTTTGGTTTTATTGCCTATACATGGAGATCGATTAAGAGTGTGATGGATTTTCTAAGTTGCTTTTTACCATGTTCTGTTCTTATTATAGCTGGCCAATGAAGCCGTTTTTAATCCCTTTGTTGAAATCCCAGATTTTTAATCAAGTCAGGCCAGTCATGGTGTATCTACAGATGCTTCCATCAGATAATGTTATCCTTACAGTCCTATGCTATTTACAAGCAGCTCGGGTGTCCAGAAGATCGAGATTTGACTATTTGACCCATTACTCACTATTTATTATGTACATCTATCTGTGTTTTTATTGTTTTTGAATTCTGATAGCAAAGTTTTGGTTTTTCACTTATTTCCTTTATGGTAATTTAATCGCTCAAATCATGATTCTATGATTGACTTAATGCCTCAAAATTAGGCGCCATATCGACCTGAATTCATCATGGAGTCATTGAAATCTTTGTTTACATAGATAATGTATCTGCACTGTATGAAGGATAGCCAATTCAGCTGGGCACAGTTTCTCATTGGTTTTAATGGATTTTAGTTGTATTACTTAGCTTTTATTTATAGAGGATGTCATTGTATCATACTACAATGTAATGGACAATGCATTTTATATGCTGTTTGTGTGATGTTTTATGGCAAAATTGCCAGAATAAACCTTTATAAAAAGAGAAAAGAAATATACTAAGTTAATTGCCCACTCTGTTGGTGGTGTTAGCCATGAATGGGATGAATACAAGGGATAAACATGCATGAAAAGTGGTTATATGCGATTGACTTTTATACCCAATCCTCTGCTTGCATGGATAAAAAGTGTAAAAGGAAGTTGTACAATTCCATCCCCTGGTGTCTCACTGTCTACCAACAGGTTAGTCATAACAAGAGGCATCCAGTGATGAAGAATGCGACTAGAAGTGGGGGACCCCTTCTACTGCGATGCTTTAAAGTATTTCTTGAGGACTAATCACCAATCGCTTTTTAGTCTGAATTAGAACTCTCTATCAACCCCCTCTTTGGTTACCCTGTTAAACTTTTTTTGTTGGATGCATTTCTGGTAAGACGTACCAGGGTGACCTAACCAAAAAATATATCTCTGATATCCCCTGAAGGTATTATCAAGCTTGAATAACTACAGTGTGGAAACACAGGCACCTTCTAAAGCTTACAAACAGGCTGCAGGGACTTGAATATCATACTGCTAAGCAGTGCCTGAACCTTCCTAGATGTGGTGATTTTGCATTTGTCTAGACGATCTCCATTAGCTCTCTCAAATTTAAAAAATAAAATTTGAAATCGTACATTGGCCCTGCTGAAACACTAAGGTAAAGGGACCTACAGACTTTAATGAGCCACTCGCTGCACACCGGCTTGGAATTTCTGATTGGAGGAAGTGCAGGACTGAGATCATTTATGCCTAGGATCCTCTGCAGAAGCGTTTGGTAACAGAGAGGACCAGGACAGGGCTGCCAGTAAGGCAGTGGCTTTCTCCGGTCGTTGGGAGGATCCGGTTGTAATCGAAGCAGCAGCACACATTTTAATAAGGGAGGAAAGCAGCAATCTTAAGGCTTTTAATGTCTATAGTGGGTCGATTTCGCAAATTGGCTAGTAACCTAGCAGTTAAACCATCCAATCACCTCGTATCCCTATCCCGTAAGAAGTTTCTGATTTCACATTTAGGATGGTGCTATTTGTGAATTAATTTTATATCTACTTCCTTTCTTCAAATATTAGATTTGAGACAGTGTGGCAAATATATTTGAACATTGAATTTAACACTTGTCTAAGGACTGTTAATGCACTGACTTGGTTTAACCTAGCCTGGACATATCAAATTTGAAATCTCTGCAGTGGAGGTTCCATGGTTTATGGATAAGATCTGATATTAGGCACTCTACTAAACAATTACATATAGAATTCCTTGTTGGACATGGCTCTTTTCGCACGGTCTCTCCCAGATTTATGCCTTATGTTGCCAAATCATTTTTTTTTTGCCATTAGGACTCTGCAAATTTCCCCTGCTAACCAGTGTTAAAGTGCCTGTGCTCGCTCCCTAAAACATGGTACAATTGGTATTTAATTAATTAATTGGTCTATTTATTTTAATTGTAAGTCCCTAGTAACTGGTACTACATATACACAGGGCCTATAAATTAAAAGCTACTAGTGGGCCTGCACCACCTTTTGTGCCACCGACTAAAGTTGGCTTTTAAAACATGCTTCAGGCCCTCAACTGCAGCCTGTAGTGTAGTTTTTAAACTGCCATTTCAACTTTTGCCAGGCCTAAAACTTCCTTTTTAATACAAATAAGTCACCCTTACGGAAGGTTCTAAAGGCTCCTAAGGCAGGGTGCATCCCATTTGAAAAATAGGACATGTGCTTACGTTTTACATACCCTGGTAGTGAAAGACTCCTAAAGTCGTTTTTCAATACTGTTAAGTAAGGCCTACCTCTCCCATTGACTAAAATGGGCTTGCCTTGTTAGAGTTAATAAGTTATAAGTTTTGATTGGGATCAGATGGAGATCTCGGTTTACATTCAAATTAATTGTAATTTAAAATCCGCTTTAATGGGTAAGTCAAATTTTGAGTCACAATTCTGAAAATGCCACTTCTAGAAATCTGAGGCACCCATTTATGCCTCTGCCACATGGCTGTAAATGGCCCTATTGTTGCAGTGTGTCTATTCGTCCCAGTCATTGACACAAAAAGGCATTACAATTGCATAGACCCTTGACTGGCATCAGTCTGAGTTCCTCCCAAGAAGAAAAGTTGAAAACCAGAGGTTTGAGCTCTTAGCAGTAAGACTCTGCCGTCTGGAATGACCACCATGGCAAAGCTCCAGTTAAGACCTGCTCTTTGCACTACAGCGAGAACTAGCAACGCAAGCTCTGCACTTCACGCTACAGCAGCAACATCCAGCTGTGATCTCCAATGCAAAACTCTTGCTAAGCCTGTCCACTACACCCCTCTGGGTCTTTGCACTTCAGTGACGATAGCCCGCTGTCCTGGGCATGCTCTTCGTGCTAAAGATGCAGCCATTTGTGACGCTCGTCCTGTTCATCGCGTCCTCCTCCTCGATGAACAGTCTTCTTCAAGCTGGCCTTTGAGAAGCGATTTCTTTTAGAGGGACTAACTTTGTCCTTGTGTCCGACCCATGCTCCATCGCATTCAGCCTGAACTTGTGACTTTTCCCTGGTCTTACACGACCAGATGACCGCGAGTGGCACTTTGTGTTTTAGAAGCTATAGCTACCTAAAACTTTAAAGCTGAATATCTCCAGTTCTACTGATTAGATTTGTGTCGTTATGGTAACATATTATTTTCTTAAATTGACTCTATTGCTGTAAATTGGTTTGAGATTTTTCTCGTGTTCTGTTTTCAACATATTACTGTTTGCGTGCTGCATAAATAATTTACAATTTGTCTCTAAGTTTCTACCCAGCTACAGAGGGCTAAACACTTGCGACTTTTTTGGTTGTTGCTTGAGTTGGGCTTCTACCCCGCGACCAATAACCCAGTTTCTTAAACCTCTTCAAAATTGCAATTAGCAGTGAGAGATTGGGGTAAAATAATGTGCTATGATTTGATAGCATCCCACACGTTCATAACTAAAGACATTCTTTTTAAGTTTACATGAAAAGCTGGTTGTCTACCAATTCTAATATTCAAGGACCTGCCTGAAACGGATTTGTTTAAATTGGTTTTAAACTCTGTTTGGATGCTCCTCTGGCTGTTATTTGAGCCATGTAAGCAAGGATTTTCTCTGCAGATTAGGCACCGTATCCAGTGCGGCCTTGTCCATGTTCTGCTTCTGTCCAAGTACTCATGGACCTTTAGTCATTCTCTCATCCTCACAGCACCACCGGAACAGCATAGTTTTGCACAATGCCTGCTTCATGTATAGATGCTTTCTACGGGGGCAGTTGATCATTTTATTTGGCTACCTCTTTCCTGGGAGTCACTACGTGCTGCAGTTAGACATTTTAAGCAGTGTGATTCTTGGGGATCCCATTTTTCTCTGTTAGACCTTCACAAATATTTTTTCTGTCATCCAGTACATGTCGTACTCCCTAATGGGTAACTGTTCCTGTGAGAAGAAGATAGGCAACATATTATGGTTGGATAGTAGTGTCGGTGTCGTCTCCAGAAGTTCAGCAGGTTGGGTCTAGATGAAGGTGGGGGACTTCCCCCTTTTGGAATTAGTGCCCTGACACACCTTTGCAAGTGTCATACTTCATCATCGGTCTTAGCTCCTCGTGGGGGTAGCGTTGCTGTCCCCCACGGTCCCCGCGAGAGGACTCTTTATCGGAGATCTTTTGAAGGAGGTGCCGCTGTTGTGCATGCGGGTGTATGGGCCTATAAAAGTGTGTGGGTGAATAAAATTACCTTCACGGTGCCCAGAAACAATTTTAATTCAGGGGTCCGGAAGATCAGGTTAAACAATGGATAGGAGCCTCTCCTTTAAACAAATATTGCAGAGGGATAAGTATGTTACAGATGCTCTCAATCCGTGAAAAGTGAGTGAGAAAGTGCAATTAGGGCAACATGTTTTGCGCATTGTGCGGGTCCCTAGTGGATCCTTGTGCGCTTCGTCAAGACCATGAAGTGTAAGAAAAAAATGGTAATCAGAGAAAAGACTCCCTATAATCCCACATTCCCTACAGATCCCCGTCCCCCCTCTCTAATGTGTTGTGATTCAGTATGTCATCTAGTAAAGTGCTTGTCTGTATTCATTCTATTTCCTCCTGTTATTTGCATGTACTTGCATGTCCGGAGAAAAACAAGGACAATAACTTTGTATTTCAGGTCACACAAGGAGGGACAGGGCTCTGACCTTTGCAAGGTATCATACACCGGGATGGCCCAAGAAACTAGGCAGTTGGTGTAACACTGAAGCTTGCACCTAGATACTTTCTGAGCAGGTTAATACTTACTCTAATGTACTATGCAGGTGATCTTTCATTAGACCTGGCTCTGTACTATCAGATCAAATTACAGAGGAAGGCAGGTACATTGTTCACCATTTACACTGGATTGTGCTCCAATGGAAACTGAAATGAAGGACTTTTCGTTTGTTAGCCACTCTCTTTGAAGCCTTATTTTCCATCCCAGCTTATGCACACCTAGAGCAGGATAATTCAATTGGGGAAAGAATGCTAGCAGACTCCCCAATCATTAATACCAACAAAGCAGACAGATAGGTGCTTGGGTATGCGTGGCAACCATTTTGCCTGGTTCAAATGATGGCCAATCTCCCACCCTTCCTCACTCTTAATTGAAGTGAAATAGCCACTGTGAATCAGATGACCTTTCTTATATGAGCAAGTTCAGGATTTGCAATAACAACTTTTCTAACAATGAATAGTGAACATTTCCAATGTGGCTACCTTAACATCAGCCAAAGGGACAGGAGAAAGGCCTGGTGGACTTTTAATGTGGGAAGCAATGAGTGCATTAAACAAGACTGGGAAAAGAAGCAGAAGTACCCAACGTGAAATTAAGTACCATGAAATGCTCTCCTTGGTGAGTGGCCTAAATAGCTTTAGGAGAGTTGGTAGGCTTTCCTGCCTCCCCTTTCTGAAGAAACCTTCCTGAGGGACATCGCTCACAACCACTTCCTGGAACATGAGTTATCCGGTTCAGGGATGTGTAATTCCTATAGCCCGATGCCTGGGACATATTGTTTGGGGTCAAGGGCAACAAGTTTTCATGTGCATTTTATCCTTGGAACAAGTAGGCCCAACACCCTACAGCACAACCCCTTTGGCTGCCAGATCACAATGCCACTGTATGGACCAGGGAAGGGCATCGTCTGCAGTTATGGTGATATTTAGGTCCATATGTTAATGCTGTTCAAACTTGAATTCATTGCTCAAAAATGCAAAGTCTTTATTATAAGGGTGAGCCCTCTAAGTAAATGTTGTAAGCTCCGAAGGCACTACTGACAGTGTTCCAGTCTAAAAATGTGTACCACCGTTTTCAATGTTTAGCATATTAGGTTATGTATAATGCTCCCACAATGCTCTCTGATTAGATGCAATTATTTGCAGAAGCTTGAAAAAGCAAGATAGATTCTTTCCTTTCAAAATGAAATGTTCACAAAAAAATGCAAAAACCTTTCACTTAACTACTGTAAATCTGTAGGTACCATTTCTTTGCCGCATCATTTAGTAACATATGTTGATGTATGCTCAAATATTCATAATGGAACAATCAGTGTAACCAGTTTTAATACGATTATGGGAAACATAAAAATAAACAAGCATTGGTAAAGCCAGGAGGTCTGAACTTGTTGGTCAGCCTTTTGGTTTTGGCATGGCTTTTGTAAAACCCTATTGGCGTGGAAGCGGCCGGCCTGCGCCATTATAACAAACATTAGCAAATGCAAAAATTCTTTTGGTCTCAAAAAGCACGCATTGCCACAGTAGTTCCTGGCAATGAACAAAACAACTGTGTCAATATGCTCCTTGTGAAAGAACAGAATTCTTTGACTCACAGTGAAGCTAGCCGATAGACCGAGAGAGAGACAAATTTCTATTAAACACAAAAGGTCATGGCTAACGCCAAACCTAATTAGAGACCCAGTTATTAAATAGTCTCAAAAGTGCACCCACAACCTTGCATTAAGATCAGACATGCAGCTTTAAGGAATTCACAAGACTTTACAGAAGTAGGCCAAGAAATAGAAAATATTTGTGAACTGCATTTTAGCATGAGCAAATGTGCAAGTGTAGATTTGCTCACTCAAAAATCTGAGTGTTTGCAAGTTCATTTTTCCTCTACCCACTTTTATTCCAACCCTGGAAGAAGTTTTATTTCTGCCATTGTCCAATCTTTCCCAGTATGGAAAAAGATTAGAGAAGAGTTGGTGAAAACCCTTAAAACATGCAAGTTAGTATGTTTGCACAGACTCAAAAGGGCATCCCAACCCTGGAACTGTTGCTTACCATTACCTTCAGCCCCAGTATGCAGTTCTACTGAAACGTGGCAACATAAGGGAATTTCTAGTATTCAAACCCGACTATGGTAGGAGCCCTGGCATAACCAGAGAGGCTATTTCAAAGCTCTTTTATAATGAGTTTGCTGCCATTATGTGTCGCCACACTACATGGCACAAAAGGGACAAGTGGACTTTATTGGAGGACAAGTAGATTTATGAAGCAACCTGCCCCATAGACAAGTAGATATTTTATTAAATTCCACACCCATGCCGGTTTCATGTTGTCTGTTAGATCTGGGGTATTTGTAGTTGGCAGAGGTAGGTACCACTGTCCAAATAGGGACCCTTGCTTCTAGTCAGGGTAAGGGGGATACACTCTTTAGATAACCCCTGCTCACCCCCTTGGTAGCTTGGCACGAGCAGACACGCTAATCAAAGGCAATGTGTAAAGTATTTGTACCAACACTCACAGTAACACAGTGAAAACACCACAAACTGACTCCACAACAGTTTAGAAAAATAAAGGTATTTAATCTAAACTACACAAGACCAAAACGACAAAAATCCAACATACACAGTTCAAGAATATGGTTCCAAAAGTGTTCTTAAGGTTGCGTTAAAATAATCCACAGTTGCGTCACGTTTTAGCCAACAGGACCTTTAGATGCGACAAAAGTTCCAAGTGAAAGCTGTAGCTTTGAAAAGCAAGTGATGCGTCACTCCTGAGACCGTGGGGAGGTGATGCTTCAACCCCGCTGGATGCAGCTGGCGTGCTGCGATGACTCCGGTCTGTATGGGGAGGGATGCAATACCTTGCGTGGATTCCGGTGCACCGGTTTCGGTGGAAGCCGCTCGCAAAAGAGACGATGCGACAATCTTTGGGGCGGCGACGATCTCTGGTGCGATGACAATGCGTGGTTCAGCGGCGATTTTCTCCTCTCGCGGCCCCTCAATACGATGGCTCTGTGACGACTCTTGCAGTGATGTGATGCGGTCCGCAAGCAAGCGGTGCGATGATCTCACCCAGTGGCGACAGGCTCTGCGACAATCTCGCAGCGATGATACTCTTCCCGCACCGGACTGGTGCGTCCCGCAAGCGAAGGATGTGATGACTCTGGCAGCGGCAACAGGCGCTGCGACTATCTCGGCCTTTGCGACAGCGGGAATTTCCTCACACTGAGTGGGATGCGCTCCACAAGCGAGGGATGCGTGAAACTTTGCAGAAAGTCTTTAAAATCTTGGTTTCCAGCTTCCCAACACAGGTACAACTTCCAGAAGGACCACAACTGCCCCAAGCACTCTAGGAAGGACAGAACTCTCTCAGTAGAGTTCAGGGAAGCTGGGGGTGAAGTACATTTGTTCCTGGGACTTCTTCACAGGACGCCAGCTCTTTTTCAGGCCCTTGGAGATTCCTTCAAGCAAGGGGACACAGCACAAAGCAAAGTCCTTCCCCTCTCCTTGGCAGCAAAGCAACTGCAGGTCAGTCCAGCAAAGCAACAGGCAGGACAGTCTTCCTTTTTCTGTCTTCCAGCTTTCTCCTTGGCAGAGGTTCCTTCTTGATTCCAGGATGATCAAATTTTTTGTAGTCTGGGGTCCAATACTTATACCCCTAAAAGTCTTTGTTCCCTTTGTGCAGGAGGGCTCTAAACCCGGTCTGAACCAGTTCTGGGTGTTCCTGCAGCACTTTGTTTTCCTGGCTTCTCCTTTCCCTTCAGAGTGAGGGTCAGGGTCGTCAGCCGCCCAGCAGGAAGTGGAGCCAGCTTTGTGGAAGGCAGGCATAGCCCTATTCAGGCCCAGGTGCTATCCCCTCCCACCACTCAAGATGCAGATGCAGTCATTCAGTCTAGGGCTGATTCATCCAGCCTCATGGGGCTCTCCAGCCCCTGTCACTCACAAACCAGACAGTCAATTCACAAACGGGCCAAGGCACACAGAAAGGCCAAACAAGAGAACAGCCACTTTCTAAAAGTGCTGTTCTCAAACACAGGATTTAAAAACAACCTTTCCTAAAAGATGTGTTATTAAATTCTGAGTTCAGGGATACCATACTTGTATGTCCTATCTTGCTCAAATGGGAAGATATGCTGGTAGCCACTGTAGCCAGCATTCCACATGATAGCCTATGGGGCACGATAGCCTTACAATAGTGAAAAACTAAAATGGCTGTAAATCACTACCAGAGCACGTCACCTGCACTAGTACATGCTCTACCGTTCACATACACTGCACCCTGCCCAGGGGCGTAACTTGGGCCTTCCATAGGGGTGACCAATGTGTACAGAAAGGGTAGGGTAGGTCTGGTCAGTGGGGACACTGGCCAGGTTGACATGGCAGTTTACAGACTGCACACAGGCACTGCGGTGGCAGCCCTGAGACACCATTTTAGGGCTATGCATGTGGGTGGCACAATTAGCGCTGCAGGCCCACTAGTAGCATTTGAATGTATCTAGGACCCTAATTAAGACATTCCCTACTTATGCCCTTATGTGGTTATACCAAATCATATCCTTATAAAGGCATAAGAATCATATCCATATTAAGTCATAGCCAATGCAGTCCAAATACAGCAAGCCTACTCCCATAGACTCCTATAAAGCACAACGCATTCTTAAACAAACCAAGCTTCCAGCAGCCCGGGAATTCCCCCTGCTTCTGTTTTGATTTGTCCTAGAACTCCTGGAGTCCTGAAAGAACTGCCAATTCTTAGTGACGTCTTATGTCCAACCTTACCTCAAACTCTGCACCTTCCAGGTATAAATATATCAACATCTGCCTTAAGCAACACACGGTGGTTTGGAGCAGATCGGCTATCTACTTGCCCGACGCCCTGCTGATGCGAGTGCCGAAGGAAGCCGACCCTCCCTGCTGACGCACTGAGAGACGCTGCCTTTTCTCCTGCCGAGAAATCCAGCTCCAGTGTTTCCTTGACACCCTCGCGGGTTTCTGGGAGATCGAGTCCTGAGAGAGAGATACAAGACCTCCTTCATTCTATACCCAAGGTACGGAGCTGATTAGACCCACAGAGAATTCTTGATTCAGATTCTTGGCAAAAACTGTAACTCATCTACTCCTTCCCAAGTACTAGGCATAGGTTAGGTACAACGGGGTAGGCGTATCTTAGAAACACCAGTTGAGTATGTTTCGTCATTATTTTATCATTGTATGTATTTTATCCATTTTAAGTATCTTATGGCTTAGAAACCATATAAATGCTTTTACAGTATTATTTCATAATACTCCTTTTACTGTACGCACTTTACTTTATGACAAGTATTGCAACTGTGGCAATTCATTTCTCTTGCATGAGAAAGAAGACTGCTCAATAAATAACCCTTTTATTGAAAACGCCTGTCTCTCTATTTCTCTGCATTCCTGGTGGAACGAAGCATGCACGAATGACTGAGTAAAATAGATATCTATTGTTTCCACGACTCTAGAGATATTCCTTATTTCAGGGGGGAACAAAGTTGTCATGTTATATGGTTGTCAGAAGCTAATCCCTTCTTGTCTATTCAGGAAAGTTAACACCTTCTTGTTTACTCGAGAAAGTTTCTAGTGACCTCTGAGCTAGCTGGCACACACAATTAAGTCTAACATATTCAACAGAGACCTAGTCGATCTCAGTCCTATGTCTAAACTATTGTTTATGTTATTCCAATGCGCAGAGCCTATTGGGAATATAGGAACTACACTACATGGCGCCCAACGTTTGGTAAGGCGATAATTTAACGCTAGATACCAGAGTAACTCAGTCGTGCTTTTCACACAGACCCCTTTTCCTGTAAAAACTCCAATAGATGTCTGGAGTGGGTAAAAGGTTCATATCCGCCAGAACTTAGTAGGAAGAGATTCCTATGTATTAGTTTTTGGTTCAGTCAACGTTGAAGGATACGGTGTTCCAAAATATTGCGCACCTAATCTTTGTTTCCTTGAAACTTGCTCTGCAGACTTTCTGTTAGCAAAATGACAGAGTGACGACGAAAGGGAGAGAGCTAGACTAGCAGCTCAACTTTTGACGGAAGCCACAAGTCTCCAACAAAATGAACCGGATGCCAAAGACATCCCGGTAAATGTAAGAAAAGGTGTAACTATAAAACCTATAGAAAATGGTGTATGATCGAGAGGTGGTACAGTCATATTTGTGGTAGAGGCACATGAATATCGGCAGACAGAGGTATTCTATTCTTGGATAAATTTTCCAGCAGCAAATGCTGTAACACACGAGTTCCACTACTACAAAGCAGGGGAACCTCCAGCGGAATACGTTCCTTTTGAGGACATTGAAATTCCACTAACTTACCAGGAGCATCAGCTCTGGTTTAATGGCGCCCTAAAACATCAAAATCACATTACCAGGCTCGGGCCACTAGGTAGACCAGGAGCCACATGGCCGGTTCTAGCCAGCTATACTCCACATCCTGACATTGAAGAAATGTCAGACAGAAAACTTTTAGTTCAACTAAAACAATTATTTAAAATATATAGACCATTAGTTCAATCGACAATTGACGGTACAACCTACCGCCAAAAATTAAAAGAAACAGATATAGCAGAACAACCTTTTGAACTTGCCAGAATATTTGAAAAATCCTATGAAGAATTAGGTAGAGACAGTTTGGGTGGGAAACCAGTAAAACCACAACTAACAGAAAATTGTGAAAAGACTTTCATTAAAAATAACTTATTAACTATTAAAAAGAAATGGGAATAAACAAACCACTCCCAGGGAAAAACCGTTTCAGACCAGAGGAAGGTCTCCCCAACGGAGAGAGAGATCTCCAGAATGGGGGGTAGGTCTCCCCAACGGGAACCCTCTGAAAAAAGATATAACCTTAGAAATAGGGAAAATTTGAGAAAACCTGACAGATATCAAGATATTGATACACGTCCCTCTCGATCTTTTCAGACTTCCTCACAGAAATCGGAAAGAAGAGGACGGTCAGAACATAAAGAAGAGCGCGTCAAGTCCAAAGACAAAGAACCTGCTCATCAAAGTAAAAAATTACAGTTTCCCAAAAAGAAGGTAGCCAGCATTAAAGTAAAACATGCCGAGGATCCTGAGGACACAACTCAAGAACGGAGAGTGGGCCCAAACAATGCTAGACAGCGCAGCAGAAGTGACCATAGCTCGCAAGATCCTGATGAATTTTCTGGAGACAGTGGACACAAATTAATACATTCAGGTGGAAACTGCAGACACCAGAGTTAGCGTGCCCCATAAACTATATGAAATAACATTACGTATAGAGGGGGACAAAACTAGGAAAATAAGAGGTCTCTTCTGGGAGAACCTATCTAAAGGCTATGATATCCTTCTGGCAGAGAAAGACTGGCTACCGGAGTTTGTCAGGGAGTGCCCACATGGCGAAGAAATGATTATGCCTGCCTTCTCAAATCACATTCCAATTCATAAAAAAATACACATATGCAAGAAAATGGGCAGTGGCCCAAGCCCCTGCATTATATAAAAATCATGTAGGATGGGATGAAGATTCTCCTCACCATAAAATCCAGTTAAAAAATCAACCTACTGCACAGAGGCAGTATCCTGTTAAGCAAGAAGCTAAAAAAACAAGTCAGGGAGATATTAGATCAACTTGAATATCATGGGGTGATTGAAACATGCACCTCACAAATGAACAATCCTTTGTTTCTTGTCTCCAAACCAGACAATTCATATCGTCTAGTATTGGATTACAGACACTTAAACTCTTGTTGCAAAACATTTGCAGTACAAAACTCACACAGTGCAGCACTAATGAATAATATCGTGCGCAATAAAATATAAAATGACATTAGATATTTCAAATGTTTTTTTCTGTCAAAACATAGCACCAGAAAGCAGGTATTTAACAGCTTTCTCCAGTATGGGGGCCGAAAAGCAATTTTGCCGTCTCCCACAAGGATTCAAGAATAGCCCAGGATTATTTTCAGCCAGGGTAACAGAGTTACTACAAATGTATGATGATGAGGCATTATCCTATGTCGATGACATCTATCTTACAGACAATGACCTGGAGACACACTTGAAAAGAGTGAACACCATCATACTTGGGTTCGCATCTGAAGGGTACAAATTTAACTTTAAAAAGTCACGAATTGTCCACCAGACAGTTCTATTTTTAGGATATGAATTATCAAGTGAAGGCAAAAGCCTAGCTGACAACTTCTTAGAGAAGTGTGCAGTACTCCAAGCTCCAAAAACGCTGAAAAACGTACAATCAATTCTAGGTTTCCTGAACTTCGGAAGAAGTAACATTCTAAATTATGCAGAGATGGTTAAACACTCTACGAATTAATAAAACCTGATTTCAAACCAATTAATTGGACTCAGAAACACACAGAAATTTTAAGATCATTACAAACAGACATGTTAACTAAAACAAAACTGCAAACACGCGCAAACGAACGCAACCTTGTAATCCGAGTCATCCCAGGAAGATGCGGATTTACATACCCGACCTCTAATGAGGGAGAAACGGTACCAATAGCTTACAAATCACACTTGTACAAACAAGCTGAAATGAAATTTAGTTCCACTGAAAAAATTCTAACTGCGGTACAAACTGCTGTAGCAAAAGAAAAAGCCCTGGCACAAGGTAAACGCATAATACACCGATACCTGCACTAGAAGCCTTAACAAGAGCAAGCATTTCGAATGCTAAAGCATTACATCTGAGATAGATACAATGGGTTAATTCTCTTGCTGCATCAGACGTAGTTTACAAATTTGATCCTAACTTAAAAACACAAGAATTTCTCCAATATGAATTCAAATGTCCTCTGCCAACTGAAATTCTACCTCTGGAACAGTACACCTGTGAAATCTACACAGACAGATTTGCACAACACTACGTTGTGGATAAAAAAATTACAATTCAGCGTGTGCGATTGTTAAAGGTCGCTGGCGCTTGGGTAAATTCAGACCAATGGTCACTAAAACTGAATCAATCAGAAATTGTACAGCTCAGCGAGCTGAACTACGAACTTTTAAGATGGCGCTTGAAAATGCAGATCGCGAATTCCCCACACTAATAGTGTGCGATTCACATTACTGCGTTGAGTCTTATAATAATTCCATGCAGACCTGGATTGAAAATGGTCACAAAGATGAAAGAGGTGGCACAATAAAACATAAAAAGCTTTGGGAACAAGTAGTTCTTTTACAGAAAGAACTACGAAAGACTAGCGTGATACATACTCAGAGTCTTCAACGTGATGGCGTTCACGTTGCAGGGAATTCATTGGCTAATAAAGCCACAGCGGCGGCTGGTCGACCGGCTTCCGTAGCTACAAAAAAGCGTTCTAAAAAACAAATAGATGGTGAAACGCTACTTGCAGTAAAAGCCTCTATGGAAGGCAATTATGCGGCGTTACCTCTAAATTATCCACTCGGAAATACATACATAATTGATGCGAACTCCGTTCCTTTTGCTCCAATCACTAGAGTGGGGGATAGAGTCATTCCAAACACGAACCGGAGAGTCTTCTTGATTCAAGAAGCACACATGGGAATGGGTCTGAGGCACCAAGAGATCCTGAAATCTCTAATAGAATTGCAATCAAAATACTGGTGGCCGGGAATGAGCGTGCAAGTTTATAACTTTGCAATGGATTGTCAGGACTGCAACAGAGATCGTAGTTATGAACCGGACCAGATATCTGACTCCAGCACAATAAGACCAGCCCAGACGCCTCCTATTAGACAGCATTAGACTATCTACACGCAGGCGTCCGACCGGACAAATGCGATCCCATAAATATTAAGACAAGATTCATTTGGATGTGGCCCCAGTGCTCGGCTGACACCAGAACTGTTATAAAAGATTTGCGAGTCTTTATCGGCACATACGCAATTGGCATGCTACATTCTGACCAGGGTCCTGCGTTTAGCTCTCGAGCTTACAAGGAGGCCATGACCAGCTTGGGCATTGCATTGCGGTACTCTAGTCCATTCCATCCTGAGGGAAATGCAGTAGTGGAAAGAAAAAACTGTGACATAAAGCAATCTATAACAGCCAGGGTATTGGGTTCGGGTGATGGGTGGGTCAAACATCTAATAAGTGTCCAACCTAGTCTTAATAATCTGCCAAGAAATTCTCTGGGTGGAATCCCTAACTATGAACTTTTGTTTGGTACAAGAATGATAATCGAAGACCTCGATTGTCATACTTCAGTGGTGGAACAAAAAGCTTTTGATATCAAAGATCGTTTGGCTGTTTTACAGGACTGAAATGAAACAAGAAAAAGTCTGAGTAACACAAAGCTAAAGCCAACGGCCACTGAAGAAAAACCACCTGTCCCAGCAAGACCTGTCTGGATTCCAAAGATTGGGGATCTGGTCAGAGAAAAGATTGCGGTGAAGAAGGAATTTGGGCCTTCTTACAGTGGACTCCCAAGAAGTAGCAGAAGACCAAACCTTGCTACAATCCAAGAGGTTCAAACTGAGAGACTAATCACATTCGATAAACCTGCAGTGAATAAAAAAGGACTATGCAACAAATCCATGGAACTAGTGCCTCTTTAAACCCAAATTGCAACAGTTCATCGAGAAATACCTGTCTACAATGATGTAGCCTCTGACTATACTAATATGACAAAGGAAGAAGCAAATTCAAAGAGCAATGAAAATCCGGAAGCAATTCCAACAATTGACAGAACTGCATCTGGCTACATCATCAATTTCGATGACTTTTCTGATGATCCAAGTGAACATGGAGACAAGCCAGCAAACAAAACTTTCAAAGACAAAATTACAGAACTCGTTCATCAACTTGGAGAAACATATCTGATTTTCACCCTGGATTGAACTGTGGATTGTGTTAAATGTACTTTTCCTCCTGCTCTGGCTCATCTTAGTTTTAAGCTTGGTAAGAATGATTAATGGAAAATACAGTACAATGGACACAGCAAGTCAGAACATCAACTTGGTTCTAAAAACCTCACAGATCATCTCACATTGAAAAAAGAGAACTATCATCAGTGAATATCACAGCCATTCCTATAACTGGTGGTGTAGCATGGGACAATACTGATTACGAAATCTATGGCCCGGTTGAACTCTTGAAATATCCACACCAGTTCAAGATTTCTTTAAGTGACTTTGTAGCACCTAGTACTTTCTCTGATTATTGGGACTTTGAAAATATTAATAATATGATGTCAGATTTAGAAATGTCAGCAAAATTTACAGAACATGATTATTTACAAGGTTCATCGAATTATGAAGAAATGTATTGCTTGAATCATTTTGGGCATCATTATTTGTATAAATCTGCTAATCCTAGAAATGTTTTCAGTTATAATCAGTGGGAACATTGTCCAACTCCGCCAAAAGGCAGCTCGAAAACATTTTTTGAGAAATTCCCATACTTTTCAGGGTTTAATACCACAGATCCAGAAACATTTTATTTTAAAATTATGAATCAGACAGGAATGAAAAACATGTTGACAAATACTAAACTGATTTATTCTGAAAAATTTTATGAAAAAATGTCTACATTTGTTTTTGAATTTTGGAAAAACATTGAGACAAAAACTATCTGGGGTACAAAAGACTGGCAGGTACAAGGTTTAGAATCATTATTCAGAGCCTGCATGATCCCACAACAAATAATGTTCCTGAATGACACCATTCAACAAACAACTTGTCTTGGTCTAGCCAAGATAAAAGATTTAAACAACCCGTCTATACCAAAGCCTATGCCTGATAGAAATAACACTACAGATGAGGGGTACGTTTCCTATATTTTAAAACAAACAAGAACAAATCCTGATTGGAAAAAATGGTTTATCTGGCCCACAGACACTAATAACTGTCAAGATAGATTCCTGAACAAAATACAGGGGTTCAAACAGAACAGGCCAGACCCAAGATATTCCCAGAGACAACATCCAGGGATGATAATAACATACAGTGTAGGAAAACTATGCCTCGAATGGCTACAGAAATCCACACTACCGGAAATTAAGCAACACTTGACTTTACTTAAAGAAGGTGCTGACTTGCGAGATTTCTTACTGGGACCTCGCAAACAGCGTCAAAAACGTTTCATATACGCCGGTATATACGCAGCTTACAACGAAACTTGGAAAATAACACAAATTGAAACTGCTGAAAAAATATGAGAAATTGATCGTATTCATTTGGAAAAATCACTGTCCGTAGTGGAGAATGGGTTAACGACTCCAGAATGTATTCACTGGACAGCATTGTATCGTCTGCTATTGATATAATAGAACAGGATATGCTAATGGTACAACATGGCCAGTCCCAATTACCTTCTATTGTACAGTTAGGCAGGACGTTACAAAATCTGCTTTCAGGCAACGTGCCATGGCGTCTAATCAACACAACGTCATTATTTTCAATCTTTAACCTTACTGATAAACAAATCTCTTTGGCACAAAGAGGAGCAGACTATACGGTGCTGAGCATTGAAAAACTAGAAAAATTACCATTGACAATGTCAGAACGACCGGTCATTGAGTGGATAATCCATGGCACCATTACAATCCCGATAACAACTTTTCAGTTTCAATACTGCCAAAAGTATATACCAGCAGGCCTGTATGAAAGGTTGGGTAAAGGATACATCAAGTCAACCTGGGATTTGCCTTATACACATCTATGCTGGAGTGGGGGCAAGAAAAAGGTATTTCTTAGTGGTAACAACTGTAAAAAATCACTAAGCGGTACACTTCTGTGTCAAGGAATTAACTTGCATGGAGCCTGCGAAGGTTCATCAAATAACCTTTCATGCCACCTGCACGGCACCCCTGCTACACAGATAGATCATTTTTTCAGACAGCTTTCCAACAGCAGCTAAGTTCTAATAAGTGACCACAGCTGTTGTGGCATGGTGCCAGGAAAAGCCTATTGCGTGAGCGTTACTTCCATGGTCACTTGTTGTATGCAAGTATTGTATCCAAACAGCAAACCAGACATGGAGGCGGCAATATGGCCTTCTTTGAATATCTCTTCTATTCGAATTGATACTTTAAGCAGAATGAAGTCTATTCTTTTACAAACAACTGTGCCTTTAACCTCGTCTAGAGAAACGTATGATCTGCAAGTTGCAAGGACAGCAGCAGAGATACATGCATTATTATCAACAAATTGCCCCGTACATTTTGTAGAAATGTTAAGTCAAATCTTAAACATGTCTGATACCAGTGGCATCGCACATGTATTTAAGACAATTTTTTTCAGGACTGTTAGCACCCTTTGATGCAGTTCTTGGCATCTTCTCGAATTTCATACATTCTGTGTTCGGCGGCCTGCCTCTCATCTTGGGACTCGTAGCAGGAATCTTATTTTTGTTCCTTCTGCTTTGATATGGCAAGTCAAGTCACAGACAAAACTCAGGCTACAATGGAAGACACGATCCTAGCAATGCAATACCGAGAAAGGATCACTAAAGTCCTCGGCTTGGCTCGGCTAAGAGATCTGAATACTACCTGGTTTCTTTCATTCAGACCAATCTGGCAAGATTGCATCTTACCTGTTCTACTATGCCTGCTTAGCGGAGAAGAATGCGAGTTATACGTCTGTCTCACACTCCCATCAGCAGAGCCTATGGATGTCGATACTTTGCTTGGTTCGGAAACGGCTCATGCAACGTGTTGTCCCCAGCGGCTACCCATTCTGATGACTGCATTCGTTGAGACCTCACCATTACGATTAGGTGGCGGTGAGGTACGAGATGAAAGCAGCACACAGGTACAACCTTCTGTGAACATTGCTGATCCAGATAACGCTGACGGTAATGCATCTCACACATGCACTATTTCCACTTTTTCGGATTTGATCCAACTTTCACCTACTGTTGTAGACACATTTTTTACCAGCCTATCTGAACGAATGTTCTCTCCTAACAACGAAAATATCTTTTGAAATAGCGAGCACACATCGTTCCCTGAACTCTGAATTCAGCCTTCAGTTTTGATAGACAGAACTTCTAAAAAAACATTGGAACTATTTTTCTTCCCAAAAACGAAATTATTTTTCTCCAGTTCCCAATATATTTACCTTTTTTTGGCACATGATACTCTGCTTAAAGTAGAACTATTCTTAGAGAACAAGATTTCTATTTTTAAAAACTCTAGAGACAATATTTTGACTTAGCCTCTAGCACATGTACAATCTTGTATAAATATGTGATGAAATGGTCTCTACCTTCTCTTCTGTATTAAGAGCCATTTCATAAATGTAAATTTCGTGATTCATTCAGTCAACATTCTAAATGTACAAAATGTGCATTATCTGAATGACACCACTGCTTACAAAAAAAAAAGTACAGTATTGTACTCATTTTTTGTGTATATACCATTTCAAATGCTAACTATGTATTTTGGGGTGGGCTGGAAAACACATGCATCGTTATATGTTTAGTATTGCTTAGTATTTAGTAATGATGGACATTATACGTGGAGTGAGTGTTGTGAATGTATCTAGGACCCTAATTAAGACATTCCCGATTTATGCCCTTATGTGGTTATAACAAATCATATCCTTATAAAGGCATAAGAATCCTATCCGTATTAAGTCATAGCCAATGCAGTCCAAATACGGCAAGGCTACTCCCATAGACTCCTAGAGAGCACAACGCGTTCTTAAACAAACCAAGCCTCCAGCAGCCCGGGAATTCCCCCTGCTTCTGGTTTGATTTGTCCTAGAACTCCTGGAGTCCTGAAAGAACTGCCAGTTCTTAGTGACGTCTTATGTCCAACCTTACCTCAAACTGGGCACCTTCCAGGTATAAATATACCAACATCTGCCTTAAGCAACACACAGTGGTTTGGAGCAGATCGGCTATCTACTTGCCCGACGCCCTGCTGATGCGAGTGCCGAAGGAAGCCGACCCTCCCTGCTGACTCACTGAGAGAGACGCTGCCTTTTCTCCTGCCGAGAAATCCGCTCCAGTGTTTCCCTGACACCCTCGCGGGTTTCTGGGAGATCGAGTCCTGAGAGAGAGAGATACAAGACCTCCTTCATTCTATACCCAAGGTACGGAGCTGATTAGACCCACAGAGAATTCTTGATTCAGATTCTTGGCAAAAACTGTAACTCATCTACTCCTTCCCAAGTACTAGGCCTAAGTTAGGTACACCGGGGTAGGCGTATCTTAGGAACACCAGTTGAGTACGTTTAGTCATTATTTTATCATTGTATGTATTTTATCCATTTTAAGTATCTTATGGCTTAGAAACCATATAAATGCTTTTACTGTATTATTTCATAATACTCCTTTTACTGTACGCACTTTACTTTATGACAAGTATTGCAACTGTGGCAATTCATTTCTCTTGCATGAGAAAGAAGACTGCTCAATAAATAACCCTTTTATTGAAAACGCCCGTCTCTCTATTTCTCTGCATTCCTGCTGAAACGAAGCATGCACGAATGACTGAGTAAAATAGATGTCTATTGTTTCCGCGACTCTAGAGATATTCCTTATTTCAGAGGGGAACAAAGTTGTCATGTTATATGGTTGTCAGAAGCTAATCCCTTCTTGTCTATTCAGGAAAGTTAACACCTTCTTGTTTACTCGAGAAAGTTTCTAGTGACCTCTGAGCTAGCTGGCACACACAATTAAGTCTAACATATTCAATAGAGACCTAGTCGTCCTCAGTCCTACGTCTAAACTATCGTTTGTTATTCCAATGCGCAGAGCCTATTGAGAATATAGGAACTACACTACACTGGCACATCCAGTGCACTTTACTAGGGACTTCTTGGTGATACAAATATGCCAATCGTGGATAACCAATTACAGTAACCGTTTACGGAGAGAGCATATGCACTTCAGCACTGATCACCAGTGGTAAAGTGCCCAGAGTCCTATTGCCAACAACCACAGGTCAGGAAAAATAAAGGAGGAAGAAGCAAAAAGTTTGGGGATAACCTTGCAAAAAGGTCCATTTCCAACATTGTCAATCTGGAATTTTTAAATGTGTGCACATTGGACTTCTGTTTTGTGTCCAGGGTTTGTATTGTCATTAAATAACCCATAGAACTTGAATCATCCACATTTGGGACCTGCATAATTGCATAACTTGGGGATTTCCCTAGATTATGCGACTGGCAGAGAATCGGACAAGACTGCTACTTAACTCTGCATCTTCCTTAAGCTGCAGCTTTTAACATCTGTACCATTCAGTGGGTCACAGCGTTCCCGGGCCTTCCTTCAGTACTTGTGCATTCTCTGGTCTTCAGCAAGGTGGTATTGTCCACTGTTGAACAGTGCTAGCGCTATTGTAATGCTGGTTTGCAGGTAACACAGAAACTGCACATATATCCGGTTGGTTGACAAGCTTTACTTAAAAGGATCAGGTTACTGCTACTTGCAAACTGTATCATGCTTGCTCACCTCACACCCCCCAACCTCCACACTTTTAGGTATACCAGGAAATGTGAGAGGAGAGGTGTGGGTTAGCCAGGTTTAGCAAGGTTTTCCCAAGTACACTCACTTGCACAGAGACCCTTTCATGCTCCTAGCACACTGG
Source organism: Lissotriton vulgaris (assembly GCF_964263255.1). NCBI lineage: Eukaryota > Metazoa > Chordata > Amphibia > Caudata > Salamandridae > Lissotriton > Lissotriton vulgaris. The sequence goes on along the minus strand of NC_141697.1, from coordinate 514,425,944 downwards.
ATAGTTGACTCTCATGATACCATGTACAGTAGACCTCCACCTTACACATTCACACCAAACAGACCGGCTCATCTCAAACACCAGAAAACAAGTACAAGAATGTTTCAAATTAGGGGTTACAATGATAGGGTTTCCCTTGGGTGAATCCCCCCTCCTTCATATTCTGCTCCAGCATGTATTTGTTCAGTCTCTTGATTTTTGAGTGACGTTGAACAGGGGTAAAAGTTGCTTGAATAATAATTTTCCTGAAATGTGAGGCGTGCTTAGTTGATCATTAATACTTTAGCTTATTGGGTGTATTTCAAGATAATGGGTGATTTGACACATTTGTCTTAGTCTCTTCTTTGAGTTAATGCTATATCCACTTCCTGCACAACACAGACTAACTTTGTATCCGGTTTATCCTCGTTACTATGATTTCTGTTCTTCCAGAACACTTCCACTGGATGATACCCTGTTAAGAACTGTCTTTTCTCTCCCCTTGTTAGGTCTGACATTAGCCAAGACATTTTGATTCTTTTTAAGGTTTATGTAGGATATATATTTTTAAATGGGATTTCAGCCATCTGTCTTCATCCATTGGTCTGTTGGTGTGTCATTCACATTTTGCTTCGACTCACTACAGCATGGGACAGGGGGTCAGCCCATGTCAGCCACTGGATAGCTTCATGTTGAGTGACTGTATTTTGCTCTTTCACAGGAGCACATCTGATCACATTGTAGTTCTCCTCAGTGCCAGATTTTACTTTATTACTTCAGCGTAGCCTTTGTGTTTGTAGTCTGAGATAGCTGGACGCTTTCTACCACCTCTCCATGTTAAGCAGAGGGCATGTTCCAGCTTAATCAGGTCCTGTCTTCTGCTGATGATGTTGAAAATTCCTTTTGGAGTGGCCTTTTGATACTTTTCAGACTGCTGCTGTTCCACAACGTATCAAAATTGTGTCACTTTGAAACTGTTCTTCATGAAGTTGTCATTTTTAGGTCGAGCTTAGACAGCTTGCATGCGCTGTCTGCAAGCCCGGTTGAAAGTACAAAACTACTTTTGTCCAGCCTGCTGCCTACGATAGGTTGAGTTTACTGTTGTTTTTTTTTTTGCTGGCACCTTGCTACCTCCTAACTGGTTGAGGCTGCCGATGCGTCACTTCCATTGAAGGCCGAGGAGCACTGGCCAAGTACAGTTTCCTTACGCATTAAGTATTTGTGGTGTTTGTTAGAACTCTTTCCCCTCTGCTGCCCTTTCAGTAACACGGGCCTGTTTACATGATGAAACCTAGGCTGATAAGAACCTAAACTGAAATATACTTCCCATCCGGTACCTGCACTGAAAATGGGCGTCTGCCATTAAAAAAAAGTTGTTCTCGCACTGATATCCAAAAAATTCCACCATGCCCGACTCAGAGTAAAATGTGATGTGTTCCGAGGTATTGCTTCCGGTCAGGCAGTCTTTGCCTGCATTTCATTGTAAGGCACTCACAGCAGAGCATGCCAGATGTGCTGTTGGTATGATAATACTAGGAACTCCCTTTGGTGTATGCACACCACCTGATTCACTTCCCGAAACCCACGGTCTGCCTGTAAGACCCATGGCAGGCATGCCTCAGTTTTCAGGTACAGGCGTCTGGGCTGGACCGGGGCTTCTGGTGCATGTGAGGCACCAGAGTTGTCAGGCAGTGTGAGATGAGGCTGCCACTGGAGCTCTCACCGGGGCCCAACTATGGGCAGTCACATAGTCACATCAGGTCAACAGAACCCCCCGCCCCAGCATACCCAACATCCCGCAAATAACACACAGACACCAGTGTTAGATTGGGAAAAGTTGCTGCATGTTTATTACATACAACGTTATGTAATCACGGTGGGTTATCTTACGGGCGATCCAAGGGCAGGCCGCATTCTCGCCACCTGCCCGCCTGATGAGCCAAGCAGCACAGTGGCGAACCACCCATCTGCTGCGCCATTATGGTAATCACACTACTCACGCCCCTTGCGGGGTGTATCTAGGCAAACCCCCGGTTGCACAGGCCCACAACCGCCCGAAGGACTACTGGGGCGCCGACACGGGTTCCTGGACCTCCCATGAGGTTCGAGGTTAGGCTCTGGCACCCCTATTTGCCTGCTGAAGTACACTGTTGCACCTCTCTGCTTCCGGATCGCCCTGTAACTCCGCCACAGCCCGGCCGGCGGCCACCGTCGCCGTCCGGGCCCCCCACCACTTCGCTACTTAGGGAAACCTGCAACCCTTGCTCTGCCGAGCTTGGTCAGTCCAATAGGAACAAGTCAAACCGACAGGAGAGAGTTGGACCCCTTCCACTTCAAAGTGACCTGATCCTGTCAACACATGCCTGACGAACCAAAGCCCCTCTGTCACTAATCTGCAGATTACCCCGGGGTCTATATGCCTTTACAGCATTAGAGTAGACCGACCCAGGTGCGTGGGATCCTACCCCCAGGTGAAGGACCAAGCGCTGCGGAGGGGCCCCCATTGCTGATAGCGCTTCCTGTAATCTGTACACTAGGAGATCCAGCGCACGCCACTGAGACCCAACCACACACCTACACAAAGCGTCAGCAGACTACACCCCGGTAAGTTTAAACTACTGCCGTAACGCTGTCCCCCGAATAATCAGTAAAAAGTGCTACTGATTAAAAGCTTGAGCTTCCATACTCAGAGTACAGGGGATCATTCTAGTGAAAATTACATATATTTTATAATAAATAACTTGTGTGGAGACCCTACATTTGATATCACAGGAATGCAATGGTAAAACACTGGCTTCGCAATGCCCTCGTGAGTTTGGCCTCAAGGCTGTTTAGTCCATGCTACGATAGGATAGCTTGACTAAAAGGTTGACATACAAACACCACCCTAAGGGATAGCTTTGACTGCTACAAGGTGCCCCGAGAGTTGGAGACTTCATCATCAAGCCAACTTCTCACATTGGGGAAAGGAGTGTTGGGTCACCAGATAGATCAGTGAGAACCCCCGAAAACTAAGCAGGGAAAAAGTGCGGGCCCCTCCCCCTTGAGCACCACAGAAGTAAGCCCAGACAGCAAATCTGTACATTGTATAAGTTAAGGTGCTCAAGAGAATTTACACACAGCAATTGAAGAGTGCCACAATAGCTGACAAGGCAATTCCAATAGCTTATTTACGCAAACTACACGCTGCACGTGACGCTGTACTGCCTCCAATAGGAGGATGTAAAGCGTCGCCTGCTGGAATATGTGCTTGGGGTTTTTAGCCGCTTGTATGCATCACTACCCTTAGTGCATGTCAGAGGGAGGATGCCCCACAATACTGCAGTGCAATCAGCTCGACTCCCGCCGTTGCAGAGCGGCTCCCTGGTACATCCGGCCCAGCTTAAAGGAGCATACTGCTACTGTGTGCCCTTTTCCAGGGTACGGAAGAGGGAATGTCGGGGTCAACGGACCCTGACAGCATTGGCTCAAGCACTGTAGACCCCACTTTCTGTGCTCAATACTTGATAGATGCAACTAACTCCCCCCGCCTGCTGCCCTGGCTAAAGCGCGGGTGGATATATCTGAACGGAAGCGACCAGGTATCAACTGTCCACTCCGCTACCTCGGGATAGCCCCATATGACAGACACTGCACTACATTCTGTGCATTGTGTGAACATGGTCACCATCGAGTATGAGCAGCGCCCCGTGAGGTATACTTGGCTACGTGGCCGCTGATGCACCAGAAAGGTGAGGCAGAAGAATAAATACTAGCAGTGTCCTTAACTGGCAGGGTGTGGCGTGGTATCATGACTTGCCGCTGCGTCCATATACGGATGCTTAAGCCAGATAATGACCAAAGCACTTTGGTGTGTGTGTGATTTAGTATCACCTCCTAACTCCACCACCTACCACTCTACCCAGGAACCTACCTCATCCCGGGCCTCCCAACTGAACTTCCAGTTCCCCTCCTATAAGGGCACTTACAATTACAATTAAAGCCCTTTCCGTTATTAGCAGAGGGCCTTTATATTACACAGGTTCTATTCTCCCTGACCCTGGAAGTGTCTACCCAAGCGTTCATGTGGTTAGCGAGTCCGCCATTAGATGCAGTATCATCCTCTAGCATCGTGTTTACTTCCGGTACTAGGCAAGAGCCACTTCCGGGTCAAGTCTGCGCTTAATCGGCATAAGGAGCACTGGCTGACGACAAGGCCCAGGAGGGTGACCTTCGACTAGCTGTGAGCTGACTCACATGACACCCAGTCATCCCCCGGGAGCTCGCGTCAAGTGAGAATGGGAATTATTACCATACAACAGGGCCGCACCAGATGGCATGCCTGGGGCTGAGAATTGTGACAGGTGAAGCAGAAGCAATTTAAACCCTTTCCTATGGAACACTTGGGGGAATCTGACTCGCTGGTGAAGGTTGTGTTGGATAGGCGAACAATACCAAAACCGGCATCCCTTCGACATGTATGTGTTCAGTACCAGCCTGTATTTTTGGCCCCTTGGTGAATGGATTCATGACCAAGCGAATACCATTTCCTATGGTTAAAAGGGAGGCAGACACCGAGCTTGGACAGCTCGTGTATGAACCTTTTGTGCTCTTCCCCCTACTCAGTGAAGGTGGGAACTATGTGCTTGCCTCTAGATGTAACGCGTAATGTTCAAGCGCTCTTCTACAGACTTGGCTCCGAGAAGGCGTTTACAAGGACAGGTCTTTACCCAGGAAATTGCAATTAAGTGTGTAGCCTCTTAATGAGTGCCTGCAAGGTAGCAAGTGGATAGTTGGCCCAGAATAAGCGCTGCAATATGTAACATGCCACTATTTACCCGGGCAAGGAAGGACCAACCCTGTGTTATGACTGTGCCAAATTAAACAGCGGTGCGCTCTGTTCAAAGGGACAGGTGCTCCGGTTATACCTTATACCTTCCGGCACATGCGCGTTACGCGCTCTGTCCAGAATGATCTAATTGGGCGCGACCCCAGGGCCCGAAACCAGGTTCTGGCACACGTCGGGGAGCGCGAGCTCAGCCCATAAGTAAGGAGCGCTAAAATGAGCAGTAATTCTTTACCAATTCAGGTATCTGCAAGGTACGTGATTTGGCCAAAGTCCAAAATTAAAGCAGCGCCAACTCAGCACGAACTAACTGATTTGCCCGAAAACCCTGTGCATGTGAACGCGCTTAGTCCAGCATCACCTAATTGGACGTGACCCTAGGCTCAGAACCTGGTTCTAGCACCCGCGTCGGAAGTGCGAGCTCGGCCCAGAAGAAGGAGCGCTTATGTGCAATCATTCATATCAAAGCAAGGCACATGCAAGGTAGATGGGTTGACCGAAGTCACTGCGTGTGAACGCGATCCTGCGACAAGAACCACTATTAAAGCAGCGCAAACTCAGCACAAGCAAATGATTTGGCCGAAATCACTGCAAGTGACGCGATCCTGCGACAAGAACCCTAATTAAGCAGCGCGAACTCAGCACAAACTAACTGATTTGACCGAAATCCCTGCATGTGCGCACTTAGTCCAGGATCACCTAATTGGACACGACCCTAGGCTCGAAACCTGGTTCTAGCACAGTGTCGGAAGTGTGAGCTCGGCCCAGAAGAGGAGCGCTTATGTGCAATAATTCATATCAATCCAAGGCACATGCAAGGTAGAAGGGTTGACCGAAGTCACTGTGTGTGAACGCGATCCTGCGACAAGAACCACTATTAAAGCAGCGCAAACTCAGCACAAACAAATGATTTGACCGAAATCACTGCAAGTGACGCGATCCTGCGACAAGAAACCTAATTAAGCAGCGCGAAATCAGCACAAACTAATTGAGTTGACCGAAATCACTGCAAGTGACGCGATCCTGCGACAAGAAACCTAATTAAGCAGCGCGAAATCAGCACAAACTAATCGATTTGACCCACATCACTGCATGTGAATGCGATCCTGGGACAGGAAACCACTATTTCAGCTGCACCCTAGTTATCCAGCACGCACTCAACACTAACGAAGTTATTAAGCCAAAATCCCTGCCTGTGAAAGCAACCCATAGGCTGGAAACCACTAGACATCCAGCGCCAACTCAACCCGAAAGAATGGGTCAAGTCATGAGTAGGGGTATCACTACCCATGATCACCTTGCGACCTAAAAGAACGGGCGGCTGATATCGAGAAACCAACACCAGGAGGCACACAAACATATTAATGGGATGAGCCTCTCCCCAGGCATGGAGGTATTACGTGCTTAGCATTCTGCAATTTGCATATATATACAGCGCGAATTAGAAAGAGGGTCTTGGAGCGCTTTTGCCTGAGCAAAGATGCCTACACATTCCGACACGTGAAAAGTGTATGCTCTATTCCTACGTTTCCCCTAGCACTAATGCTGCGTGTTGGTCACTAACATGCTTCTGCCGACACCCAGGATAGAACCGAGAACCTATAACTCTTTAGTCTAACGCTCTCTGAACTAAGATAATTCGGGCACTTGTATTTGCCTGCCCGCTATAGTCTTATTTATCTAGCACGGCGCGGCCTGGAGGTCCTGGCGCGCTTCTTGAGCGCCGGTTGCCTACACCTTCAGGCACGGGCGAAACGTGAATATATTGATTTCCCGCTTACTTTTACGTATTCGTTCGATAAGTGTTGAACGTCTTCAACTGACCCCGAGACGAACAACCTTTAGCCCGTCATTCGTGCTATAAGAATTGAGCTGTTTCTTGCACCATGCTTTGGATCTAAGTATCCCCCACTTGTTGGTCACGTAGCGTGACGCGACCCGCGCTTACCTGAGCACCGGTTGCAACCAATCAGGCACGGGGTAGGGGTTCCAGTGCTTGGCGCTGCCCAAGGCACTAAACTCACATCTGCCCACTGCCATGGGCTTCTGCACGGGCCCCCCTTACCCGCAGGGGCAAAGGAAGCCACTACAGGGGCATGCTTTAATTGCAGTATTATCCTTCTACCTGTGTTTGGTATTAGTGAGTAACATGTGCCCGTCACTTTCTCTTGTAACACACTGTTTGCTACCTCTTTTATTTTGTTGACCTGTGCCCTCAAACTCCGCCGGGATCACGGGTGGTTATCCAAACACGAGCATCGTGTTTACATTAAACAACTATAGCGCAAACCTGACCCGAAGGTATCGGAGCGCATAACTGAGTACCATATTTACATGACCCATTCCGGCACGGGGAGTTGAGTGATTAGCCCCGAATCACTGGTTATGGACGCCACCTCGAGACTTGAACCCTGGTCTCATGCACCAGGTCGGCAGCCCTACCAGTGAAAGCACGCTCGGCTGTCCCCGCTAAATATGGCATACCCCACAATTGGCCTGTCAAGCTGCTGACCAGGTACGTGTGCCCCAGGGTCTAAGCGCCATGCCCGTCCAGCATGCGCCGACCACAAACGGCCAGTAGAGGCCAGCGCACCATTTGAAAGTGATCAAGCAACGCGCCGCCCATGCGGGTGTTAAACCTCCCGCCGTGCTAGCGCTCCGCTGCTCATTGTCCCGAGCTGTGACCCGGTGCATACCCCCCGCTCGCGCCGGTGGAAGGAGGGTGTCTGTCCTCCATATCCCCTCGGAACTCCGCACGGCATTGTCGGTACCAGAAATGAGGGCATATTCCCCCCCCCCCCCCTCGAGGAAAACTCAGCCCCGAGCAATATGCCAAATGGCTCGCGATTACAAACTGCACTGCGTCCTGATAGCTACGGGTACCGCCGAGGCTCGCGAGTACCCATTTTGGGATATCCACACCTCTCCGCCTACCCGGGGTGGGGGAAGGTGGCCCACGAAGAGTGGGCGGCCTGTGAGACAGGCAAACACTGCCCGCTTTAACCGCTCCAGGCGGGTACAGTCTCCCATATCACCATAATGGGGCGATTCCTACGTTATGAGCAAGGCTGAAATGTGTCTAGCCCGCTGAGCTAATCCCAGGGTATAGTACGCAAGCCCCACTACGAACCTCCTTCTCATCGCCCTTGACCTAATGCCTCACCACTGACCCCCACCGCGCGGGCCCAGCATCTGGCCACCCCGGGAGGCCTGACAAATAACCCCCGGGACCGATTCCACCCGAGCAGTGGCTAGCATGGTGGAAACCAGGGGGGGGTGGGAGGTATCGCCAGCCATGGCGCTGCACTGCGCCCGACCGCACGACGGCGTCCCAGACTCCCAGTCAACAGGGGACTGCCAGACTCCTGGCCTCACACGGAGCCCACGGACGCCTGAATACTAATGCGGGCTTGTCTAGATTCGGGCGCCATTTTCAAACATTCCTGGCTCCGTGTGAAAAGCGAGGCCTCCAACAGCACTGTGGTCCAAACCACCCAATTTGCTTTACATGGTGCTGGGAAGACGCTAGGGTACTAGTGCGGGCATACTTTAAATTGGCCTAGACCCCCGGAGAGTCGAGCACAGATAACCGACGGCCCGCAGCCCTGCAACACTGGCCCTGCGCTAGGGCTAATGAGCGGAGCTATCCCTTTAGCTATCCAGGGCGGGGGGGGGAGGGGAGAAATCGGATGCCACACGCGACCCCCCGCGACCGACAGTGAGGCGGCTCACAAGAGCCCTGGAGAGTGGACGGGCCGCCCAAGCCTGCCCTCCACCCCGTGCGACCGGTGAAGTCGGCCGGCCGTGCCCCAGTTACCCCCACCTCCACAGCGGCCCGCCTAGCCCTGCTCAACGTCTAAGGAGAGGGAGTAGGCGTAGGGGGGGGTACAACCCGTAGGAACACTCACCGCAGAAGGTAGCCCCAAAAGTGTCCCGATGTACGACGCACGACGTCCGGAGCGGCAAAGAGGCCACTACAATGGCGAGGGGGAGATATATACCCCTCACCCTGCCTGCCGCCCCGGACGCGCGTCACCGTCCCGCCCACCCTCCTGCCGGGCATCGCCTGCCCGGGGGAGGAGTGGGTGACCATAAGAAAGGGGCGGGGGCAGCCCTCTGGGACTAAGGGCCCGCCCTCCTGATGGCCACCGGGTGGCCTCGGGCAGCCGCAGAGACGGGAAATGCAAACAAGCGGCGGAAAGTAGGAACACCAAACTCCCTGTGTTCGTTCTGCCTCAATCTCCGTGTTCAACATTTTTACTCTGCTTACTCCCAGCCAGGCAGTGAGTAATTCAGTCCAGCGGTCACTAGGGGAAAGGTCGCACACGTGAGGTCAAACAAGACAAAGCTGCAATCTTCTAGAAAACTTTGACAGGCCTTACAAATAACTAGCTGCTAATTCATTCCCTCTCTGTTGACTGGCTCTGCTGAAGTGCTGCATCCACTTTTGCCAAGAATCACACTTTTGCATGTCACATTGGAATCCGCGGCCTAGGTTTGTTTGTTTTACAGAGAGGTTTCTTGCAAATTTTACCATTTGTATGGTAGCGATTATAATCACTCGATGCCAAAATAGATTGCCTCGTTAATTTGGAAAAGTCCCTTCTCGTTCTTGTGTTTTCTTTCACACATGAAGACAACGTGTTAAGCAAGCCGTGTCTCTGCCAGCCAGTAAGTAGATCAGTCCAAGACCATCCCTATCTGGGTGGTAGCGCTCTCACTGTCCCCTTCTCAAGTTTGTGGGTGGCAGAATGGGAAGTGTCCTATGGCTTTCCTCTGTAAGAAATTGAAATGCAGACCCTGAGTACAAATCCAACCAGTACAGGTACAGGATGTCTATTGCACTTCAGATCTGCAGTGAAAATGTTCTGTTCCAGGTACTATGCCAGGTTGCTGCTGATCTAACACACTTTTCTTGAACTTTTCAAAAGCAACAGCAAAATTGCCAGATTCATTAAAACTCATCAGTCCGAAGTCAGTAAAACCAGTGGCTCAGTAATTTTTAAAAGTTGAGAATGAACTTGATAAAGTGTTGAAGCAAGATGTCATCAAACCTGTTAGTGACCTCACACACTGTCTCTCTCATCATTCTACTGCTTAATCATCATCCAGGGCATTAATTTTTTAACCTTTGTGGACAGGCACCATCCCAATCTTACAATCCTGAGTAGGCCTGGCTGGTGAACTGCGATCCGTTCACGGAGTTTGCAGAGTTTTCTGCACTCTGCACACCGCGGAGCTCGCGGAGTCCAAAAAAACTCTGCTTCTCGACGTACAGCTGAGTTTTTTCGCCGCAAGTTCGCGAGCGCGAGAGATGCCGCTCGGGTAGAATTTCTACCCAAGCGGCAGGAATACCAGCAAAAACTGCAGTTCCACGTAGCAAGACTCCGTGAACTACACCCAGGGCTAATCCAGAGAGAAACATCTTGCATCTGCATGATACGCCAACTGGATATTGCCAGATTCTTTTCATATTTAATAAATCATACTATCAGCTGGAGTTGAAAGAGAGCTGTTGGTATATCACTGTGTTTGTCACACACAACCACTTTCCTTGGCAGCTGAAGTTTTCCAGGAATATATCCACAAATCAATTCACAGTATCCCCAGCTGTTTGTTACAGTTATGACCATTGTATGTGCCAAACCCTACGGGATTCCAAACGGACCCTTAATGAGGATAGCTGGCATTCTGACTAAATGCCCTCTTAGTTTTATGGCCACATTGCCTCTCAGTAAGGCATGCATCCTCAGGAACAGATAACTCCTAATCAGAGTTAAAATGGTCGGATTGCCTATATGAAGAGGGTTAGGATCTTCATTGTTGGAGACTTGATATTGGATAACCCTGAAAACATTCAGTAATTTGGCAAGTGAATATGGCCTGCACCTCTCTCCATGGTGGAAATACAGACCACTTTCTCACCGTATTCGTTCAAAATTTAAAAATGTGCCAGACTGTGTTCATACTACTCTTAAGTCTGATTCATGCCTATCTACAGATATGGGGAATATGCTGTGGTATGATCTCCAGTCTATCTACAGCATACTCCTATATTCTTCTTTTTCCTTGGTTATAGCAGGAAACCTGTCCATAATAATAGACTGAAGATGAATTGTCAGAGTTGCTGATGTGTCATAACACCAGTTCACTAAAGACCAGACTAAAATACAGCTATTTTAAATGAGTGGTGCCGGAGCGGGGAGTCTTGTATCTTAATTGTTGGGGTATAATGAGAAGAAAACTGCCATTGGTCGTATTCGTATGAACCTTTGTTAGTCAACAGGGAGAGATAAGGAGCTATTGTTTACACCAACTACTATGAACAGTGAAGTCCAGTTGGGGGTTCAGATGAATCAACAAAAAGTGTGAGATTAAAGGGTTTATTAACAATTTAATTCAACATCAGTCATGAATTCAGTAAGTATTAATATTTAGCTATCATTATTACATATTCAAATAATCCATAAGTCGATATTTCAAATCAAGATAAAATACCACATTAGTAAGAATTAGAAATAGGATAGATAAACTGCAAGAAATGTGTTCCATAAAGGAAAATCCCTAATTCTTATTAATAAAGATTGGGCATAAAAAGGGTTTTTATTTTAGCAAACAAGATAAGGTGTCAGTCCAGAAAATCCAAATGAAGGGTTCTGATGAGAGAATAAGAATGCTTAAGCATGAAGCTTCAGCACTAAAGCAGTGGAAATGTCTAAAGATTGAAAACGAATTCTGAGCTTTGAGTCAGTAGATATCTCGAAAGTCTATCTACTAAGTTCTGCATCAAGCTGTCCGCACCTAGTTTAAGGTCTCTGGAGCACGGGCTCAGAAAAGAAAAGTGTTCTTTCTCATGGAAGGGCTCCAACTAATCTAAGCAACACACAATATTCACATTTCCTCGCTCCCCTGAACCAGTCATTCATTGGCGAACAATGGGAACGGGTAAACTCCCCAGTTTCTCACGTCTTCACAATGAGCTTTGCAATGATGTCCTTGGTTTGTTACTTTAAACAGATCTTGTGGTTCAGGCAGTTCTTTCCACGAGTCGCGTTTCCTGCCATCTTCTCTCCTCCCGGTGAGAACTTCACTATTGTCTAATACATAACAAATGCCTATTCAATAGCTAGCAGATGGCTTCTTTAAAATGACAGCATCTGTAGTGGAAAGAGAAAATGATCTTGTGCAAAACAAGTTTAAAAGCAAAAAAGGCCTCTAAATCTGAACATGTAAAGTCGGCATTTAAAATCACATTAGTAGTTAGACTAACTCAAGTATGTTGCTTCATATGTGTGCTTATAATGCCGAAATATAATTATCTAATGCAAATCTTGTGTTTATTATACGTGTGTAATTAAACATTGAAATCAGCAGTTTTGAGTTCAATGCATTGAATTTGGAAATTAGCTCTATCCGTGATATTCGTCCCTGCACCGATCCACATCTGCCAGTCTTAGCTGGATCTCCTGCCCTTGGAAGTGTGGGCAAGCAGAGTTGGCACATGGTACATATTCTGTGGTCATGCATGGCCTTGTTGCAGTATTGGTTTTGGATCATATCGACAATGGGGAGCGCAATAGGAGAGACCGTTACATTCACTGCCTGCTAGTCCTGTTGCACAACACGTAATATTCCAGATATGAATGCACACAAGACAGGAACGATCTTCATGCCATTGGCAGAAGCAAAAATTTGCATTTTGAGGAAATTGAGGAGACCTCTTTGCTACCTCACTTAAAGTGGTTTGCAGAAATGTTGCTAAGCGAACACAAATGCAATATATCTATACGATAACCAAATGTTTATCTTCCAAATGATATGACAAACCTTACATGAGAGTCCCCATGCTTTATTGGGAATCCTACTGGAAGACCCATTCCTTGCACCCTATATCTTCAGGATGCAGCTGATTTCATTGTTACTTTAGCGCAGTGTTTGAGTATAGTATGCATATACTAGACTCAAACACTGGCCTAAACTGTGCCCTAGTACACCTGAACAGATTAGATTACTTGTTAGAAATTGGGTTTCTGGTTGGCAGAGGTATGTACCCTGTCCAAGCAGGGACCACAATCCTAGTCAGGGCAAGTCTAGTACACACTAAAAGTTTACCTGTGCTCACCGTCTGGTATCTTGGCACAGAGCAGTCAGGCTAAACTAAAGAGGCAATGTGTAAAGTATTTGTGCACACAGTAACACGGTGAAAACACCACAAACGTACTCCACACCAGTTTAGAAAAATAGCCAATATTTATTTGAGTAAAACAAGACCAAAACGATAAACGTCCAACATACACAAGTCAAGATATGAATCTTGCAAGATTGAATTAAAAGGCAGTGCTTAGAAATCAATAGCTCCAACTAGGGCTATCAGGTCATGCTTGACTGTGGAAATCCAAAAGTGCAGTCCAACCACGATAGAGTGCAGACCGGATAGAGGAGTCACGCAGACCCGCTGACAGTACCTTGGATGCGTCGATGCTCAGGTACGATGCGTAGAAAATTGGAGGTGATGCATCTCTGTTGCAGGCGATGCGTTGTTTCTGAAATCTGGCAAAGTCGTTGTCAAGCAATGTGCGTCAGTTCCGAGGTCGAACCGATTGGTTGAAGGCAATATGTCTGCGCAAAGCCGCACAGGGTCAGGGATGCGTCAGAGTCTGGGACGGGGCGTCGCAGACATCAGCGTTGCGTTGTGCAAGACTCGCGCAGCAGCGTTTTTTCAGAGGCGCTGCGTCTGCAAAGTCTGGCTGTGTTGCAAGTTGAGGTTGTTGCATTGCACACTCGGCGAGCGGTGTGCACAGCTTCAGCACAGGCAGCAGCAATGCACCGATTTCACAGGGAATGCACTGGTTCCGAATGACTCTTCAGTGTCGATGTGTTGTTTGACAGAGCAGGACTCTCAGAAAAAGAGCCCGGGTGCTGGTAGTAAGATGCATGTGAAGTCTTTGATACTTCTGACAAATCAGGAACATGAGGCAAGTCCAAAGAAAACCCGGTAAACATTGAGAGATGCAGGACGTAGAGAGTAAAGTCCAGTCCTCTCACTCCCAGGTAAGAGGCAGCAGCCAGCAGGCCAACAAAGCAAAGCATGCAAAGTGGCAGTCCCTCCTGGTAGCACAACAGCTATTCTTCCTGGCAGAGTGCCCTCCGTTCAGTAAGTGTTCTGAGTATATGCGGTCAGAGGAAGAGTACGTATATAAATTTTAGCCTTTGAAGTGAAGAGATTTCAATGAAAGATCTTTGTAGTTTACAATACCCTGCCCTTCCTGGCCCTGGCTCCAGACACACTACATGGGGGTATGTAGCTCTTTGTGTGGGGACAGGCACAGCTCTGTTCAGGTGCAAGTGTCAGCTCCCCCCTCTCACGCTAGCTCAGGAAGACACATCAGCCTGGTGATGGGCCATCAGGATATGCAGGGCACATCTCCGCTCCCTTTGTGTGTTACTGTCTAGAGGGAATGTATAAAGCCCAGCTGTCACCCAACCCAGTCATGTGTTCTAGGGACAGATAGAGGTACAGAAACATTGAAGAAAGAAAATTGCAACTTTCTAAAAGAGGCATTTTCAGACCAGCAATTTAAAAACCAGCTTCACTCAAAGATGTGTTTTTAAATTGTGAGTCCAGAGACACCAAACTTACTCTTCCTACATTTTCCCACTTGGAAGTTACACTTGTAAAGTGTTCCATTGGATAGCATTGGAGCTGCCTTGTGAGAGACTAACCTTGCTGTAGTGAAAAACTAAGTTAGCAGTTTTCTCTACCAAGACATGTAAAACTCCAGAGTACATGTCCTACCTTTTAAATACACTGTGCCCTGCCCATGGGCTGCTGAGGCCCTACCTTAGGGTGACTTCTATGTGATAAAAGGGAAGGTTTGGGCCTGGCAAGTAGGTGAGCTTCAACACAAACAAATCCTTGGGTCTAAACTTGAAAATGTAAGCATGTAGAGTGACAGACTAGAATCTCACGCTATCTCCTTGTGGGAGAAATACCTTTCAGGACGAATACCCTCACCCATCAGAGGTGGCATGCTTCATCATTTGGGTAAATGTAAATTGATACTTGTATAGCGCACTACTCACCCGCAAGGGTCTCAAGGCGCTTGTACGAATACCGCTGTGGAACCCGTCCTGGCTTTCCCTGTGAGGCGTCCACTCCTGGGCACCCCCAGGGTGAAGGCCGGGCATCCTTGGCGTTGTGGGGGCCGTTGTGGAGATTAAGCAAGCTATTGCCCAGAGTTGCAGAGTGGGACTCCATGATTAGAATAGGCACCGAGGCGAGAATTATCAGGTCCGTGGAATATTTGAGCCCAAGACCCGCCGAGGCAGGGAATTGAACCCTGGTCCTGGGCTAGACCTCTGCATCAGGGTCTGCCGCTCTAACCATTGAGCCACACTATCTCCTCTTAGTGGGAAAACCTAGTCCCACTAAGGGCTACAACTTCTTCTCTGAGAAGGAGCTCAGGGATGTTTTTGGTATTCCTACATTATCACAGATATACTAAATCCCACAGATGAGAACGGCTGGGAGAGAAGTGGTGAGGATTCAGCGCAAAAAAAGTATAACAAAGTGAGGTAGTGATGTTAAAACTGCCTAGTCAGAACAAAAATATTATTTAATAGCTTGCTTCTACTGACTCGATTAAAAGACCGTGCAAAAGCAGTATAGATTGAAACTGCTTAATGTTAGACAAAAAGGTCTACATGTTTCAGCCAAGTCGATCCAAAAGGTATCCAGGCTTTCGTCAGGACCTAAAAAGATTGATGCTGCCAGTGAGAAAAAGTAATAAGTGCTGTGATAGCAAACCAGTAATCCTTTCTTTTTTACGTATTTTAGTGTTTGCACCCAAAGTTCATGGACAAGTTGCCTCACCTCAACCTGGCGACAGCTCAGGGAACGGGGCCCTGCTCTATCCGTCGGTACCCCGTCTCGGTAATTGAACTGCAGTCGCAGACGTGTTACCTAGACGGGGTACTGATGGATAGAACGGGCCCCTTTCACTGAGCTGTCGTTAGCTATATAGTCATGGTTAGAACCTTTGTTCCCAGCTTGTTTCCCTGGATAAAGGATGACCATCCACTGCTTTATAGGTTCTGATGAAGGTGCTGTAGAGAAAGTGTAATCTACCGAAATGTGCTTTGACCATATCCTGTAGAGACCCTAGGCCAAGACGCAGGAATGGAAGAGTAAATGAGAAGTGTATTGAGCCAAATTGTATAAAACAAACTTCTTTCTGTGGTTTTTGGTAGAGTAAATGAGAAGAGTGTGGATGAATGTAGTTTGGGATGGGTGATGGGGATTCTAGTGGAGTGGTGAGCTATTATATTGATATACTGCACAGATTTTTTTGCACCATACAGTCAGGTTGACTGAATTGCATTGGTTTCTAGCGGAACATTTTGGTTGGAACATGGCTGATAATCTAGCGAAATTAATTCAGCAGGTAGCATAAACTTTGAGTACATGATTATACATGTGCACATGTAACTTTGAAAATAAATGCAAAACGTGAATAAACTGAAGCATGATTACATGTATATATTGAACAGTAGTGCACTCCTATATAAATCTCTAGACCCTACAGTGACTATTGTCCCCACAGTTCATTAGTCCATTTAAATGCTTCACACTCGCTAATGAAATCAGAACACACAGTGAGGATAATTTCGTATATGATTGCAAAATTGTGACAAAGAGTGGACCCTACATTTTACTGCTCCACTTGTGAGCAACTGCCTCCACTGTAGCTCCCATGCTACAAAGTTGGTTGGCATCACCAGAAGAAGCTCACTATTTAATCAGTAACAGTCCTCACCAGTTCTGTTCTTGTAAACAAAGAAATAGGACTTTGATAAGAATGGTTGAGTTGTTAAGCTGTTTGCCCAGTTGCAAAAACTATAGAAACCATATATTATCAAAGTGGGAATTGTAAGTCTTGCTAGATACCTGCTCAGCCTGTGACTTGAAAGATGCCCTCACAAGCCCCCTCGTCTCTTCAAAAGACCTTAGTAGAGCAGTCAACACCTACCTCAAATGAAGCGGTGTGAAACTTGATACTAAGGTCCAATCAAGAGTATTTTGCAAAGTGGACTCCTTTTTAACAGTTAAATAGATGTGTAAAATAATAATTAGTGCCAAACAAAATAAATAATTGAGTTCACTAGAACAAGAAGCTGTCACCAATGAAAAGAAGCAACACCACTTGGTACCCAGACTCTTCTCAAAATATATTTTTCACGATTGCTTTGCTTGTCATGAACTAGAAATGTGATGGTAATTCTGCTGCTACCAGTGATACCGTCTAATATACTGTTTGTAATCACTAGCTGATCACTAGCTGATCGCAATGCTTTGAAAACTGCAAAAGACCAATAAATACAAGTATCAACATTGGATCCCAGTGTCATACTAAGAATACATTGCTCACATTCCCGACCACTGTTCTGTTCAAAATTCCAATTGAGAATAATGAGAATAGTGATCTTCCTGACAATGATTGTACCATCTAATATAGTATTCATAAACGTAAGTTGTTTTTAGTCCTTTGGGAAACTACAAGAAAACTGGCATTGTGCAGCACCACATTTAAAGAAGCTCATTCTGCCTCCATGCATTCTGGGCAGCATTTGACGGGGTGAGAATCTGATTTATGTTCACAGTACTTGGCACTTGTGCAGCATTCCAATGTCCTGGATTTCAAGTAAACTCTTTTAGTTAGGAATTCCAACCCATCAGGGTAGAGCAAATTTTCTCTCTTCAAGCCGGAAGCTGGTTAGAGCAGACTTGCCCTTTTCCCAAGATATATTGTAAGGGCTAGTGCCCATGTGATACCAAGCAAGTACAATCTCAAGGTGTCTGCTCAGGCGGGAAGCGTGTATTTCATCCAGACAGATCCTGACGAAAAAGATAAAGTAAGGGATGGGTTTAACCTTCTTGTTCCTCTATGGTCAGTCATTTTCCGTCTTTCTTTCAAAAAGATGAAGGGGCAGTGAAGGTGATTGCTCTAATTTATCTCTTATCCTTCATTCTGATCTTTGTGTTCCTTATTGCATTCCAGATAAGGCTTCTGAACATAAGGACAAAAGGCTAACTGTTACCAGATTTCACTGGGCTTCATACACACAGTGACAGAGGGACTTTGAGCATAATCTCTGGATGCAGACATTTCACCTTTTTCACTCCAGAACTACAGGACTTGCTGCTACCAGCCAGTAACTGAAATCAAGATGTTTGCAGAGTAGGTATGATGTAAACTGTTGAAATTATGGCTCGGAGACCCTGTTTAGGATTTCCTCCTTCTTATGGCACACTAAAGGTGACCCAAGAGAGCACTATATCTGTATCTCTGGGTCTTAAGTTTAGGCACTCTTCCAACTAATGATTCAAAATGAAAGCATTCAAGAGGAACATCAGTGACAATGTAAAAATCCAGGGGGATGCAGCTGCTTGTGCGGTACGCAGGGAACTTGCTAGGTAGAAGGCAGAGGGAAGTAGTTAAGATTAAGTGTATGAAATTTTAGGAGCTAGTGCAACTAAAGACCATGACATATGTATACCTCCTGCATTGACTGGAAGGTGTTGTGGCCATTTTCTCTGCCATGCACAAGTGTCAGTGGAGGCCGGAGATAGTGGAGACCAGTCCCACTATATAAAATGGAGAACAATCTACAAGTGTTTTTCCATTCAAGTCTCTGAATGCACTAGAGATAAATAAAGGCTGATTTGTTCATACTAATTCGGGCACACTCCCTACCCTGTGGGTGAAATGTACTCTGTTGCTGCCTCAAAATGCACATTTGTACAGTTAATCAATCAGGATTTATAAAGCGTGGGAAATCACCCGTGAGGCTCTCAAGGCGCTGGAGTTACTAGCTGCTTTGCCGTGCTCTGTTTATTTCAACAGCCAGGTCTTGAGTCCTCACCAAGATATCGGGAAAAGTCCTTCCAGGCTTTGGCTTCCAAGTGAGAGAAAGAGCAACCTCCACTGTCGGCTCGGTGGTTCTGGTGGGCGCCTACAAGGAAGAGGGAGGCGGATAACAGGTATCTGGTCCGTTGGTGGGAAGTCATTAGTTTGTTGTTGTATGCTGGTCTTTTGTTGTGCAGGTTACTACATAATGCTTTGGCACTTGTGAACATAAGCAGCGTTTTTGTTTCAATTGGATAAATACGTTTGTTGTATCCACACTATTTTCATGTTTAAAATATTTATACTGCAATACGAACATTTTAGAAATGAAAGTATCAGGAAATAAAATGCTATAAATCAAACTATCACTTACTTCCAACCCAAATCAATAAATGCTTTAAAGATTTTGTATTCTTTTTTCCATAAATTCCAGGATTCGGGCACCCAGTTCCCATATCTGATGATGGAAAAGTATTTTGCCTTTTGTACTTGATTTTGGGAATTCCATTCTCTTTGTTTGTGCTCTCCATCACATCTCAGAATCTGCTGATCCTGATGCACGACAAGCCAATACGCTACATACGGATTCACTTTGGATTTTCCAACATTATGGTTACTCTTCTCCATGGAGTTGCTTTCATCAGTCTTGTGGCATGCCTATTTTTGTTCATCCCGGCATGTGTCTTCAGTCTGATTGAAGGAAACTGGAGCTATCTGGATGCTTTATATTTTTGTTTCATTTCACTCACTACCATTGGATTAGGAGACTATGTCCCTGGAGAACAAGCAAGCCAAAGACTGTCTGCACTATATAAAGTATGTGTGGCTGGTAGGTAACATTATTTTTAAATGCACCATATTATAAAATGTCTGCTTGTCAACATATTTTTTCTTTGTCGTGCATTGTTTAAGGAAACCAATCACTTTTAAAGTATAGAGATTTTTTGGGCTACATAGAGCCAAAAAATAATCTACAGAATAAAAGCTATAACGAATTGATAAATAAGTAGTGTTAAGCACATACAATTCATTTATGGTTAAAATAGAATTTGAAATATGGAATAGCCATAAAACACATGATATTGAAATATAAACAAATATTAGTTAAATTGGAATTTGAGTCATTTAAAAGATATTTGGATTTCATTCTCCAGTCATCGACGAAATAGTGAGATGGGGCAAAAACTGAAGGTCTTGTGCTAATTGATTGAAGAATTCGAAAATAAATAGTTTATAATGACCTTATTTTGGAAGTACATAATTAGCCACTTGGGTCAGTGATAAAGGGGACAAAAAAGTAAAACGTGTGTCGGTTTCCTTGGGGTTGAACAAACAGTTTGCAGTGTTTCCTGGGACCATTTTGAAGTGGACACAGCCTGAGGTAATTTACCCAATCTAAACTCTTAGCTATTTGCGGTTACATTTCATCTTAAAATCCTTCAAACAAAGGTCTATTTTTGATAGACAAAAATGCTTCAATAGTACCATAAGTTGGGGATATTAATTGAGTAACTGAAGAAAAATCTGCATGAAGGCTTTACTAAGTTTTTTGAAGCAGAGTTTTGAGTAAATCTGCCCATTTTGAAAACTTCCAGTGTACTATTTTAGGCTTTAAGATGACGTTCTACTGTCTGCGAGCTTACACCAGGAGAGTAGTAGACGTGTAGGTGAACACCTGTTAATTTGCAAACTCCTTTGGAGTATCAGGATGGTTCGTCCACCACAACAAAGTATTCTGTTTTGTGGGATGTAGATGTGGTTCTCCAATTTTAAGGACTTGCCCTGCAAATGAGGACCGCATGAGGAAACAACTATTGTTAGACCCGGGATCCCTGGTTGGCTGAGGTAGGTACCTTAGGCCAAATAGGGACCCGCGGTTCCACGTCAGGGAAAGGAAGGTCACCTCTTGATAGCCCTGCTCACCCCCTTGGTAGCTTGGCACGAGCAGCCAGGCTCATCTTCAAGGCAAATGTGTAAAGTATTTGCAACCACGCTCGCAGAAACCCAATGATGACACCACAAATAGACTCCACACGAGTTTTATAAATAAGAGTATACATTTTATGTAAAAAAGATATTCCATAAGACCACACAATATAAATCCAACATATGAGTATGTGTACTATTTCTCCTGGCAGTTTGTTAGGCCAGCCAGCCGTTGTAAATTCTGGCAATATTAATGAGCTGTTCTAAACATTCCCCTGTAATCCTAATACCATTTTATACAGTTCGTAATGCTAGAATCAGACACTTTTGCAATGTAACAATAATGCAATGCGTAACGCAGCAATTGGACAGTTTGCAATGTACAAAAATGCAATGCGTAACGCAGCAAACAGACAAAGGTGCAATGTAAAAATAATGCGATGTGTAATATAACCACCAAGCACGTCCTTGTACAGAGATAAGGAAATGCATAATACACTAATCAGGTAGTCCATTATGCAAGAATAATGCAAGGCCTAATACGCTAATCAGGTAGTTCGTTATGCAGAAACAATTCAATGCGTCACACGGCAATCAGGTAGTTCTTTATACAGAAATAATGCCATGCGTCATACACTAATCGGGTAGTTCGTTTTGCAGAAATAATGCAATGTGTAATACGCTAATCAGGTCCTCCGTAATGCAGAAATGATGCAATGTGTAATACGACAGTAAGGTACCCCATTATGCAGAAATGGAATAATGCGTAATACACTCCGGCACCGATCACGTTGCCTTAGGTGGTCTCTGCGCCACTCCGTCTGACTCTTAGTCAGCCTCTGTCAACAGTTGCCCCCAACACGGGTATTGTGTAATCAAAAAGTGCAGCTATGCACTCCAGCCCCGATACTGCCACTCCCTTGGTAATACGGGCCGCGAAGCAGAGGCTCGCGCTGCCGCAACGAGAGAGAGGCCGAGAGCGTCTCCCTCCGAGCCCGCACACCACCCCAGGAGTCGACACACGTTACCTGGGGGGGCGCAAACTCATTCTCCTCTCCTCGTCCAGTGGCTGGGCCTCCGATGCAATCTTTGTGAATTGGCAACGGCAGGCTCGGGCCGGCGACCCAGCTCCTCCAGGGCTGCCGATCCAGGCCGCTACTGCTACGAAGATCCCAAGCTGCCACAGGACACACACACACACACAACGTCGCTGAGACTCCCTTGAGCTTCCAGTGCACGATCACCGGGCACTCCACATAAAGGTCTCAGTCTGCACGAAGATCTCGCTTTAACTCCGGTTGCATGTTAAAGGCAATCCTCACAAAGGTCTCACGGTGCACAGAGTACACGCACAAAGTGTTGATGAGACTCACTTGGACTCCAGTGCACATGATAACTGGACAATCCTCATAAAGGGTTCAGGCTGCAAAAGGCACACGCACTTCACCTCTCCATCTTAAGCCTTTGGGAAAATAGGCTGAAAAACATATTACACAGCCTTCCCATTCTATTCTATGGGCAAGATGGCCTTTCAACAGTGAAAAACGAAATAGAGATTATTTCACTGTCAGGACATAGTACACACCTTAGTACATGTCCTCCCTTTCTCGCGCACTGCACCCTGCCCAGGGGGTACCCTGGACCTACCATAGGTGTGTCTGATGTGCATAGAAAGGCAAGGGTAAGATCTGGCAAGTGGGTGCACTTGTCAGAACAACATGGCAGTTTAATACACTGCGCGCAGGCACTGCAATGGCAGACCTGAGTTCCCTTTTTAAGGCTACTTGTGTGGGTGGCACAATTAGTGCTGCAAGCCCACTAGTAGCATTTGCATTACCAGCCCTGGCACACAAAGTGCACTTTACTAGGGACTTTACTAGTAAGGCAAACATACCAATCATGGACAACCAATTACCATTATACTTTATACAGGGAACACTTGCACTTTGACACTGTTTAGCAGTGGCAAAGTGTCCAAAGCATCTAAGTTGGCAACACCATGTCAGAAAAAAGGTCTGGGGGAAAGCAAAAAGTTTAGGGAACTTTAGAAAAAAAGGGCCAAGTCCTACAACTATCAGTTAAATTGACCCTGCTTCAATGCCTCATTTTTTGTAGGTGAGTTTCCGACATGAACGTTTTGGAGATCACTGGTAGAGTATTTGCTCCATCTGGAGTTTCTTTTCGGATATCCAAATGGACTTAAAGGGACCCTCTTTGTTTGACTTATCCAGCTTTTCCTGATAATCACAACTTGTGTGTTGAGGATTGTACCCGTGAATATCGCAGAGGCCTAGTGGCCAACTACTTATTTCTCTCCAGATACCTTTTCGTTCTCCAGTAGCCTTAGCAACGCTGGTTGGTTGGCAAATGGTGGTTGGCTGAAGCAGGAATCGATGTGGCCAGTTTTGGAACAAATTCAGTCCCAGGTGCTGTGGCGCCAAAGGCTTTTTCCACATGGTCTCGGTTAGAGGACATTATGGCAGCGGTGGATTAGTCATCTAATTCCACTTGTAAGGTGTTTTATCACAAATCAATTGTAAATGTCGCTTTGTTGGTGGTGGCACAACTTTAAACCAGCATACTTTGATGTCTCCAGTCCTGACGTAGAATAAAAACATTCTAGCTATCGTGTCAAGAAATTTAACTTCTATTAAGGACACGGAGGCAAGGATTATCCCACCCAAGGATAGGTTAATAATCTGTATTGTAGAGATTATTGTTGGTATTGTTTACCATGCTGATTATCTATCTGATATTATGTTGTATTTTAAACCACCCTTTGGTTTCAGCTTTCTCTCTGGCGAGATATGGTTTTGCGACTGTTTTTCTTGTCAGCAGGTTCAGAGAGCAAAGCAGTATAGCCGTTATTGAGGCAGAAACAGTTAAGGTTCAAGGTGGAAGGGTTGGTGTGAAAGCTACATCATTCGAAGTGCTGAGTTCCGGATCACCTGTTTGCTGGGGGTTTCAGTTGGTTCCCTATATACACAATGGAGACAGGTCGCTCATACACAGTTGAAGTTGTTTGTATTTGCAAAGGAAGAGGATGGACAATAGTCACATGGGACTTTATAAGTACTGACGGACTGTGATTGGTGGAACTTTGGAGTCAAGGTCAATGAAACTCATAGGAAATGTATTTAATTTTTTTTATTTTATTTTTAAATGTATGTGTCAGAGCAACAGATACCCAAAAAGGGTTTCCCGGCGCCGGGAGGGAAATTGCAAGAAACAGGGAAGAACTACTGGACAGAGAGCCAGGTCTTCAGAGATTTGCGGAACATGAGAAGGTTAGATTGTGTACGGAGGGATAGAGGCAAGACATTCCATAGGACAGTACCCAAGTAAGAGAAGGAGTGTTCTCCCATACGGGAGAGTCTTGTCTTAGGGACTTGGAAGTTTGCAAGAGTGGAAGACCGGAGAGTGCGCGAAAGGACCTAAAGATGAGCTAGTCGTTGTAAGTAGAGGGGAGATGTAGCATGCTTGATGCGGAACATGTACGTAAGCGCTTTGAACATGACCCGTTTCTCCACCGAAAGCCAGTGGAGTTTCCCAAGCAGCCTGGAGGCCGAAGCAGTTTTGGGAACATGACATAGTAATTTAGCAGCAGAGTTTTGGACTTGCTGCAGCTTGCGTGTTACATCCTTGTTAACGCCCAGATAGAGGATGTTTCCATAGTCCAGCCTTGAAGTAATGAGGACCTGGACTACGGTATGCTGGGTGTGAGTAGGTGGCATCCACACAATCTTCCTCAACCATTTTAAAATGATAAAACAGGTAGCAGCAACCTTGGTGACTTGCTGACGCATAGATAGTTAATCGTCGATGATGAAGCCAAGATTGCGTGTCTGGGTTGAGTCGTGGGAGCAAACCCATTTATGGGGGCCAATGTTGGGGGCCCAGAGATCTTTATTGTTGCCCAGAACCAGGACCTCTGTTTTTTTGCCATTAAGGAAGTTGGCACTCATCCAGGTCATAACTTTGCTTAAGCCTGTTTTGAGGATAGATGGCTCGGTGGTCTTACCTACTGAAAGGGAGAAGATAATTTGGGTGTCGTCAGCATATGAAAATAGCGACAACATGGAGTCTTCTACCAGTACTGCCAGAGGTCTAACGTAAATGTTAAAAAGCAGGGGGCTGAGAATTAAGCCCGTGGGACCCCATAAGGTGAAGAGTAAGGTTTGGATTTAGCAGTAGAAGAAAAGACCTTAAAGGTGCGATTGGAATGAAAGAATGCAAGCCGGTTTAAAGTTTTGTTTACCATTGTTTGGCTGCTGTATTTTTATCAGTAAAGAAGGAGAAGCATAATCCTCATCTCCATGTCCTTAATTGAAAGATCTTGACGCAATAGCTAGAATCTTTTTTTATTCTCCTTCTGTGTTAAGAAACCTTTGTATTCTACAATTTCTCACACAATTGCTACAACTGTTTTTCTCCAGTATTAGGGGTGTCTTTCATAGATTCACATGCTTTATTATTCCCTGTCATCAAAGTGGGAGTCCCACGGTACCTAAAATAGCAGTAATATATGCATATATAGATGAAAAAATTACATAATCATACATATATACATATAGAGCAATTAGATATAAAGATATCATAAAGTTAAGAAAGTACCATAGAACAGAATAGGCCCATAGCAGCCTAAGGGAGAATTCACTTGAGTAACATATTGGAGTCATTTTAATGGTCAACATTCCAGCCAATCAGGCTACAGCACCCTCTAGAACCTTCTCCTCAGAAGCTCAAGTCCTCAGATTTTCTACTGCACGTCGTGTGAAGGGAGTCTCCCTGAGCTCTGCTCAGTTTTCTACTTTCATAGCTGATTTCTACTTGACAAATGTCTTCCTCAAAGAAATCTTTATTTAGACAATGTTCATCCTGTGGCAAACAGACTGTTTCATGAAGATCCACACAGTAAATGCATTTACTGTCTCTACCCGGACCATGAAGTCAAGAACTGTAAGTACTGCCGTACTTTTTCTGCTAAAACTTTAAGAGACAGAGAGGCCCGTATCCTTCTGTGGCTACAGAGGTTGAAGACATCTGACTCAGTGGTCTCGGAGGTTGAGAGTGTCTCTTCATTTCATTCCAAGGCCTCTCAGAAGCGTGGGTCTGAGACGGAGATGCCCTCTCCATTCCTCAAGAAAAGAAGACTTGCTGAAGTCTCTAAGAATGTCTCCCCACAGGACTTGCCTCCAACGCCTACGGGACCTGGTTCTCTGGCACCACAGTCCAAAGCTGTGCCATCATCTTCAAAAAAGGGGCCCTGGGTCGTCGAAGGGCTCGTCGACGCGTCCGTCGGCGACATCGACAACGACCAAATCAGTTGATGCAGTCTCTACGTCGACGACAACATATTCAATGTCTTCAGGGACTACGTCGACGACGTCCACCTCGTCGACGACGACCCATGAGGTGAGACCCATTACTTCTATCATTAAGATCACGTCGACGACTGCCAAGACCTCATCGTCGACGAAAAAGCTTCTGTCGACGCGTCCATCTTCGTCGACGAAAGCAACACCATCGTCGACGGGACCCTGCCCGTCGACGGGAACCTCTTCGTCGACGGTGACAACTGCGTCGCCGGTTGCAGCCTCGTCGACGGTCCCACCTTCGTCGACGAGTAAAATTCCGATGACGACATCCTCGTCGACGGTGACATCTGCGTCAACGCTACCCTCTTCGTCGATGGCGTCGTCGACGTCGAAAAAACCGTCGACGAAGAATAAAGGGAAGTCACATCAGTCAATGGCTACGAATTCTTCATCAGCATACCCAGCGCTGACAATTCAGCCTCCTTCTGAATCTTCTGCCGATTCGTTGACGAGCTCGTCAACTTCACACCATCCACTGGCCACAGCCACCACCTTCACAGTGGTCACTGCTTCAATGGTTAAAAGACGGGTACCTCTTCTGCATTTTAGTCCTGTAAAGAGTGGCTCGGCTCTTTCTGAATTGTTTCAGTCCGTGGAGGAGGACTCTAATGATGGCTCATATGTCGATGATGTTTTTTGACCCGCGTCTAGCCCCTCTGTACTTAACATCAAGTGCCAGGATTATGACGAGGAGGAGGAAGAGGAAACCGAAGATGGGGCACATCTTTTCCCCATAGAGCACTCAAACACCCATAACGGAACAGATGACACAAATACCACTGTCTTTAGTGTCTAATTTGCAGCACATGCTGGATGATTATAATCGCAGGTTTCCACCATCTAGGTCTGCTTCTCCAGCTCCGCATCCTCCTCCACAAACACAAGTTTCTCTACCTACGGTAACACCCAGATCACCAGTACGCCTTCAGCAGGATACTGATAATGAGGAACAGGACCCTCAAAACACAGATCAAGATGACGACGACCACGTCCTCACTGATTGGGATGACTACAGGGCTTAAACACCTTCTACTCCACCAACATCGCCAAGAGCTTCACCTCCAGTGGACATTGGCAGCTTTCACAACTTGATCCGTGCTGCCAAAAGAGGGCTGAGAATTAAACCCTGTGGGACCCCATAAGGTGAAGAGTAAGGTTTGGATTTAGCAGTAGAAGAAAAGACCTGAAAGGTATGATTGGAAAGAAAGTATGCAAGCCAGTTTAAAGTTTTGTTTACCATTGATTGGCTGCTGTATTTTTAGCAGTAAAGAAGGAGAAGCATAATCCTCGTCTCCATGTCCTTAATTGAAAGATCTTGACGCGATAGCTAGAATCTTTTTTTTTTTCTCCTTCTGTGTTAAGAAACCTTTGTATTCTACCATTTCTCACACAATTGCTACAACTGTTTTTCTTTTTTGTATGGTCAAAGAAAGCATAGAATTAAGCCATTATGCCCTGAATGCTTAATTTGATTCAGTGTTTGCTATTCCTGGACTTGTTAGCTACCAGAACCTTGTGCTTTTTCTAGCACTGGGGGCTCCATCAATAGGCCAGCAGGCACCTACAGAAGGGACAGTGTACCTCTGTGTCTTCAAGTACATCAATAAGCAAGTTGTGGTAGACCAGTTTAATTAGGGAATCCACTGGTGCAAGTGAAAACAGCTCTTCTCTTCTTTGGTCGGGAGTCCTGGACTCCTCTTTCTCCGAAACCTCTGCAATGCTTGTAAGCACATCTTGACATATTATCGGGCTCTCATATTATTGTGACATTTTTGAGCCTTTAAAGCACTTTGTAAAAACTGTCTCGACCACCTTTCTCAGCAGTATAACATTTTTGTGGATTTGGTTTGTTGTCTCCAGATCAATGAGTCACAGATTACCATCCCATGAGGAGGTCCGGTCCTCTACTTTGCTACAAGCTGCATCAGAGGTTACTTTGTGAAAATGGAAGAAAAAACACCCACTGTGCTTTGACACGTTAAGTTATGCTGCTCCCATCACAGAAAAATAGCATGCACCACTCGGTGTAATTGGCACTTAAATGAGCCAGTTTGAGGGTAATGACAGTCCTGAGGGTTCCAATGGAGATCAGTTGACATTGAGATTGGCCAACTCAGCAAATGTTCCAGGTAGAGGACCCTGTGCTTTGAGTGACTGGGCTAAAATAACAATTTTAACCTGGATAAAATATATCAGCGGGTGAGAATGTATATGGAGTACCAAGTGATTGTTGCATGGGTTACTATGTGCGTTGTCCAGAGATAACTAGCAAATAGTAGAACAGATCTGTGATGAACATGGGCTTCTGTGAAGACTGGTGGGTACATTTGAATCCACAGCACTACACGCTATGAACAGATGCTCAAAGGATTAGTAACATTTTCTGTTCGTAGCACGTGTGGCTGTAGATACACGTTCCACATAGATCAAAATCAGTACCCTCATAAAGCAGTGGCTAGCATGTGTTCAATGCAGATGTCTGAAATAAAGCCATAGGCTGTTGGTGAGCCAGTATGTCCACAGAAGGGTGTTTGGTAAATGTGTGTGGGCTGTACCAGATGGGCCCTTTGCAGATGTCAGCTTGCAGAATGATGCCTAAGAAAGAGAGAGTTGCAAATGATTATGGTTGGAGTGGGCTTTGGGAGGGATAGTTCTAACTCTTCACTTTCTGGTAGCAGGTTTGGATGCACTTGACTATCCACCTGGCTAAAGCAAACACACAAAAAAAAAATAAGCAAGCTGTAGAGATTGGTGGGGGAGCTATGTAAAATACAATAGGACTTAAAACTCGCTAGGAAAATTACCTAATATCTGGACATCCTTGCTATAAGAAATTAGTGGAGGAGGAAGGAAGCCCCATTCAAATAATAAACACAGTCCATATCCAGGTGAGCCACAAGCTTCACTAAATAAACCTGTGCTTAAGCTTCTGGTAGCTCGGCACAAAGCAGTTAAATTTAACTTTGAAGCAATGCGTAAAGTATTTATGCAGCACTCAAACAGTATTAAAGTAAAACCAGAGTAGATTTTCTACACGAGCGAAAACTTTCTCAATGCAAACGGAAGGTCTCTCAACACGAGCGGTCGCGGCCACCAACGACCCACTACATTAGAAATCTGACCACCTGCGTTGAGAAATCTCGCCGGGAGGTGGATTTTTCACTCTCAACCAACTTGAAGTTGGGGAGCACGAGTGAGGAAAAATCTCCCCGGGAGATGGATTTTCCTGACTCTCGCTCGCCAAGTTGGCGTTGGGGAGCATGAGCAAGGAAAGAATCCCCGCTCTGCAGAGTTTTTCAGAACTCTGAGTGCTCCAAGGAGAACGCAGTTCGGAAAACTCTGTGAATGGAGTGGAGTTCACTGCCCAAACTTAAACACATCCCAAAGCACCACTTGTGGTTATCTGATCACACTGGACTAAGTCACAAGTTCACGTTGACCGCGATCAAGGGCTAGTCTGATACAGGGTCCAGATTTGGCCTTGTGAAGGATTTACCTTCTTAAAGTCCAAGTCCAAGTCATGTGAGGAGCCTTACAGGAGCTTTGCATTGGCAGGGGCCATGAGGAGGTTTATGTCTGCGTGAAGAGCAGGTACGCTTTGATGCCAGCCAATGGTTCCCGACCAGGGGGACAAGTCTTGGGGATCAGGACTCACTCCAGGCAGAGTTCAGCAGGAGGGCTCAGGCAGGTCTTGTTTGTGCTTGCCAACTGAGAAGTTGCGGGGGAGGTCTCTGGAAGAGTGTTGTCCCTGTAGCTTAAACAGGAGGTCTGCCAACTTATTCTTGAAGTCACTTGTGGGGTTCCTGGTTTCAAGGCAAGTGGGTCAAGTCTTCCCTCTTCAGAAAGCAAGACAGTCCAGGAGCGTTCTGATGAAAGGTTCTGAAGGCGCCCTATTTATACCCACTGCCAGCCTTTGCGTGGTGGAAAAATCCCTGGCCTACCCTTAAATTGGCTCTGGTCCATTCTTCGCCTTCCCATGGGTAGGGCTCCATACTGTGTAGGGAGACCAAGGGCAGGCCTGGTGGCAGGATCCTTTTTGTGTGCTGCAGGCAGGGTCCTGGAAAGTGTAATCAGGGCAGGGCAAAACTCTTCCACAGTCAGCCTGTCAGAAAGTACAGCTCCCCTCCACAGCTAGACCTGTTTTGTCCCCATGTCTGGAAGTAATACACAAAACACTACAGGAAAGCCAATATACCTTAATAAAGGTATGAAGTTATTTACCGATCACGTATTACTAGGGTGGCTCACATAATATAGTGTGAACTAACGTAATACCCCTCATATTTTTCATCATTGGCACACAAGTTCCAAGTCCCGAGGAGATCCTGTCACTGCTTGGGATCGAAACGTTTCGGCATTACCATGCAGAGGCAGTAGTTGCTAACTATTTTCAGTGGGAGACCAAAAATAGGACTGTTGAGATGCCATTTAAGTTCACCAGAATACTTGACCAGGACTCCCCTGCTGATCTCCATTTTATTGTGGACCGAATCAAATACTGAAAGATAATTCTAGTATTTTTTTTAATGAATTATAGAACTGGATTGGTACTCCATGAGCAATTAATAATCTATGTATGATTTATCACTGACTAAGCACTTTATACACAGTTTTATATAATGTTATGTGATTTGCTTTATTTCCTAAAATAGTTATGTAAATGATGTCTCTGTTGAACTGCTATGGACAACAAAGTATTCTGTATCAATGAGTTTTTGATTATATTGAAAAATTCGTACAACTTATTAATGCTTTCATTATGTGTAAATGTATTTTTAGAGTATTGACAGTAGTTATTGTCTTGCAAGATCTTCCTTTTGGTTTATGCAACTTTCTAAAAGAGACCTTTTCAGAATAGTTGGTTAAAATTCGCATTTACCACTAAAGAGGATATAAAATTACAATTCAATTGAGTGTAAGAAGCATTTCTCTACCTGCTCCAAAATGGAAGATATCACTGATGAAATCTAAAAAGGCAATGCAGTGTTAGTCTATGTGAGAGAGAGCCTTACAACAGGAAAATCGCTTTAGGATTTTGTTCACTGCCCGGACATGTAAAACTGAAGTACACATGTCCCACTTTGTACATACCATGCACCCTGCTGTATGGGCCTAACCTAGGGGTGTCTTTTAAGTATTACAAATAAAGGTTTAGACCAAGTAAGGTTTAGGCCTGGAAAAAGGTTTCTTTTACTAGTTTGAAATGGCAGTTTAAAACTGCTCTAGGGGTTGAAGTGTTAGGCATGAGATCTGTTTTAACGGGCAACTGTAGTGGGTGGCACAATGAGTGCTGCAGCCCGATAGTAGCATTTAATTTACAGGCACAGTGTACTCATAATACCACATTCTGTGGGGCCACTGGAATTATGCGATTCCGCGGCCACAACTTTTTTTGCAGAATTATTGATTTGCTCCATTTGCTACCAAACCCATCATCAGCTGAATAATCAGCAGATGTTAAAATAAACTCTTTATAGCTCAAATGGATCACAAGTTACTAAAAACGAAGCAACGTGTTCACATACAGTGGAAGGCCCCACGCAATGATTAACTGATCATCTTCAGTTGTTTATTTCTGTATTTAGTTGCTGAGCTGGTACTATATACTAGGGTATTATAAGTAAATTAATTATACCAATCAAGTGTATTCCAATTTTACTATGATTTAGATAAGAGAGCAGAAGCACTTCTCCACTGGGTAGCGGGGAAAGGTGCACAGAGTCCTAAAAGCTCACAAAAACGGTGCAGCAAAGGAAGGAGAAAATCTGGGGTGACGCTGCAGAAAGGGCACAGTCCAACATGTACAAAAGGAGGTTTGGAGAAAATCAAAATCTTCAACAAATACTCGATCTATCAACTTGATCATATACCCCCAATATCGCTATGTCCAGTTTATTTACACTAATTTTATGGGAGCACATGATTAATACCTCCATTGACCAAGACAAAATGTATGGCTCCCTAAATAGGGGCTTGCATTATCATTATGTATTATCAATCTGATTCCCAGAAACCCTAAGGCTAACCTGGACAGCTGTGAAAATTAATCGCCCATCACCAGCTTGCATTTTGTCGGTAAATCTTGGAAAACATGTGTGGCTATACAGTGAAATTATTTATTTAATTATTCTAGTTTTACATTTACAGCCTCATGAAAAACTACCAATATGGATTCTTCTCCGGGCTTAGCTAGTAAAACTAAGCTTAACATCATAGATAATACCTTTCAGGTGATGGATAAAAAAAGACCTGCCTACTAATCCTACCAGTCTTTTTGGCAACCTTCTATCTGGTTGACCATTGTATACTGGTAAACTCCTACTCCACACATTTTGTAATTGGTAGGCTGTTTCTCCAGGTGTTAACATATTTAAATGTTTGCTGCCAAATTGTGAAGAACAATGAACAATGATTCTTTCTCTTTTTTTGTAAAATCTCCCTTTTGTATGCTGAAAGTCCACCATCTTGTTTGTGATTTCTTGCTTTCTTGGGGCCTGCCATCTTGCAAGCCAGCTGGACACTCAGTTCAGCTTGCTTTATTTTTAAAGCTTTAAGACTTATTACTTCTACCTTCCTGGAAAACAATGTAAAAGTTTCAGGCATATAAACACATATCCACCGTTACCACAATCTACATGGAAACAATTTGCAGCAACTAAACCTCCACACAAACCTGCTCCTTTCTGGGTTTTGCTTGAAAGGTATTTCTCTTAAGAATGGCCAGTATCTCACCCATGCTTGTTTCAAAATAGTGTGAAAATCACATACTACTTAAAGTGATGGTTCTCGCTTAACTTTTCAGCCCCTCCGAAACCCATTTAATGGCTTGGTAGAAGGACTTTTCTAATTGCAATACTGCAGATGTAACTTGCGTTTTGCCTTTCACACTCAAATCCAATTGTAGAGAGCTACCCACCCTCTAGCCAATAATGTACCCACTGTTTTAATCCGAGGGCCGGGCACACCCCGACGATACAAATAGAAGGCCTTAATGTCGCTTGTGACCTTAGCCAACAACAATTATCCAGAGCGAGTGTTCCGTTATTTGAACCGTACAGAGAAGCTGGAGCAGCCCAATGCTGTTCCCCCCCCCCCTCTCCTCTGGCCCTATACTGCTGACTGTGAAGTTTGCTGTGCCAGCTGCCTGCCGCCGTCCATAACGATTACCTGCATGGGTCGAGAGAAACTGATTGCGACTGAGCCGTTGCACCCCTGCAGTGTTATGCGGGTGCCAATGAGCGTGTTCTGTTCACCTTCGGTGCTGCCAACCTTCACCTAATAATAATAATAATAATAAAGGATAATTATGCACTTATATAGCGCACGACTACCCGTAGGCATCTCGGCGCTTGTACGAATACCGCCGAGGAACCCTTCCTGGCCTTTCCCTGTGAGTAGCCCACTCCTGGGCACACCCAAGGTGAAGTCAGGCATCCTCAGCATTGTTGGGGCCGTTGTAAAGATTAAGCAAGCTATTGCCCAGAGGTGCAGAGTGGAGCTCTTGATCAGAATAGGCACCGAGGCGAGAATGATCAGGTCCGAGTAAATTGAGCCCGAGACCCGCCGAGGCGGGAATTGAACCCTGGTCCCAGCCAGACTCCTGCATCCGGGTCTGCCGCTCTAACCATTGAGCCACACTTCTCTACAACCTGTGACCCGTTGCTATCCCTGGTTGGCGTGTGCTGTGGCACCAACAGCCACCTTACGTCTGTCGCTGCGGGGCCGGTAGAGGTCTTCCCATCAGATTGCATGCTCTACTGCCAGGCACGTTTGATCACAGTGCAGGAGCTCTGCCCTCCAGAGTCGAGAGTCAGGACTGCTGCCCCCTGGTGACACTGTTTCCTGCTTCTTGGCTCAGTCTGCCCTGCCTGGCTGTGTGCAGCAGCCACGTGGTCTTTTCTCTCCCGCCTGAGGACTGAAGTAAGCAGTTTGGCTGGGGCCTTCCATGCATTCACACCATTGGTGCTGCTTGACTGGGGTGACTCCTCCATGGCAGCCTGACATTCCATAGGGAAAGGATGGCACTCTGAGGTAACCCTCATGACTCACCATCTGCCCTTAAAGCTTTAGCCCCCTACATACCCCGCTAGGGCCCCAAATGTTCATGCCTCAGTGACTCCACTGACACTGTTTAGCCAACTGCCGGACCCTGCCACATCGGCACCCAGGTGGAGATTGTGGATTGGGTGACTACTTCGGCATGACGCGGAAAACTGACGGCGTGGTGAAGTTGCTGTTAATGCATTTTTGGGGTGATGAACTACATAAACTATTTGAGACCCTGCCAAACTTGGGAGATGATTTTGACTATGACGTGGCCATCACTGCCCTGAACATGTATTTAAATCCACAATTCAATCTGGATTACAAACGCATTAAGCTGCACCAGGTCAAACATACTGATGGAGCATCTGTCGACATGTCTGTGCCCGCCTACGTTAAATAGCCAGTACATGCACTGCCATCAACCAACATGAAAAGCTATGCGCACAGATGATACAGGACTGCAAGTCAGCGACACTATGGTGGCTCATACTTCGACAACTGGGGATCTTGTACATGAGATTCGGGACCTGGCCTATCAAACAGTTACGCAGAATAGTTGAAGGCAGCTCTGTGCAAATCCACCTCCACCATGGGGACTCAGAAGGGGACGAGCATGAATGTGAACAGGTTTATGTGATACAGAAGCGCCCAGGGATGGTGTAGCCGAGAGGGAATACTAGGTCAGCAAGGGGAAGCTGTGGCAACATTTCCTCACAAAGGGGCAGGCACTCAACAAGATGATGATGATATACCTGGCCGCAAGAGATGACCTCTACTCATGTGCGACTTTCATGTAAGAGACACTCCAGTGGTCACCCTTAAAGACACCGGGGCATCTGTGAAAGCAGGTAGAAAGACTCGGGCCACACTATCCACTGACATCCACCCGTCCAAAGATTTACACCTATGGTGGACCCGAACTGCTACCTCTAAGAAGAACCATTGAGGTTGACGTCAAGTGCGCTGGCCGATACACCAGTGAAAAGTTTCATGTATTCAAAGGCAGAAAAGGTACACAGCAGAAGGTCTTGAGTTGGTATTCTTTGCAAAACAGATACATGAGGCACATGCAGACGATTTAATGGCAGCATTTCCACAGCTATTTAAGGGTCTAGGCAAGTTGAAAGGTCAACAAGTAAAGCTGCACTTTGATGACTCCTTCAAGCCTACCGCACTAAGGCACTGGCGAGTCCCATTTCATCTGCAGCCACTGGTGGAGCGGAAGTTGCAGGAGCTCAAAAAAGTGTCTGTCGCACACCATGATTATCACCGCTTGTTATCGCACCAAAACACAAGCAGCCAGGTGCAATACAACTATGTATGGACTTGATGCTTCCGAACTAGGCCATTCGAAGAGAAAGACACAAAACACCAATGATGGATGACAGTTGCGGAAATCAATGGGGCTAAGGGGTTCTCTAAACTGGAACTTAATTCAGGATATGCCCCGGAGAGTAGCTCCATTATGACCTTTTCAACACACATGGGTCTCGAAAGCTACAGAAAGGTGAGTTTTTGGCATCTCCTCCTCGGTGGAGATTTTTCAGAATGCAATCGGAGAAGCTCTCTGGACTGATTGGCATAAATGACGACATCCTCATACATTCCGAGAGCCTGGAAGAACATCATGCTTGACTGAGGGCCACCCTCCAGCGGCTGACATACTGTGGTCTCACATTGCACAAAAAGAAATGCTCCTTTTTATCAGAACTTATCCATTCTTTGGATATGTATTTTGCAGGGAAGGGCTCAAGGTGGACCTTAAGAAGGCAGAGGCAATATGTGACACGCTCATACCCCAGAACTCAACAGAAGTGTGCAGTTGTCTGGGGATGGCAACATATAGTGGTAGTCACTCTTTAGTTATAGTTAGGGTTCCCAGGTGTAGGAATTCCTAACATTTTTGATCACTAATGTCGTGTCCTATACCAATTATACACGGACACCGACTTGTATATCTATGAACTCTTTATTAATACGTCTATGCAGGTCCCCGTCCCTACTCTAACTGGCCCCTTCCTGTCCTGTCCCCACCTCTTCCCCTCTGCCCGCCTAGCTCCGCCCACCCCAACTACTGGACTGTCAACTCCGTTACATCTCCCCCTTTCTTAACAAAATAACAGTGAAAGTAGAAATTAGTCCATTTCTTCAATTAGTCTCTTTGGAGGCTGCACATGACGTCTGGGTCGAGCCGGTGTGGACACAATGTTCTCCATTACTGGTTCCCGCACCCTTGAGGGTGCAGAGTCGGGTGCGCCGGACTTCGGGTTATCTTGATCCTCAGGTGTGGAAACTGCGGGTAGGCAATCATGTTTTCCAGGAGAACATTTCTTGAAGTGGGATGCATTGCGGGTGACTCGCCGACTTTCTGATTCTGCGGTCACCATGGTGCCCTTTTGTTGCACAATTGTGAGAGGCTCATCCTTGAAACGACAGTCGGTCTTTTGGCGCTGTTCTTGCTTGACGAATACCTTGTCGCCTTCTTTGAGGGAGGGTGACCGCGCCCTCCGTTTGTGGTCAGCATATCCTTTCATCTTCTCTTTGCGACACTGATCCGTTGCAGCCATGTCTCTGAGTTGCTGATCCGAGAGGGGTTTCTTCAGGGCTCCTTCCCATGTTGGGATCCGGTTTCTCATTGTCCTCCTAAGCATGAGAGTGGCAGGGCATTGTCCTGTCGTGGAGTGAGGAGTGGTCCTGTAGGCACAGAGGACTTTGTTCAGTGCCGACTGTAGGTCTTTCTTCTCGGCCGTGGCTTGTTGGAAAGTTCTCTTGATGGTGGACATGAACCTTTCGCCGGTGCCGTTGGCTTGCGGCCAGAGTGGTGTGACTTTGCGGTGCTGGAAGTCCATTTGTTTCGCAAAGTCGCTGAATTCGTGCCCGTTAAATGGGGGCCCATTATCCGTTTTGATGACTTTGGGGACACCCCAGGTCGCGAAGACTTCTTCAAGTACCTTGAGGGTGCAGGTGGCACTAGTGGATGAGACGAACTGGGCTACTGGGAACCTGGAGTACTCATCCATGATGACGACTATGTATTTTCCTGATTGTAAGGGCCCATAAAAGTCCATGGCAACTTCCTGCCACACCCCGTCGGGTAATGGGGTCATCTGTAGTGGTGCAGGCGGGTTGTTGTGGCTGGTCAGTTGACAAGGGTGACAGTCTTTCAAAGTGTCCTCGACCATCTGGTCTAGAGCTGGGAACCAAACACGCTCTCTCAGTGCTCTCTTGGTGGACACGACCCCTCGATGACCCTCGTGCGCTAGGTCAACTACTCCTTGTCTCAGGGTTGCTGGGATGACTATTCTGTGGTCTCTCAGAAGGAGGCTGTCCTCAGTTACTGAGAGTTCGTCAGAGACATGTCGGAAGACCTGGAGTTCTTTCTTGGTGTCGGGATCTTCTTCTTCTTCCTGCGGGTGGTACCTCCACCTGTTGGATTGTATGCGCTTCAGTACGATCTGTAGGGTGGTTTCTTGGTTGGTTGCTTCCCTGATGGTGTGCATGGGTATGGCTGGTGGGCGAGCATGACTGGTTACAAAATGAATGTATTCTTCCGCGATGGAAGGTGCTGTCTCTGCGGATTCCCGGGGGTGGCGGGACATGTAATCAGCTGGGTTCTCCCCCTTCCCCGGTTTGTGGACAATTGTAAACGTGTACTGCTGCAGGCGGAGGCCCCACCGCTCGATCCTGGGGGGCATCTTGCACTTGGGATTGCCATATATTGTGACGAGCGCTTGGTGGTCGGTTATGAGTGTGAAATGTTTCCCATATATGAAGATGTGGAAGTGCTCGCACGCCCACACGACGGCCAGGCTCTCCTTCTCAGGCTGGGAATATTTCCTTTCTGGATCAGTGAGGCTCCGACTGGCGTAAGCGATGATTCTCCATTGTTCCGAGTCGTTGTCGTATTGAGCCAGGATCGCTCCCAAACCCACTGGGCTGGCGTCTACAGTGATCTCAGTTTTTCTCCTGGGATTGAAGTACGAAAGGCAATCAGACGATTCCACGGCGTGTTTGATGTCTCTGAAGGCGCGCTCGCATTCCGGGGTCCAGTCGAAAGGCTGGCCAGTTTTTGTGAGGAGTCTCAGTGGGTGGCTTACCGTGGCATAGTCACGAATGTAACGAGCGCAGTAGCTCGCCATTCCGAGAAAGGAGCACAGATCGTTTACGTCGGCAGGACTCTTGGTGTTGTTGAGCACGGCTACCTTGTCGGGGTCTGGTTTCATGCCATTGGACGAGAAGATGTGACCGAAGAATTTCAAGGTTGACTGATGAAATTCGCATTTGCTTTTGTTGAGAGTCAAGTTTGCGTCCATTAGAGCATGGCAAACACGGTCAAGGGCGATGTCGTGCTCCCGTAGGGCCGCGCCGTATACTAGGATGTCATCACTGTAGTTAAGGGAGTTCGGTATGTGGTGGATGATCAGACGTATCGCCTCTTGGAAGATTTCGGCGGCTGAGGAGACACCAAAGCTGAGCCGTTTGTAGGGGAAAAGGCCAATGTGCGTGGCGAAGGTGGTGATGGAACGAGAGCTGTCATCCAATTCGAGCTGATGGTAGCCCTTGTTAAGGTCCAGTTTGGAAAATACCGTAGCTCCATTTAGCGCCGTAATCATGTCGCTCAAGTGTGGGCCGGGGTGCCTCTCCCTTTCGATAGCCGTGTTCGGCAGGCGCATGTCCACACAGAGACGGACCTTGTCGGGGGTCCCTTTTTTGGGGACAATGACCACCGGGGACACCCAGGGAGTGGGCCCCTCGGCGTTCGATGTTGTCAGCGTCCAAGAGGTCTTGCAGTTCTTGTGCCACTGCGCATTGTAGATGAAAAGGCACTCGCTCACGGATGTTGAGCTACGGGCTTGACTCGTTTATTGATGTGCAGACGCACTTGCCGGCCTTTCAGTTTGCCCAGGCCCTGGAACAGTGATGGAAATTTCAAGGCATAGTTAGAACTGTCATTCACGTTGAATAGGATATGCACCAGGCGCAGGCGTTCAGCAGTGGGGAGGCTCAGTAGACAGTCGGCATCAGGCCCTTTGATAACATGGATGACTGCCGGGACAGTGATGTCGCCATGCGTGAGGGTGGTGTCGAACTTGCCTAGGCACGGGAGCGGTTTCCTTGACATCCAGGTGTATACCCGGACGGGTGCAAAACGCAAGTGAGGCTTGGGAACCATGCGTTCGTGTTCGGCAACTGAGATGTAGTTGAGTGATGCGCCACTGTCCATCACGAATTTTGCTGCATGATTACCCACCATGATGTCGAGCCGTGGGTAGCGTTTGAGCTGATCGTTGTCAGCAATGTTGATGTACTCTGTAGTGTAGGAAGATCGCCTGGATGAGGAAGATCTGGAGTCTCTTGAGGGAGAGCGACGATCCCATTTGGAGCGTCTAGATTCGTGGCTGGAGTGAGAAGACGCAGGGGACCGAGCAGGTTCATCCTGAACGGCTCTGACGTGGTACCGTTTGGTTTCAGATCTCGAGGGCCTCTGCTGGCTGGCACGTCTGTCATTGTCACCGCGTTTCTCTCTGTGATAATCACTGCACATGGCCTCAAAATGATTGGACCGTCCACATTTTCGGCAGCGTTGGCCCATAGCAGGGCAAGAGTCAATGTGAGGGTAGTCGTACCCGCATCTGAAACACCGCCTCGTGCGTTCAGGCCGTCGATCTCTCCTCTCAGGATCTTTTGTTCTGTGGTCCGGTCGACGTCTGGGTGAGAATCTGGATCTGCGTGACCTGTCACGCGGGTTGCCTCGATATTCCTGTCTTCCATGTCGTCGGTCAGAGACACTGTTGGCATGTTCGCGGCTGATGCAGGCCTTTCCCTCGATGTCCGCCGCGTTTTCTTCGGCCTGGTCATACAGCCGGGAATTTTCTTAAATTTCTGCCAGCTCTTGTGGTTTCCTCAACAGTCGTCGTCTCAGCGACTCCGAGTGACACCCAGAGATTATTTGGGACTTGATGGCTGCATCCGGCGAGAAATTTGTAAAGTCACAGTATTGGGACTGACGTCGCTGTCGATGTATGAAGGAGGTCAGTGGCTCTTCTTTGTCCTGGCGCTGTTGTTGGTGGAACTTGTGTCGCTCGTAATCAACATTTCTTTTGTGCAAAAAACGGTTATTCAATACTTCTCTCACTTTGACATAGGTGTCGCCGTCATCAGTTGGGATTTCTCGTACTATCTTGCTGATCTCACGCCCTCCTAGATTGCGAAGGGCTATTATCTTGTCTTTGTCCGGCTCGATTTTGGACCCTTCAATATAGTCCTCAGTCCTCTAGCCATTCTTGCCATTTTAGGCCCATGCTACTTCCTGTTGTGACTGTTAAGGGCTCCGGCGCTCGCAGGTGTGTGCCTCCCTTGACTTCCTTTTGTGCGGGGGCGTTTTGTGCATTTTGCGCGGGAGGGTTGGACATCTTGGCGGTGGGCCTTCAGGGCTTGTACTTGACTCTGGTTGCAGTTACTGACGTTTTTGTTTCTACAAATGTTCACTGCAGCTACCAATGCTTGTTTGTTTCTTGCTGCCAGCGCTCACTTGGTAAGGTTTGCTTGGCTATCGGGTCACAGTGCATCAATTTGTGTTGCCAGTGCTTGTTTTGGGTTTTCGCCTGACCCAAAAATGGCCGCCCTTTACTCAGATAGGGTCTGTCTTTCAGGCTGCCTGACCTTAAGATGGCCGCCCCTCTGCAGCACACGAGGTCTCTCCCCTCGTTTCAGGCACACACTCTCTGGGCCACTGAACTCACGGTTTCTGTCTTCTGCTGTTCGAGCAGGGTTGAGGTGAGTTTCTGCTGCTCGTCCTTCTTTTCAGCTTGGCCCCTTGGTCTCGTTTGCCACACGTCAGGTGACAATGCTTCGTTTTCCTGCCGGCGTCGGTGCCGGCTGCAGGGCACTTCACCTCTCGCTGGTTGGGCTCTTTTCTGGCTCTCGCTGGGCTGCAGAAGGCGCTGGGGCAGCGTCACTCTTGTTTCCGCTTCGCTTTCGCGCTCATGGGTTCCGCGCGTCCCGCGCGGCCGGCGCTTTCTTTCTGGGCGCTTGGGCGCTTTCACGCTGCTCTTTTCGTTCTTGGCGGGTCTCGCGCGTCCAGCGCGACCGGCTCCTTTTCTCTGGCGCTTTCACTCAGCGCTCTTTCTTCTTCTCTCGGCTTTCTCCGAGGGTTGCTGGGTCACTCCTGGGGGCTTCTCCTTGGGCGCCGCAGGATCGCAATTGCAGCGGAGCTCTGGATGCTCCACGCTGCGGGACGGGGCTTGTTCTGGTGGGTTTACTGCTGGATCCCACCTTCGTCGCCAGCTGTCGTGTCCTATACCAATTATACACGGACACCGACTTGTATATCTATGAACTCTTTATTAATACGTCTATGCAGGTCCCCGTCCCTACTCTAACTGGCCCCTTCCTGTCCTGTCCCCACCTCTTCCCCTCTGCCCACCTAGCTCCGCCCACCCCAACTACTGGACTGTCAACTCCGTTACAACTAAGAACTTTTACCCTGTTTGACAAATCTCCCAAAAACTTTCTAGAATCATAGTTTTTTCTACATTGGTGGAGGATTGAAAGTTTCACCATGATTGTTCAAGGGAGAGCAAAGATAAAAGGGGGGGTCCCAAATGTGTTTTTCCACCAATGCATTTTCCATGGACTTTTGTAATGGATGTAACGCAAAACAGCTGAACAGATTTCAATGAAATTTGTCAGGATTATACATTCTGCTGTGCAAGTGGTCCTTTGGGTACTACAGGTAAGTATTTTTAAAGGTATAAGGCATTTTAACTCCATGGTATCTGTTGTCACTGTAGTTTCACAAAAGTTCATGGTATTTCATGAAACTACCACGATACATGACAAGTCATTATGTGCTTGGCTAATGATGGCTTTTAACTTTTATAAAGCCAGCCGTGTTGTTTTAAAGCGGCTTTCTTTGTGCTGTGGGTGAGGAGCTTAGCTATAGGTATTAGGTTTTATATTTCCCCCCTAACTATTACCACTTAAAGTGCTAATAAGTAGGGAAACATGATATATAGTTCCTATATATTGTTAAAAAAAGAATCCTGGACTACCTCAGTATTTCCAAGTAAATACTGTGATACTTATAAAAAATATACATTTAAAAAAATTAAAAATTGCAATGTACTACACTTTATTTCACATATATAGTCTACTACAGTGCATTTTTTACATATTTTAATATTATTATTTTATTATTTACTAAAACGTCTTCTCAGTAGTGCGGTAATACCTACAAATTACTGCCCTACTTAAAAAAAAATGGTACTTGTTAGGTATTAGCACAGCACTGCGTAAACTTAAAAAAAAATATATGTATAAAATAAGAAAGTTCCGTACATATTACCATTTAAGCAAACTGATAATAGGTAGGGAAAAACAATAACATCTACTGCTTACCTATATCTAAGGCCATTACCCAGAACTCATGCAAAGGGTAGTAAAAATAATATGGTTGCCTTTTAATGATGTAAAGCAGCCATTAGCCAATGATATACTGCCTTGTCATTACCATGTACCACAGTATACTGCAAAGTTACTGCAGCATACTGTGGCCCAATAGATAACTAAGAATGAGATGTGTTATTCAATTGCGTTACCCTTGCACCAAGCATGGTCTCGCATGGGCAACACAAAAAAGTCATATTAACAAAGCAACACAAGGCCGCCATGCTTGGCCCTGCATTGCTTGGTAAATCTAGAGAAACGCAAAGCAGTGCAAATCTGTCATGCATTACTCCACACTCCATATTGAACATTCCTCTGAAATACTATGTACATCCGTACCCCACTTAACTCTGCTATTTCACTGTATGCCACTGCAGTGTAACCACTCAATCTCTGGCATGCCCATCTACACCACTCGGCTATATGCTACTCTACTGTTTGACACTCCACCCTATGTCACTCATCCATTGGCCACTCGATTCTATGCTACTCCACTAGATGCCACTACACTGTATGCTACTGCATTCAGTGGTATTCCACTATACATCACTTCACTGTACACCATACCACTCTATGCTATGTTATAGTATTATACTCAACTCTGCGCCACTCAACTCTGCGCCACTCTACTCTACGCCACTCTACTCTACTCTACGCCACTCTACTCTACTCTACGCCACTCTACTCTAAGCCACTCTACTCTACTCCACTCTACTCCACTCCACTGTACACCACTTACTGTACACCACTCAACCCTACACTATTCCACTGTAAGCCACTCCACTGTAGACTACTCCACGCCAAACCACTCTATGCTGTTCCACTCTATGCTGTTCCACTGTGTGCTACTCCACTCTGTTATTCCACTCTACCCCACTCCACTCTACCCCTCTCCGCTGTATGCCACTCCAGTGTACGCTACTCTGCCAGACGCAACTCCACTCTGTGCTATTCCACTGTATACCTCGCCACTGTATGCCACTCCACTCTACACTATTCCACTGTGTGTCACTCCACTCTAAGCTATTCCATTGTATGCCACTCAACTGCACGCTACTCCGTGGTCAACGCCACTCCTGTCTATGGCACCCCACTATACGCTACTCCACTCTTTGCTATTCCCCTCTATGGCATTCACCTCTGCCACTCCACTCTACACCACTGCAATCTAAACCACTGCCCTCTACACAATTCCACTGTATGCAACTTCACTCTATGGCATTACACTGTATGCTATTCTACTGTACCCCTCTCCCCTAAATGACAATCCAGTCTACGCCAATCCACTCTATAATGTTGCACTGTATGCCACTCCATTTTATTCTACTCGACTCTACACCACTCCACTCTATGCTATTCCACTCTAACCCACTCCACTGTACACTGCTGCACTTTATGCTTTTCCACGGTGCACCACTTCACTCTGCATCATTCCACTGTATCCCACTCCACTCAGGGCTATTCCACTATATGCCAGTCCACTGTATGTTACCCCGTTCAGTGCCACTCCACTCTACACCACTCCACGCAACTCCATTATACAGTACTCCACTCTACGCCAGTCCACTCCACGCTATTCAACTGTGCTTGACTTCACTCTGCTCCGCTCCACTCTACAATACTCCACTGTATGCCACTCCACTGTAAACTTTTGCACTGTATGCTACTCCTTTGTACGCTACTCCACTCTATACCACCAAGGTGGTTTTTCGGCAACTGGAGGCCTTTGTTGAGTCCTCAGATGCTCTTCACCCTGCACAATCCGGGTTTAGGGCCTCCGACAGCACTGAAACAGCGCTGGTTGAGATCACTGAAATGATCACGGAATGCCTGGATGCAGGTGGCAGGGCGGCTCTGATTTTATTAGATCTCTCTGCTGCCTTCGATACGGTGCCCCACAGCAACTTCTCGCCCGACTGTCTTCCATTGGTATTTCTGGCCCAGCCTGGGACTGGATAAAGTCTTTTCTGGAAGACCGCACCCAGCAAGTTTGGATGCCGCCTTTTTCGTCATCGATCAGGAAGCTTTCCACTGGGGTCCCGCAGG
Source organism: Lissotriton vulgaris (assembly GCF_964263255.1). Taxonomy (NCBI): domain Eukaryota; kingdom Metazoa; phylum Chordata; class Amphibia; order Caudata; family Salamandridae; genus Lissotriton; species Lissotriton vulgaris. The sequence goes on along the minus strand of NC_141697.1, from coordinate 514,381,389 downwards.
GCTCCACACTGAGCCCCTTGCTCGTTAATATTTATCTGACCCCCCTGATCTTCTTAGCCGAGGAGCTGGGTGCAAAAATAATAGCCTATGCTGATGACACTCGGCTCTTATTCACCTGGAAGGACTACGACTTGCGAACTGACACCGCTCAAAAATGTCTTTTGTCAGTATTCACCTGGCTTGCACATACACAACTTAAGTGCAATGAAGATAAGTCAGAGGTGCTCCTGTATGGTCAGTTTCCCCCTACCTTCAGAGAAACTTTGTGGACCCCTGACTTTCCGTGCCCAAACTCAGATGGACTGGGAAAGGAAACCAGGGAACCCTACTCACTGGGAGCCTGGGTATAAAGCTTTGAGAAAACATCAACAGCTTCTGTGGATAGATATAGAACACTTATGATAAGTATTATGCACATGGCAATGTGGGTGGTATGTAGGACATAAAAGAAAGAAGCTGTCTACACACTTAGTCAGTCTGGTGGTGATTTTGCATAGTTTATATGAACATAAGCAATTAATTTTTACACCATATACGAAATATTTACATACATAGTATAACAAGTGACTGTGTGTCCCAAGTGAATATATCAAAGAACCTACACTACTAAAGTGAAATATAAATAGCATATAGAAAAAAGGAGGTTTCTATTTTTCATTTGGTATTCATCAGAAAGAGGCGACAAAGTAAAGTATAGCCAATCAATATTCAACAGTTGGAATATTTAGGCAACGGTCTGTCTCTTTTTAGCTGTCGACGACGTTTCGACCCATGGTGGATGTAAGGTCTCCTTAGGACTTGTCTATGTGGGGACACCTGAAGGGGGCTTGCCCTGCTAGGTATCAAACAAGTGGTGGCACCGTGTAGTAAAGGTGAAAGGAAAAACTCACAGGGATCCCAGCCGGGAGCCCTGAGAAGGGTGAAGTGAGCAGGCACGCATGTGTATATTGCCGGTCTAATGGATCCGTAGTACAATTGATCGTAGAGTAGCAGGAGAGGCAGGGGACATGATGCACACGCGGGCGCTCTCTGTTCAGGTAAACTTGATTAATTGAATAAACCGATTCCTCCCGAAAAGGTGGTGAATCATTTCAGACAATGCTGGTATTCTGTAAAGTTCTCTGTTGTGTCCTCTCCTGCTGGTGTGATGACATCGCATTAATCAAGCTTACCTGAACAGAGGGCGCCTATGTTCATATAAACTATGCAAATTCACCACCAGACTGACTAAGTGTGTAGACAGCTTCTTTCTTTTACGTTCTACATACCACCCACATTGCCATTGTGCATAATACTTATCATAAGTGTTATATATCTATCCACAGGAGCCGTTGTTGTTTTTTCCAAATTCCGATGGAGGCTTAGCGAAGAACCTAGGGATATGGTTTGGGGAAGATCTCTGGTTTTCCTGGGCGCTTATCCTCTCCCGCCTCGACTATGCCAATGCTTTATACATTGGCATCCTGGGCTATCTCTTAAAAAAAAAATTCAAACCATACAGAATGCCGTGGCCAGACTCCTGTTTAATATCTCTAGGAGATCTAGCGTCCGGCAGCATTTGCGTGAACTACATTGGCTTCCTGTGGCCCAGCGGGTGCAATTCAAAGCGCTTACCATGTCTCACAGGGCCCTTCATGGCTCTGATCCATCCTACATTAGAACATGTTTTGCGTTCTATACTCCCAGACGTCATTTGCGCTCAGCCTTCCAACGTCGGATGGTGATCCCGAGGTTCCGCAGGACGCGGATGGGGGGGGAACAGTCTCTCTCTGTCAATGCAGCTGTTGCGTGGAATTCTCTTCCTGCGGATCTCCAGCATATCCGGGATCTTTGTATTTTTAAAAAAAACACTCAAAACTTTTCTTTTTAATCAGTTGCCTTAACATCATTGCTCCTTCCTGCCACAGCCCATTTGCGTGCCAGGACACTCCAGAGTATAAGTGCACGATATAAATTCCTTTATAACATAACATATACCACTGCACTGTCTGGTAATCCACTCTAACACATTCTACTCTAGGCCACTCCACTCTACGCTATTCCACGCTACTCCACTCAGGAATATTCGCACCTCTTGAAACAGCAGGTACAGTGGATGTACATGCAGTGCTTCTTTCTACTTTATATATCCAAATGAATTGGTGATAAGGAGTGAGGTGCGATTGTTGCTTTGGCTCGCCGTTTCATTGTTTTGCCTTAATATTCCATTATATGCCACTCTACGCCACTCCACTCTATTACACTGTATGCCACTCCTCTATATGTTATTCCACTCTCCCACCCCACTGTATGCCACTCCTATCTATGCCTCTCCACTCTGTTATTCTACTCTACAGCACTCCACTGTATGCCTGTCCACTCTAGGATATTTCTGTGTATGCCACTCCACTGTACTCTACTCCACTCTCCACCACTATAAGCTATTCCTCTGTATGCCAGTCTGCTGTAGGCAAATCCACTCTACACCTCTTCGCTGTATGCCATTCCACTCTACCTAACTTCACTGTATGTCCCTCAGGTCTATGCTACTCCACCATTTCAATAACCGCGCCACTCCATGCCGCTCCAATCTATGCCACTCCACTCTGCGCCGCTCCACTCTGCGACATTCCACTGTACCCTAGTCACGCCAATCCGCTGTACACTATTGTGCTGTATGCTACTCCACTCTATTTCACTCCACTGTATACTATTCCAGATTACCCATTGCACTGTATGCCACTCAAGTCTAGGCCAGTCCAATGTACATTATTCCACTCTATGCTATTCCATTATACACTACGCTTCTCCACCTTCCGCTGCTCCATTCTATGCTATTACACTCTATGCACTCTACGTTCGCCACATTGCATTAACTATAATAACATGCCACTATACCATGCACTGTTTTCTCACAATTTATGTAATTTGAGGTGTCATAAGGATTGTTATCAGTCGTATCATTTGACATGCCATAACTCATGTAGTATATATTTAATGTAGTAGGACGAGTGAGGTGTCAAGACTGTGTACGGAGGTGCACTACTTATTAATTAATATTAAATTGGAGGTGGTGCGTAAAATGTAAAGTTATAACTATAACCTTAGAATTTCTAATGTTAGTATAGTGTAAGTTAGTTTTGTATAGAAGAATAAATAAAGTTTTCCTAACTATAACTTAATTTTAACCTTTGGTTAATTCAGCATTATACAACACTGCTTAGCTAATCTTTTTTCAGTAGTGGTTCAGTAGTGGTTCCTAATCTTTTGGCTTCTGTGATTCTTTACTTTACAATTACTAAATCCTGTGGACACCCACTGAATCAATATTGGAATCCGGGGACCCCCACTGAGTAATTACTGGAAGCTGGTGACACCTGCCTAAGCATTTTCAATATTTTGAACTGTAAAACAATAGATAAAATATACAGAAACCAGTATTCATCAAAAAAATTAATTACCAAAAAGCTGGTCAACCCTGGTTAAAAAGTAATCCGAAAAAGTCATTGGTAGCATACACGCCAGGTAATTTACCAGTGGAGTCACCATCATTTTCAGGGTATTGGCCCTACCCCACCTTGAGAGTACTTAGGAGACCACCCATCTAGCAGTGTGGATATTTTCTTTAGTGTCAAGTTTTCGTTAATGCGTAATGTAGAAATTAAGTCCTTATCAAAGTCCAACCCCAGATACCTGAAGCAGTTCGGCTGCCAAGTTAAACCAATACATCCTTATTGCCCAGATTATTTAACAATTTAACCTCCGTTTTATCTTTGTTTAATTTATACCCCGATACCCGCGAGAACTCGCTAATAGTAGACATGAGGGCAGGTATAGCCTCCTCAGCTTTTTCCGAGACAACCAGAACGTCATCCGCATAGGCAGTTAGTTTTATCGTATAGTCATTAAAGGAGATTCCCTATATACCCTCATTATTTCGTATGTGGTGAAGGAATGGTTTGATTGCCAATAGGAATAATGAAGGGGAGAGGGGGCACCCTTGTCTGGTTCCTTGCTGTAGTCGGAATGATGTGGAGAACGAGCCCCCCGATCTAACTCTAGACGAGGGGCAGGAATAAAGGGACATTACCATCCTCGTGAAGGACGTTCCTAGATTAAATTTATTTAGCACTGCCTCCAGATCTTTCCAATCTACTTTATCGAAAGCCTTTTCGGCATCGAGCGGAATTGCTACTGTGGGGGTGGTAATGAGCTTCGCCTTTTCGAGTACATGTGCTAATGTCCTGGTATTGTCACTGGATAACCTATATTTTAAAAAACCTGCCTGAGAGGGGTGGATAAGTTTGGGTAGAACTTTCTGGAGGCGTTGGCCAGGATCATGGCTAAAAGCTTACATTCGAGGTTGATAAGGGAAATAGGCCTATATTTTTTAGGAAGTGTTGGATCTTTCCCTTCCTTGGGCAGGACGGCAATGATAGCTGCAGATAGTGTACCTTTCACTTCCCCTGTGTCGTTAAGTTCCTGAAACAGGTGTAGGAGTGGATGTGATAAGAGAGAAGAGAAGCACTTATCGAATTTAGCACTGAACCCGTCTGGGCCGGGGGCCTTTCCGCATTTTAACGATTTGATAGCTTTTTCTATCTCCAAGATCGAGATTGGATTATTAAGGTCGGCTTGGTCATCAAGGGAAAGAGACGGTAGGTCGCATTTCCCTAAGTAATCCTGGATTTTGGTTTCCTCCACCTCTTTATTCTTTGCATAAAGATGCTCATAAAAGTCTTTAAATATATCTGCGATCTTGACAGGATCTGAGTGAGCCACTCCAGCTTGATCTTGAATGGAGTTAATCGTGTTTTTCTGCACCTTAAATTTGAGATATGCAGCCAGGCTCTTGCCTGCCTTGTTCGATTCACATAGTTTTAAATTGTTTCCTCCTATTCAGCCTGACCCCTGCTCTTTCACTTACTATTTTATTGTATTCATATTTCTTGTTGGCCAACTTATTCAGTGTAGCCTCACTCCTATCAAGCAGGTGTCTGTTGTCTAGGGCAGATATTTCTCTTTCTAATTCTTCTAGGGCCTTATTATGATCCTTGTTCATGGCTGATCTGATTTTAATAATAACCCCTCTGACAGTACTTTTTAAGGCTTCCCAGCGGGTAAGGTCGGTGGTGTCCCCCCTCTTGTTATACTCCAGGTACATTTTGATGGCTGATTCAATGGCAGACAAAACCCTTGGTTCTATTGTTGTCTCCTCTATTCTGGGAATGCCATTTTTTGTGATAAATAGATATTCAATATGGGAGTACGAATCGTGTGGAGGTTAGTAAAATGTGTAGTCTCTCCCATCAGGGTTTTGCAACTGCCATGAGTCCACTAACTTAAAACGAGTACAGAGGTTAGCAAAGGCTTTGTGAGACTTACTGCTGCGGAAGGTACATCAGGAATCCCTGTCAAGAGTTTGGTCAAGGGGTAGATTGAAATCCCCTGCGAGAATATGTACAGCAGAGTCAGGAATAGTTTCAATTTGTTTAGTGAGATCCGACCAGAAACTTAAATCACAGGTGTTAGGAGCATAAAAATTCGTAACATAAAATTCAGTATCATCTTTGAGCAACTTAGTTGTGACCCACCTCCCATTAGTATCAGCCGTGGAGGAGAGCAAGTCAACATTTGATTTTTTTTTTTTTGCTATCACTGTTAAAACGCCATTTTTCTTGCCTATTGCCTCAGACCCTGCCACTTCGACATAGAATTTGTTCCTAAGTGTATTAAATTGTTTAGCATCGATTTTAGATTTCTGCAGTAGGACAATATCCCCTCTTTGTCTACGGAGGTAATCTAGGATCTTCTGACGTTTAACAGGTTGATTAAGACCTTTGACATTAAGTGAGAGTATTTTCAAGTTGTCCACCCTTGCTATGCCAAGCGATGTGTCAATCGTGGGGAGTGACATAGAGAAATAACGGAAGATCAAATCCAGTCATACACAAGAACTTGCCCGTCGTATCGGACACAATAATAAGTGTCCAGGGCAATGATAGGACAATCAGGAGACAAGAAGCCCAGTGGGCTACAACTATGAACCCTCCCAATGGCGATGGATAGTCAGAGTGACCATAGGACCTGCGGTAAATACAGAGCAAAATGTAGCGGTGTTTGTACAATGCAAATAACAACACATGAATCTGCAAAAGCAGAATATCAGCAGGCATGAGAAAAATATTGCTTGTGGAGCAATAGAAAGCATCCAGATAATAGGAGTCAAGAGGGACATAAAGTACTAGGTCGCCCTCCACTCAGTCAAGCACTCATCACAAATTGACCCAGTCCCAAAGGCAAACAATAATGTAGAACTGTAAACAGCTATAGTTAGTCAAATGATCATTCTAATTTTATCTCTAATTATAGGGATTATTTCTCTGTTTCAGTCCAATGCCGTGAATAAAAAATAGCCCATCTCTGATAAACAAATAACCAGACACCACAGTACAAACATTCACTAGAAGGACAATATTTGAAAGAAATTTGTGAATAGCTAGATGACACCTCACGGGCGCACCACCAATGGGGCCCCTGGTTGGTACTCACCAGGATGGCCCTGTTCTCATCATCGGTGTCAAATAGCTTAACGTAAACGTGTCCAAAGACCCAAAGTAAAGAGAAAGACAGTGAATGGTGCAGTGTACACACAACGTATATGTGACAAGGACTAACAACGTTTAACATATAACACACAATATACTGCGCAACAAGATGCAACTACCTTTTTATTTATATTTTCTTGTTGCTTACAGTAAACATGTAATATAAAAAGGGGGTACAAATACTACCTATCGATTCATACTCAGCCCACAGCCGACATGTTTCATTGCCTTAGGTATTTTATCAGGCAATTTCTTCAGGGCAAACGAAAATTAGGGTGCCACTGCCAGCGGTACTGTGCTTTAAATGCTGGGGGCACCTTTAGCTTGCATACCGTTACCAATATGGCTATATAACAGTCTTGGACCCACTTCCAACCGGTAAGTATGGTCTTGACTCCCTTATATTTTCATCAGTGGAGGGACTTCAATCGGCGTCTTCTCGGCACCGGAGCCGAGAAGACGCCGATTGAAGTCCCTCCTGGTAACGGTATGCAAGCTAAAGGTGCCCCCAGCACTTAAAGCACAGTACCGCTGGCAGTGGCACCCTAATTTTCGTTTGCCCCGAAGAAATTGCCTGATAAAATACCTAAGGCAATGAAACATGTCGGCTGTGGGCTGAGTATGAATCGATAGGTAGTATTTGTACCCCCTTTTTATATTACATGTTTACTGTAAGCAACAAGAAAATATAAATAAAAAGGTAGTTGCATCTTGTTGCGCAGTATATTGTGTGTTATATGTTAAACGTTGTTAGTCCTTGTCACATATACGTTGTGTGTACACTGCACCATTCACTGTCTTTCTCTTTACTTTGGGTCTTTGGACACGTTTACGTTAAGCTATTTGACACCGATGATGAGAACAGGGCCATCCTGGTGAGTACCAACCAGGGGCCCCATTGGTGGTGCGCCCGTGAGGTGTCATCTAGCTATTCACAAATTTTTTTCAAATGTTGTCCTTCTAGTGAATGTTTGTACTGTGGTGTCTGGTTATTTGTTTATCAGAGATGGGCTATTTTTTATTCACGGCATTGGACTGAAACAGAGAAATAATCCCTATAATTAGAGATAAAATTAGAATGATCATTTGACTAACTATAGCTGTTTACAGTTCTACATTATTGTTTGCCTTTGGGACTGGGTCAATTTGTGATGAGTGAGCAATAGAAAGCGACAAAGCTACAGCTATCTAAAGAGGAAGGCGGCCTGGGTCTCCCCAGCTTCAGAAATTATCAAACTGCGTTCCTATGCAAACAAGGCGCACACTGGCTGATTGAAGACTCGGCCTGCACCCCGCTGTGGTTGGAAATCGAGAAATCTCTCATCGATAATAATCCCCTTCCTGCCCTACTCACTATGGATCTCTCCCACCTTCCATACTCTAAATACATTTTACTAAACACAAGACGTGCTCTCTTAAGGCTCGCTCAGTCCCACAAAACCGACTTGAAAATCAAAAAAACTACCTTGGTAGCCTTGTGGCGGAACTCCTCACTTAAGATTGAAGGGAAGCCCCTCCAATGGAAATATTGGTCCAAGAAAGGCATCAATTTAGTGAGTGACCTATATGATGGGACACACCCTCTACCGTTCTCCTCGCTCCAGTCCCTACATAATCTCGCACCAATAGATTTTTATGACTTTTTGAAACTGAAGGTCCTCCTATCTACATGCTCCCTTAAACCCTATGACCCCTGGATTAAGACTCATATACCACGTATCATGGCGGCTGGTCATTTTGTCTCGAAAGCATATAAACTCCTCCTCCCTCTACCTGGAAAGGCCCACAGGCAGAATGAGATTAAATGGGAGTCGGAACCCAACTCTACTCTACATATTGTCGCATGAGTACACGGAATGTTGGATCCAAATGGAGATTGGAGATCCAGGGACCTGGACAAGGGCATTGTACATGTAGCATTCGCTTTAGATTCGGACTTTTATATTTGGACCTCATGGTATGAGTTTATATGGAACGCCACGAGACTGTGTATTACCCTGCCTTAATTTGTTTTTTCTTAAGATTTTGTTATGATCTTGTATGTAATTCATTTAATGTATTAGGTGATTTTGTGTCTTTTACTTTGCATTTCTCTTCTTCCCTTTCTTCTATTTCTTTTTCAATAAAAATGATTTGAATACAAAAAAAAAATGATTACATGTTTTTTGAAAAATATTGGTTTGTGAATTAAATGAAATATTGTAAGTTTTAATTTAAATAGGAAGGTTGGAGCTTTTCAAAATTAAATTCAGGCCACTCATCTATACTATATTCTGTTTGATGCACTTGCATTGCTCCCATGGAGTCTGACTTTGCGTTATGCACTCCTTGCTAGACCATTGATGTGTAACTGTAGATATAGTTTGTTGTACAGGGTGGAACCTGGAGATATCTCTGTCTCCACAACAATTGGCTTACAGTTGAGAAAGTTTGATGTGTCTAACTGCGATTGTATTGGAGTGATACTGTGATGAGGTGAGATCAAAAACAAAAGACACACAGATGATGGACCAAATGCAGAGCAAATCCAACATTCACCCTAGTCGAGATCTCGGTTAAATCCATTGTTCTTTTGCTCACCATGCCACCCCAGTTTAGACCCAGCCATATCCAAATCAATCTTGACCCTGTGCCTCATGGGAACAGTCCAACCCGAACTGCCAAGCCAGGTCCTCCCTGGACCGGAAACCTGCATCCTAGGACTGGTCTCGGGCATCACCCCTCATCAGCCAGGCTAGCTTGAATCCAGTGGCACAGTGAGCCCGGGAACCAAGTCTGGGCATATCCGGCGCACTTCGAATGAGAAATGAAAAAGACACATTGATGATGGATGGAATGCAAAGCAAGTCAAACATTCACCTCCAGTCAACAGATCTGGGTTAAATCCATTGTTCTTTTGCTCACCATGCCAAACCAGTTTGGACCCAGCTGTATGCAAAACTCCCCACGCTCACAAGGACTGGTGACCAGCTGAGTGCCTCGAAGCTGGCTAGCGGTATCGTAGCGCCTGCCAGCCGCCTCTCACTACCGCGTCTGCGCTCCGCTCGCTCCACAGCCTCGCATTGCGCACTCTCAGCCCCGCATAGCCGTCACTGCCTGCTCTGTGCCATTTAATTATTCAGTGCTGCTCATTGATAGTCGCGCATAATCCTGCTACCATAATTATATTTTAAAAGCATTTCTGTTCGATTGTGCCTTTAATTCTGCCCCATTCTCACCCAGTTTCGCTTTTTAACTGGTGCAGCCATTTTGTTGTTGTTGTGCTTCGCAACCCGTAGCTCCACCCCGCTCCCGCCTCCCAGCTGACCCCCCCACCCCTCCCCCCCCACTATCTACATATGACAGATGCCTTTACGCGCAGCGGTCGCGCCCCATGTGCGCCGAAGGTGTGCCAAAGGTAAGCCCGTCTACGCCCGTCCGCGCCTGGACCGCGCCCAGCGCCAGACCCCCTGGCCCCCGCAACCCGCACTCCTCCCGCATATCGTATGACGCCGCCACCCTCTTAGCCCTTAACCCCGGACGCACACCACAATGCTACGAAGCTGCCCCAGGACGTATCCACGGTCCATTCGCCTGCCACTCCTGCAAGTTCGCCTGCATCAAGACCCACAACAAATCCACTTCCTCCAAACACAGCTCCGACTCTAACCACCTGAAGTGCATCCTGCTGAACACCCACTCTGTCCACAGACACGCCACTGAACTCTGGGACCTACTCGACACTGCGTCACCGGACATCGCCTTCCTTACAGAAACCTGGATGAACGCATCATCAGCACCCGACATCGCCATAGCCATCCCGGACGCCTACAAGATAATCCTAAAAGACCGCACCAATCAAACGGGAGGAGGCATCGCCATCGTCCATAAGAACACCATCAAAATCACGACCAGCTCCGACGATAACCTTGCAACCGCCGAACACCTCCACCTCCACTTCCAGATCCACACCGTCCCTAGGACCACACTTAGAGGCACCCTCATCTACAGGCCTCCAGGAACCCGTAAACAATTCAGCGATGACATCACTGACTTCATCAGCCCACATGCCCTCGTCTCCGAGAACTACATTCTACTAGGAGACCTCAACTTCCACCTGGAAAACAAAAACGACAGCAACACCACCACCCTTCTGGACAACCTGGCCAATCTCGGACTCAAACAACTTGTTGACTCCCCCACCCATGTAGCCGGACACACGCTCGACCCTATCTTCACCTCCAGCAAACACATTTCCTTCGATCGCACCACAGCTCTCCATTGGACGGACCACAGTTGTGTTCACTTCAGCTACAAAACCACCTCGACCCACAACCCCCCACAACCTATTCCTCGAAGAAACTGGAACAAAATCACCACCGACCAACTCCTCACATCACTCAACCAAAACTCTCCCACCCTCTCATTGGACCCAAACCAAGCGGCCACCAAACTCAAGCAATGGATCACTCACAGCGCTAACGAATTAGCACCCCTGAAAAACCACCAGATCAAATCAGGTAACAAAAAGGCTCCCTGGTTCAATGATGACCTTAAGAAATCCAAGAAGCTATGCCGTACCCTAGAGAAAACATGGAGAAAAAACCCAACCACCGACAACATGACCACCCTCAAGGCAGCCACCCGCAAACACCACCAACTGATTCGATCCACCAAGAAATCAGCATTCAAGGATCGACTCGACAACAACGCCCATAACAGCAAGGAACTTTTCAACATCGTCAAAGAATTCACCAACCCCACCGCAGCCTCAAACAACATTACTCCCCTCCAAGGACCTCTGCGATTCGTTATCCTCCTTCTACAACAAAATTGGCGACATTCACAGCAGCTTCGAGAACATTTCCTACGAACAATCCTCCCCACCCCCCTCAGAACCTACACCGCCATCTAACAACCTCAGCGCCTGGAACCCAATCACCACTGAAGACACTATCCGCCTAATGAACTCAATCCACTCTGGCTCGCCAACCGACCCCTGTCCCCACCACATCTTCAACAAAGCAGACTCCATCATCGCACCCCATCTCCGTGATGTCATCAACTGCTCATTCAACTCTGCCACCTTCCCAGAAAGCTGGAAACACGCCCAACTCAGCGCCCTCCTGAAGAAACCCACAGCAGACCCCTCTGAACTTAAAAACGACCGCCCCATATCCCTCCTCCCATTCCCTGCCAAAGTCATTGAGAAAGCCGTCAACAGCCAGCTCGCCGCCTTCCTTGAATCCAACAACTCCCTCGATCCCTCTCAGTCCGGATTTCGAGCCAAACACAGCACCGAAACCGCCCTCATTGTAGCGACAGACGACATCCGAACACTACTGGACAACGGAGAAACAGTGGTCCTCATTCTACTCGACCTCTCCGCCGCTTTCGACACAGTCTGTCACAGCACCCTTATACAACGCCTCCGCAACATCGGCATACAAGGAAAAGCCTTGGACTGGATCATCTTGTTCCTTGCTGGGAGAACTCAAAGAGTCCGACTTCCCCCATTCAAATCAGAGGCCACTGAAGTCATCTGCGGCGCACAACAAGGATCATCACTCAGTCCCACCCTCTTCAACGTTTACATGAGCCCACTCGCACCCATCGCGCGCCAACACAACCTTAACATCTCCTACGCTGACGACACCCAGTTAATCCTTTCCCTCACCAAAGACCCAAACACCGCCAAAACCAATCTTCATGAAGGCATGAAAGAAGTAGCTGAATGGATGAAACACAGCCGCCTAAAACTTAACTCAGACAAAACGGAGGTGCTCATCCTAGGATCTTCCCCCTTTGCCTGGGACGACTCTTGGTGGCCTTCGGCTCTGGGCACAGCACCCATACCCACAGACCACGCATGTAACCTTGGCTTCATCCTAGACTCCTCACTCTCGATGTCCAGACAAGTCAACGCAGTCTCATCCTCCTGCTTCAACGTACTTCGTATGCTCAAAAAAATCTTCCATTGGATCCCCCCCGAGACAAGAAAGACTGTCACCCACGCACTGGTCACGAGTCGACTGGACTATGGAAACACTCTATACGCCGGAATCACAGCCAAATTACAGAAAAAACTCCAACGCATCCAAAACGCATCAGCGAGACTCATTTTGGACATCCCTCGCCACGATCACATCACCGAACACCTAAAAGACCTCCACTGGCTTCCCGTCAACAAGAGAATAACATTCCGTCTCCTCACCCACGCACACAAGGCCCTTTACAAACTAGGACCCGAATGCCTCAACACTCGACTGTCCTTCTACACACCCACCCGCCAACTAAGATCCTCCAATCAAGCCCTCGCCGCAGTCCCGCGTATCCGAAGATCCACCATGGGAGGTAGATCCTTCTCGTACCTGGCGGCCAAGACTTGGAACTCACTCCCCACTCACCTCCGCCTTACACAGAACCACATCTCCTTCAGAAAAGAACTTAAAACCTGGCTATTCGACAAAAAATGAACCCCCCCCTCCCCAAGCGCCTTGAGACCCTCTGGGTGAGTAGTGCGCCATATAAATCCCTGAACTTGAACTTGAACTCCTGGGAACAGAAGCAATGCCATCTTCTGCCGATTCAGTTTAAGGTGACAATGGGTTATCTATGATTGTAACCCCTTCATCAAACTTCCCAGTACAGCTATGTCATCAGGGGAGTAGACCTCCAGGCATAGTTGCTGTCATCTGCATATAAGTGTAAAAATATCTTAGATTTACCAAGGAGAAGGGTTAACATTTCCATGTATAAGTTGAAATGGGTAGGGAAGAGGATGGACTCCTTGTTCAAGGTCCATGGGGGTTGAGGTGACATTAGCCACTCTTACATGTTAAGAACTATTTCAAAGATATGATGCAAGGAGAAAACTGAGCCTACTATACTCATCTGTTCTTGCAGGATTTTTAGAAGATGTGGTTGACAGTGTCAAATGCTGCAGACACGTCTAGGAGAGCAACTAGGCAGGATTCCCCATTGTCTAGGAAGGTGAGCACATTCTCAATTATATATAGCATAGCAGATTTGGTGTAACAGCCTGTTCTGAATCCAGTTTGGTAAAAATCGAGCAGGTTGTTTTTTTCGAATAAGAATTTCTGATGCAACTTTTCATTACTTTAGCCATGAATAGGAGATGAACAAGTTTACTGAAAATTCCACAGGCTCTCCAGCTCAGCGTTAGAATTTTTAATAAGGGGCATCTTGACCTACTTTGAGACTTTCTTGCACAATTCCTTGTGAAAGAGAATCCTGTATGACCCTTATCAGGAGGGATGAGAGAGAGAGCGATTTCTTTAACAATTATGGGCAGGAATCAGATCCGAACAGTTATTGGAATGTTTTAGGTTGGTGATTGTCAATATGACATCAGAGTTGGCTGTTTCCTTGGGAGTTGACTATCTAATTGGAGATTTTCAGGATAGCTGTTTGATTGAAATAGAGTCTGTTATGGAATCCAGGGAGGAGGGGCGTGGCTTGGACGCCGATCGGGATGGCGGCGTGAGCTTGCAGCTCCGCGCCTGATCCCGTAAATTCTCCTGAAATCCCTACCATCAGCGCTGCCTGAGGCGTGGCTTCCCTGCACAAAGTATCGGAGGGTCAGAGGAGCGCGGCTGGGGGACAGCGGGATACCGAAAATAGCGCTAGAGTCCGATTCCGGAGTCCGGAGGAGCCGAGCCGGGGATAAAGAAAATGGCGGCGCACGGGAGCTGTGGAGACTACCCGCGGGACGAGGCGGGTCGGAGCTGAGCCGGATTGCGTGCAATCGCCTAACAAGGTGAGCGGAGCGGGGTCCCGGCAGAGAGAGACTCCGAAGCAGGGCTGGAGACGTGAAGGGCTTCCACCGACCCAGAGAACGGCGGACACAGCGCCCATCCCCCGCTCCCCGACATGGCGGCCGTGTGACGGACGTCCCACCCTCGGGCTATGGCCTCTACCTCCCGCGGCTGCTGGGACCTTCATGAAGCCTACCAGCGATCCCTCAGGTAGGGGGTGCGTGTAGAAGACGGTGCGGCCGCTTGTGCAAGGAGCACCAATCACCAGCAACAGGCTTACTTATCACCACGAGCACGGGCCCTGGACACGTGCAGATTCGGAATCTGAACATCAGTGGGAGCAGCTACTGCCGTGTGTATTGAGGATTGGCCCTGGACACGCTGAGTGAACCAACTGAGGCTGCAGGGAGCAGGCGATCAGCGGTGATTCACCCAAAACTGTATGGCTCACTGTATGGTGGTGGGGCCGAGACTGTGTGGCGTTTGGGACTGAGGCATAAGCTTAACACGGCACAACGCCCGTGGGCGGGCAGCCCATCCGGCTCTGGCCGACGCCCGCCTGCTCTGTCGGGTTCATGTTGCTGACTCCTCTGGCATCTGGGCTGGACCTTCCCTGGACCTTGCTGTGGGAGTGTGGTGGGTCCGCGCTCGAGACGTCGATAAACTGTGTGGGGCGACCCCTGGGCCATGAGCGATCTGCTGGTGCACGGGACGAGAGGTGGATATATAGACGGCCATCTTGGCTACTGGGGCCAAGCCCTTGTGCTGACGACGACTCGGCCTTTGGAGGTGGAGATCACTGCTGAGTGAAACTGTTGGGACACTTAAGCGAAGACAGAGTGAAGAGAGCAGTTTTCCCACGAAGGAGGGACGTGGGGACTGGTAAAGCCCCTAGGGGCGACCCTATGGCGACGCACGAGGCGACCAGGATGGCCGCTACTGGCGGTGCTCTAACTATGAAGCAAGGTCGTGACGACGCGACCGCTCTGGTCCAGGATAGCGGAACCCATACCCCCCTCAGACGCAACGGCGCAGGAACGGAGGCTGAATTTGTGACTAGACAGCATACTAGAAGCGATAACTGCGGCAAAGGAGTCATTACACCAAGACATAGCGCAGGTCGCCACGGGACTGGGTCTCCTGAGGGCGGACCATTCTAAGCTCTCAGACAGAGTAAAAGAAAATGAACTACTGCTTCAGGAGCTGAAACCAGCGGTAGTGACCGCAGAACACAAATTGACAGATATCCTTGGCTGCCTGGCGACACAGAAGATGCTGAAAGTCGCAATCGGAGGAACAACGTGAGGGTGGTGGGCCTTCCGGAAAAAATTGAAGGGGATGATGCTGTGGCCTATATGGAGAACTGGTTTAAAACGGTTGTAGCACCGGAGGGTCTCTCTCCCTTCTTCTACCCTGGAGCGAGCGCACAGGGTCCCGGCCCGCCCGCCTATGCAGGGCCGGCCACCCAGGCCGATGGTGGTAAAACTATTGCACTACAAGGATCGTGACGTGCTGATACAGAGGGCGCGTTCAATGGGCCCCTATCAAGTGGACAATAGCCGGTCACGGTCTTCCCGGACTACACACAGGAGGTCCAGAAGAGCAGAGCATCCTTCCTGACCGTGAAAAAAGAACTGAGGGAGGAAGGGATACAATACTCCTTGCTTTTCCTAGCCAAGCTAAGAGTGATCCTAGATGGGAAGACCCAATTCTTTCAGACCCCGGACGAGGCATGTTCATGGCTCGAATTATACAGCGCTGGAACGGACCGCAACAGCAAGAGGGAGAGACAAAAACCGATCCAGGTCCAAAAATCACAGCGCATCCGCTAACGAAATAAACTCAAAAGAGCGATGCAGGATGTTCAGATGGCGGCGGACAGGAAGGGTGCACTAGCTGCAACGGCGGTCATTACGGGTTCGCAACAAGAGAAGGCGTCGGTGGGGTCGGACGACGACGGAGGAAAATCTGGAGGAAACCTATCGGAAGCTGAGAGCTTGAAGGGACCAGTGGTCACCCCGCAGACAGCAGATGGACTATTTAATGAGTGACATTTAAGAGAGCAGAACAATTCCGATACTCCTGTTGGGGCAGGCTCTGCTGGTGTTTGGCGGACTAGCAGGTATGGTGCTGCGAATGCAGTATGGGATCAAGGGTGCGGGGTGGGAGCTCTGCTTGCCCTGGGTCGGCGCTAACTCACCCTCTTGTGGCCCTTAAGGCCTTCTGTGGTGGCGACCACAGATTAGTGTAATGTGTGATGTGTTACAGGTTTGGATCAGGGCTGAAGCTGGGTTATTAGGTCCTGTCCTGGGGAGAGCGGTTTGGGGAGTTTTTCGGGGAGTTTTGGAGGGGGGGTACAACTGCAATGATGTGGGGAACGAACAGTTGTTATTGATACGGTACGGAGATGACTACTATGGGGACGTTACCTAATTTGAAATGCCTTACATGGAATGTCCTTGGACTTCGAACAATGGTGAGACGTCATAAGGTGCATGCCTATTTGGTGAGGCGAGGCGTCCAAATTGCAATGTTACAGGAAATTCATTTAACCAAGCAGGAATGCACCGCACTGCAGAGGAGGTGGCGTGGTAAGGTATTTGGCACCACGTATTCGGCGTTTGCCAGAGGGGTGCTGATCTGGGTAAGAGCAGGGATACCGTTCCAGACCACGAACCAGCTGGTGGACCCTGAGGGTAGATACGTGGTGGTGGAGGGGAGGCTATACGGTCGGGAGGTGGTCTTATGTAGTGTGTACGCCCCAATGCTGATCAGGCCCACTTTTTCGATAGTCTAACGGGTTTGTTGGCATGCTTCCTGGCGGGCCCCTTCATCCTGGGAGGTGACTTTAATTCGATCACTGATGTGACACTTGATAGGTCGCATCCACCATTGGCCGATTCCCCAGTGCGCAGGTTAGCCACACACAGAAAGACTGGCAGGAGAGATGGGGACTAATAGATGTGTGGAGGGAGCAGCATCCTGATACTAGGGACTATTCCTTTTTTTTTAGCTTTGCATGTGTTACATGTCAGAATAGACTCCGTCTTGTGTTGTGGCCCCCTGGCTGCCGTGATAAGGACTATCTCAGATCATAATCCCTTAATAGTGTCAGTGTAGTGGCAACAGGCGAGATCAGCGGTTCCAACATGGAGGCTGCGACCTGATACATTAGAGGATCTGGTGTTTAGGACACGGTCCTACAGGGCATCGAACACTATTTTGAGGTGAATTAGGGTTCAGCTACCGCGAGATCGATAGAATGGAATGGGATGCGATGAATGTAGTGGTGAGAGGCGTATGCATGGGCAGGTTCTCGAATGCAAGGACATCAGTCTTGACTGCTCTGGCGAAGGCGGAGGATGTGTTAAGGGAGCTAGAACGGCGTAGGCCTGAATGACCGGACCTACAAGAGCAGTTACTTGAGGCTAAGGAAGTGGTGGCAACTGAAACAGAACGGCTGCGGTGCTACGACTGTAAGCTGTACACCACCAAGGTACATGCAGAAGCAGATAAAGTGGGTACGCTCCTTGCTAAGCTTGCCAACCCGGAACCTAGAGGATGCCCGGTTATGAGCATAAGAACAGAGACGGGGGAAATAATCTACTCGCAGACGGCAGTCCTGGCGCGCTTCCAGTCTTATTACACGAGTTTGTATGAGTGTCAGCTGGGGGTGGAGGTCTCTGAGATAAGTGAATACTTGGAATCTGTCCCACTGCTAGATGGCGAAGCTGCGAAAGACCTGGGAGGACCCGTAATGCTATCAGAGATCAGGGTGGCCATTAAACAGATGGCTAGAAATAAAACGCCGGGGGTGGATGGCCTACCGATTGAATTCTACGTGAAATATATTGATATTTTAGCGCCCAGACTATTGGTGGTGTACTCTGAAGCCAGAATGTTGGGGCACTTGCCCAAATCAATGAGGGAGGCGCTAGTGGTGCCACTACTGAAGCCCGGCAGGGAGGCATCGGATGTGACGTTTTATCGGCCCTTGTCTATGCTAACGGTGGATTATAAGATCTTGAGCCGTATTCTAGCCACCAGACTACTACCGCACATGACCAAGCTAGTACACGGGGACCAGGCAGGGTTTATTCCTACTAGGAACACGTCAATGAACATACGCCAATTGGTCTGGATACTAGACAGCGCCGGGGACTCAGATCAAAATCCTGCAGTAATGTCGGTTGACATCGAAAAAGCTTTCGACAGCCTTGAGTGCAAGTACCTAGATGAGGTGTTGGTGAAGTTCGGCATAGGAGATGGGTTTGGGAGATGGACAAGAGTTCTTTACTCCTCTGCTACTGCGAGGGTACGACTAGGGTCAGTTATATCCTTGGATTACCCAGTGCGTAGAGGGACGAGGCAGGGTTGCTCGCTATCTCCCTTGTTGTTCGCACTGGCGATGGAACCACTGGCGGCGCAGGCGAGGTCAGGAGCAAAGTGCCAAGGGATCAGACAGGGTGAGGAGTCGCATTACATATCACTGTATGCAGATGATCTGTTACTATACCTAGCAAACACGGAACGGGCCCTGGAAGGAGCGGTAGAGATGTTATCCAGCTTTGGTCAGCTGTCAGGCCTTAAGGTAAACTGGACTAAAACCTGTGTTTTTCCGTTGCGGGCAGGCGCGCCGTGTCCCCCTCTTACGGTGGAGGTGGTCTGGGAGCCCTCCTGCTTCACCTATTTGGGTGTCCGCATCTACCATGAGGCCGCGAATCTGTTGGAGGGTAATATAGGGCGTTGCGTGCGCGCACTGAGGGATTGCATAGCCTTTTGGGCCTCCCTCCCTCTATCAGTGTTGGGCCGAGTAGCACTGTTGAAGATGGTGGCACTGCCGCGGTTGCTTTATTACTTCCGTACCCTGCCGATATGGATCCCACAGCGGATCTTCAAAGAATTGAAGATGATGGTAACTGACTTCCTTTGGGGTCACGGACGACGCAGGGTGGAATTGAATACTCTGACCAGACCCAAACTCTAGGGGGGGATGGCAGTCCCCGATTTTGAATTATATTATTTGGCGGCTCTGAGGAGTCTGAGGAGAGCGAAGAGAGCCCGGCCATATGCGCCGGAGATACCACTAGGGATGCTGACCGTGCTGCCACATGGGGCCGATTGGTCCCCGTGTCAGAGTGGGAAGAGTTGGGCTTACAGATGGTGGGGGACTTATACATAGATGGGACGTTGGTCCCCTTTCAGACGTTGCAAGATCAGTTTGGCCTACCAGACAGGAATTATCTTCTGCATGCAGCAGTGGTTGCGTCGATGCAAAAGCACTGGAAGGGAGGGCTAGTTGAACCAGAAACGACCATGGCCTGCCAGTATGTGGTGATGGCTGCGGGCACTTTTAAAGCGGTGACCTGCCTCCACACTAGAATGTTAAATAAGGGACTGGAACCACTGCAAGCGCTGAAGACGAGATGGGAGGACAGCATAGGTAAGCCCATACCGGACACGGTCTGGGGCCATATTATGAAACGGACGTGGAAGGGAACCAGGAATGCACGTTTTCAGCAGGTACACTTCTTCGTCATACATAGGGCCTACCTGACCCCGGAGAGTATTAAGCGGTACTTTCGGGTGCACGACGCAGTGTGCCCGAGATGCTTGGCACCTGAAGTTGACCTGGATCACCTGCTGTGGGGATGCCCGAAGTTAGGGACATACTGGCCTGAAGTGGGAGAACTCCTGAATGTGGTTACTGACAGGGAGGTGGACTTTGACATGGCGGCGTGTTTACTGCTTTGGTTCCCTAACACAACGAGGACGAAAATCACAAGCAAATTTATCGACCTAGGACTCATATTGGCTCAGAGAGAGATTACCTGGCACTGGAAATCCAAGGAGGGCCCGTCAGTGAAGAGATGGATGAACGAGTTGTTGAAATGGTCCGGATGTGAAAGTGTAATCAGAATGCGACAGGCTGTCTGGACTGACAATGATAAAAGTTTGGAGATGGCGAGAGCATGGGAACTGATAGTTCAAGCGTTGCATGACTACATGATAGAGGATGAAGATTAGGCACATTGAAAGAATAGGGCTCCATGAGGCTTTAACGAACAAATGCAACACCCGGCCAGTGGCGTGCTCCATTATCAGTACAGAATGACTATGCCCGCATCAGCAGCAGTTGTGGGGGGGGGGGGGAATGGTTTGAGGGGGGTTAATAGGCACCGCGGTAATATTATGGAGGATGCCTGCAGCTGGGACCTAGGGTTGGTTTTACAACAGTGAGGTCCCCGAGCGGGGTATGGCAGGTTCCGGGGGGCGGTACTTGTCAGACCCTGGCGACGGCCACCATTGAAGGGCACTAGCGGGAACACGTTGGAACGGGCGTTGGAATACCAACATCGCCCCCACAGGGCGCCTAGATGTGCTTGACGGTGTCTAGGGGGGTGGGAATTTAGGGGGGTAAAAAAGCAGATACTGAATGGTGTTGTTAACCAGACACCCGTATGAGGTGGCCACTGAGACATTTTCCTTGCAAGTACGACTTGGTGCGCCGCCCGGCCTCCGGGATGTGGGCTAATTGGCTGTGTACGAATTTACTGTTATTCCTATGCTTTGTGGTGTCATGAGTGTAATGGTTGACCTACTTCGAGGTCTTGTTTCTAATTCTGCAATAAAAACAAATAAAAAAAAAAATTGAATCCAGAGAGCTCAATCGTTTTGATTTAGTTGTAGAAGAATTCGAAGAATGGTTTGTTGTACCGTTCTTGTGTTAGGGATCACTTGGGCTACAAGTAGATTGGTAGATATCTGATGAGGTTGAACAATTTTTTTCACCAATGATTTTTAGAGGCCTCCGTATTGGATGTCACATTGTCTGCCTTTGCTTCCATAATGTATTTGTGTAATCTTTGTTTGTTCCATAAAATTAATAAATTCAGTCATTTGAAGTAATCTTTGGAAAACAATTCCTGACTTTGTCTTTAACGTTTTTGTTTGAGGGGCTATTTTGTCTGTCGTCTCTAATATGAGTGAGTCGAGTGTGGATAGATATTGAGGAGGTAGGGACAAGCTGAGATTTATATTCATTTTCTTTTTCAAGCTTATATAGGTTAATGTCGCTGAAGTTTCGGATCCAGCCCTTTGGGCATTTGAGTTGACCCCAAGATGTTGTTTTAGTACATAGAAGTTAAAAGGATATTAAGAAATTGTCTTGATGGGAGAGTCAGTCATGACGGTTACTTTTCGAGATTATTCAGTTCACTGTGCTTCTTTTTTTCCAGGTCATTATTGAATAAACATAATTCGTATTGTGTGACCATAAAATCGGGCCTGTTAGATCAGTGGAAACTGAAGTCTCCTTAGATTACGTGGGAAGAAGTGGAGGTGGTAATTTCTGCGAGAAAAATGATTGTTTGTTCTACAGACAGTTATCTACTAGTTGATAGTAGATGATGTGTAATACTGTGGCCTTCAGTTTCAGTGTTTTTACTTCTACAGATAAGCATAGGATGGTTGGAATGCTTTTAGAGGCTTACACCGAATCCAGGTTTCTGCAGATAATTACTGCTACTCCCCTCCCCCTTCCCTTTGCATTCCTCTTGATCTATGTTAGTATAATTTCTGAAGCTGATGGGATGAGAAGGTCAAGATTAGGTTGAGAAAAGTCTGTAAACCAAGTTTCTGGAAGAAATAATAATCCAGATTCTGTTATCCAATTATGTTTGCATTTTGAGATTGTGTTTGGATGCTGAACTGCAGTAGTGGAGTACGCACCCAAGATAGGAGCTCTCGGTCTTGGTGACATCAATAGTTGGAAGCAAAATTGAAATGAGGTTCTTGGGATTCACTGACTTTCTGGTGGATTGTTGTGGAAAGGTTCTGTTTCTTGCGATGATGGGAATCCTAGCGTTGGAACAGGGGAGTTAGAGCCTATATAGTAGGGGAGTAGCAGATCATTGATAGATTTATCTGGGAGATATTAAGTGTAATAGCCCACAGCAAATTTCTTGAATTTCAAAGTGGGCTTGAACTTCTTTATTTAGCATGCTCAGTGATACTGCTTCTTTCCTCCAGTAGTTCTTTATAACTGACTTGCATATATTCCAAACCCTTTCATTCCAACACAAACTCCTCCTCGTGCATTCCATCTTACATTCTTCACATTCTGATATTACATCACATTACTACATTTCCCCCTCCCCCCTCCTTTTTTCAGAAGGAAGAAGAAAAGAGAAAAAAACCACATATAAATATATCTGAAGACTTAACAATGTTCAATCAATCGACCTGGTCTGTTAGAAATACTTATAGATTTTCTAAGTGGCTGTTCATCTTGTTGATTATCCGGCTGCATATTTTCTTGCACATGAAACTTTTTTCAAAAGATTTAAAGCAAGAGTTAATTTCTTGTTACTATTCTGTTTTCAATCTTTGCTGTAACCGTTGTTCTTGAATTTTTGTCACTTCCATAAGTTCAGGATAAAATATACTTTGCAACTTAGTTGTTTACTGTTCTCTACCCAGCACCAAGTCAGCTATTTGATTTTCTTGGCCTTGAATGCTTCTAGTACAATATGCATAATATTTCATTTTGTTTTTTGCTTCCTTGTCCCGTATCTCAGTATGATCTTTTGGCCGTTTTGCTGGGAGATGTGGTAACCAAATTTGCCTAGGTTGACCAAAAGGGCTTTTCCCAGTTGATCCATGAGGAGTATTTTGATCACATAGAACTTGACATAGAGCTTGGTTTTTTTAAATCTGTGAATGTTTTGCACTATACCCAAACTTTTTAAATGGTGGCCATTAGCTTTTCCACTATTCCATTCACCAGAGGCCACATTGGAGTTACTCTTCTGTGCATTATGTGGAGAAGTGTGGCTCAGTGGTTAGAACAGCAGACCCTGATGCAGAGGTCTAGCCCGGCGGGTCTTGGGCTCAAAATTCCTTGGACCTGATAATTCTCGTCTCGGTGCCTATTCCAATCATGGAGTCCCACTCTGCAACTCTGGGCAATAGCTTGCTTAATCTCCACAACGGCCCCCACAACGCTAAGGATGCCTGGCCTCCACCTTGGGGGTGCCCAGGAGTGGACGCCTCACAGGGAAAGCCAGGAGGGGTTCCACAGCGGTATTCGTACAAGCGCCTTGAGACCCTTGCGGGTGAGTAGTGCTATACAAGTATCAATTTACATTTATATTTTACATTTACATTATCCCCGAATAAATAATAAATTTCTGAAATGTATTAGTACTGAAAGGTGGCCCTTGATCTGTTTTCAATACATTTGGCATTCCTCAAATGGAAAATATTTCATCAAGAACAGGAAGCACAACTGGTGCAGGTGTTGACAACACCACTTTTACTATGGGAAATGGGAATATTCCTCGATTATTGCTATTAAATAATGCCCTTAATCCAATGGTCCATAACAACCAAAAGCTACATTAGACCATAAAGCATTTGGCTACTCAGACATGTGTAATTCTTCCATCACTCTTTCCTTCGTAGTACATTGACATAAGTGACAAGTCTGGACCACCTCTTCTACTTGACTGTCTAACCTAGGAAGCCACATTTTTTCTAGAAATATTTTTGTCTGTAGCAGACGCCTCTGTGACTTTCATGGGCCACATTAACTGCACGCCTTTGTAAGTTTGAGGGCATTATCAATTTATACCTCTCTAATGTATTCCAGATGAGGCCACAGATAGTTCTGAGGGTATATTCTTGAATGCCAAAATATAATTTTTTCTTATATTAGATCGAAATAGATTTGCATTGTTTAGCAACCTCCAATTATTTTCAAGTCTGATTTTTTTTCTTCCTGAATTGTTTCATCATGTGTGATGCTTCAGTTAATTATTTCTTTGAAATGATTCCTGACACTGCCGACCTAATTGTGAAACATATGTATTCCTCTGTCTCCAATTGTTTCATTTCAATTTTTACTGGATGCCTATACAAATAATCTATTGCATTGTACTATTTTTCTTGTTTATGAATTACTTAAAAGTTATAATCCATTCATCTCATTCCCCATCTCTCAATCCGTGGGGGGAATTTTTGTTTTTGCTTTTACAAAGATAGAAATGAGTGCGTGATGATCTGTCATAATCACAAATGGCCTTACTTATTGGAAGTCATGGTAGTGCTCATAGGCCTAGACAACCGCCAAGCTTTCTTCTTCGGGGCTGACAATATTCTTCTTCAGCATCAGACAAGCTTTTACTAGCATGTGAAACCACATATCGAGGAGTTTCTCTGCCAGGCTTGTGTTGTACTAATATTGCACCAAGTTCTATAGGACTGGCATCCAACACCAGTTCTGTACATAACTTTGGATCAAAGTACTTCAAATTTAGCTTCAGACGATTTTTCTTCTTTTCTTCTTTTAAAAGCTTGGTCATAGTCATTATTCAAAATTAACTTTCGCATTTTCTTTGTTAGTTATCTACGTGACATACTTATGGTGGCAAACTTTTAACATAGCGTGAACAATAACTAGCCATTCCTAAGAATGAGCATAATTCTGAAACATCTTTGGGTCTGAATATTGTATTTAGCGACACTCCTTTAACTGGATCTGGCCAAATTTTTTTTAGCTGAGGTTTATTTAACATTTTTTTTTAAATTGTCAAACCAGCCTTTACGAGTAGTTGACATGGTCCATCTAATGCTTGACCATGTTCTTCTTGTGTTTTTCCAAAGAGTTGAATATAACTGTAATTCATTGTATTTTTTACCGGTCTTACTTATGTTCTTTACATTTTCTTGAAAATGTTCAGCCACTGAACGTATGGCAAAATGTAATCTCTGCTATTTAAATAATCCAAGCTGCATAGGGAATTTCTTGATGAATCTTGACTGATTGTCAATATCCAATTGCTGATACCCTTTACGTAGATCCAACTTTGAGAAAATAGTAGCACTGTTGATATTACTGATCATACCATTTAAATGTGGGCCTGGATACCCTTTTCTTTCAATTGCTGTATTAAGCACTCTCATGTCAACACAAATCCTGATGTCTTCAGTATATATTTGGGGAATCACTACAATGGGTGATACCCATGGTGTTGTGTCAGTGAGTGGTTCAATTATGTCTTTCTGAAGTAGTGACTTTATTTATTTTTCTGCTTTTGCTTACAAGTGTATCAGAACTCTTCTGTGAGTTTGAGCCATTGGTTTTACTGCTTCATTTATATGTAACATAATCATTCTATCTTTTAATTTACCTAACCCATTGAACAATTCTGTATATTTTCTTAATACAAGACAATCTGTCATAACATTAAAAGTAATTGCTAATAAACCCATGACTTGAGCAGTGACATTGCTAAATAAACATGGACAAGGAACTTCGCTCTTTAATACATGTATCTCTTCTTTACCTATTGTATTTCCATATTGTAGCATTTCTTCAAATTTCCCTAAGCAAGAGACTGGATGCTTGGTTTCCATTAAAAAACACAGATATTTGATGGACTTGAAGGGAGTTGTTCCTTCATTTTCTGATATTCAGTGATACACAATGTTGCATGTTGCTCCACCGTCAAGGACAAATGGAACTTTGAGAGCCAACCATTGTATATGTTTTCCTCATTTAGTCCCTTCTTATCATTTTAATTTGTTTGACCTCATCATTTTCACACATCATATACAGCCTTTCAGATTGTCTCTTCTGCCTGTTTGACAGACTTTTTTTGCATGTGGCTTTTAAAACTAATTTCAAATATTCTTCCCCGCTTTTCCCATCTGTGTACAATATTTTGTTGATATGAAATATCAAATGGTAACAGCGTTGAAAAACTACACTTTAAACACTTCTCCCATTTTCTTCATCATTATTTGTTTCTGTATCCATATTTATTATTTCACTGCTTATCTCCTCTCTAGACATCTCTTTTATTTATTTTATGTCAATATTATGATTTGCCACTAAGAAATAGCTTTTTGATGAAGAAAAGGGTTTTGCCTGACTTTAAAATGGTGTCCCACTAATTTTTTATGAAGTCACAAAAAAATGATACCGGACTTTAAGATGGCTGCAAAGATTTGACTAAGATCTCACAATATTTTGGTATTTATAGCCTCTTAAATACAAATTCCTGGGGTTGCGGAGCTTGCTCGCGACCAAGATGGCCAAGAGCGCGTAGCTGCACAACACCTGCCCACCATCTGTTGAATATTTGCCTTCAGAGGTGCTAAACGCGATCTGCCGCGGCGGGCATTGCAGCTGGCATTGAGGAGGTACGGAGTGCTCTTACTCAGACAGCGCCATGTCATCTGATGACGGAGAGAGAACAGTTGGAGTGAGGTGCGCCTGACTGGGCCTGGATCCCCGGTCTCCCCTGACTGACGGGGCTGCTTTGGAGCTGCGGCGGCGAGCTGTATTCGGTGTCCGGTGCAGAGTTCCTCCCTACTCCCCCTCTGTGACTTATTCACAAACTGGAGTGAACCCCCCTCGAGGCTTGCGACCGCCTATCTTGACTGGTTTGGCGGCTTGAAATGCGGTGGAGGACGACGGTGCCCTCTAACCTACACCTCGGCCTGGATCGCCGCCACGGATGCGGCAGGAGGTGAGGTGGCCTGGGATCCGGTGCTTCTGGCGTGGAGTGCTGTTGCTGCTGAAACAACTTTCCTGTGGTGCCAAGAACCTTCACCCTGTGCAATCTTCGCTGCCAGCCACACAACATCCGGGTGCCTCGTAATCAGAGGCAAGAGATTGCCGTATTAGCCTGCTGAAACCCTGCCCTGCCCTGATGAGCATGCTGCCCTGAAGCACGACTCTGTGAGAGGGAGCCTACCACGAACATTGGAGTCGCTCTGGTTAAGCCTGCGGAGTAGGCGCGACTCCCTAGGACCACCTGCAAGCCCTCCCTGCCCTTCAGCAAACCTGGGCATGAGACGCCATCTTGCGGAGCCTCCTGCTGGCCACACGGACTCCTGAACCCCCTGACGTAGGGCTGCTTGGCCGCCATCTTGGTTTCCCATTGCGTGGCCTTGCACCGTTAGACTCATATCTGCAGGAAGCGGTGGGGAGCGACTGCCCTCCTAGCCATCTCTGGCACCCCTGAGTGGAGTGGGACCCTCCGTTGCCCTACCTAACGATACACTTCTGCGGATTGCCTACTCTCCTTGCCCTGGTGTACTTCTGCTGCGTGTGCTGGCCCGGATGAGCCCGGTCATGGACTGCTGCTGCCCTTCCACTTCCTGCCGGTGGAGTAGTGAAATACTGCTGTAGAGCGACTGGGTGATCCAGAGCTGTGCCTGCTGGGAACTGCGACCAGCTCAGACCACCAAGAAGCAAAGTTTTCTCTGTGAGTGCCTGGATACTTAAGCCTCCCTCCCCTCCCGGCTGCCTGGCACCTACGGCGGGCATTGAGAGACCTACTTGCTGCGTCCGAGGGGGGGATTACCTTTTTTAAATAGTTGGTCTGCTGGAAGATCTGGGCTGCCTGCTAAAATCCCTAGCACAGGGCAGGAGGTGACCCGGCCTGCTACGGTACTTGCCCAAACAGCTGCCATAAGAGCCTGACTGCCCATCTTCCTAGACAGTGGCACCACCACACTTGCAATGGGCAGAGTTGGTAAAACACAACCAAAGATCTCCTTCGACCAGAGGAAGCAAAAGGGCGAGGCACTGTGACGGAGGAGGTTGAAGACATGCAAGATCTGCCTCGGGAGGAACCTGAGAGCGACATCCGCTCTGCTTGTAGCAATGGAGAAGGGCCTACAGGGCAGTCTCTTGGTGTTGGGCACTAAGATAGATTCTCTCCTTTCGCATGGATAGAATGTCCTAACGAATGGACAAACACGCGCAGTTCCTTGATATGACGGAGCACCATGTCACGGAGGTCGAGGAGGCGCAGCAGATGCTAGATGTGGGCCACAAACAACTGGGGAAGATTATGCAGGTCCTACAAGACAAGATGGAGGACTTGGAGGCACGATCGAGGCGTAGCAACCTCAATCACGGGCCTTTCCGGAATCCACCCCTACCAGCAACATGGAGCAGTTTATTGAAAACTTGTGGTCAATCTCCTTGGGCAGGAGACTTTTTCATCAATGTTTGTTGTCGAAAGAGCGCATCAATCCCTAGGACCAAGACCGGTTCCAGGAGCTCCCCCAAGACCGATCATTGCAAAGCTCCTTAACTATCGTGACAGAGACTCTGCTCTACAAACAGCCAGGGATAAACAACCCCTCCAGTTTGAAGGCTCTACTATATTGTCGTTTCCTGACTTCACCATCATGGTGCAGGAGGCACGCCGTCAATTTGCACCCTTGAAGAAACAACTGCGAGAGAGCAACATTGACTACGCTATGCTCTACCCTGCCAGACTTCGCATCAATAGTCCAGGCCAATCACTCTTCTTCACAGACCCGAAGGCCTTACAGAGGCTGTGACGGAATGGGTCAGAGACATACAATGTGACTCGGACCGGCAGCTCCTGGGAGAGGCGGCTGGAGGAGCCCCTGAGAAGCAGGACTAGCAGAGCTCTACTGTACCCAGCAGTTAGGAGGACTATTATTGTTGGCTGTGAGCGGGGTGGCATGCGATGCGGGGAGAAAGTTTTGCGGGATTGTGCTTTGTGCCTTACTGATCTGAGGCAGTGGCTGGGAACCACGGGGAGGCGCGGTGACGGTAAGAGGGGGGAGGGGCCGGCTTTGTTAGGTACATTGCTGGTAAAGAATGCCCGACTGTGGATTGTTAGTTGTGGGGTTTCTCTTATACAATGCAAACCTCTGAAGATGCTAACATGTTGAGGGGTTGTGGCGCAGAGGCCGTGGGTGATCGCCTCCACTTTATGACCCGGAAGCCCGCTACCTCTGCCCACGAGTGCAATGCACTACTAGAATATTGTTTTCAATTGGGGGGGGGGGGGGGGGGGGGGGGGGTGTAAGACCTCTTGGTGCTGTACTGATGTTTTTGCACTTGCTATTAGCTTCTGGTGCTGCTCCAGAGGTCAGTTTGTCAGTTTTCCGACTCTGCCTAGTTCAGGTTGGCCTGGTATGGGTGGGGGGAGGGGAAGGGCGAGGTTTCCAGTCAGTCAGGGTTAGCGAGAGACACCACAAGATTTGTACAGTTGCTATGCACACAGCAGGGTCTTATGGCTGATACTGACATGGGCAACTCAACGGGGTTTGAAAACGCAGACCGCTCCCCTCGCAGGGTGGTCGCACAGGGCACTGTTGCATTACTACAGGAAACACACCTACCTCTCACTAGCCTGTTTCACAGCAGAGGTTTGCACAGGAACACGCACGCTGCAGGATTCACTACGCACGCCGGCAGGGTGCTAACCTGGCTTCGCCCAAGATCAGCCTACACTCTGGAGCCCTTACATACAGACGACAATTGCAGATATGTGATCTCTAGATGCAGGGGGAATGGTCTTGACTTGCTGATCATTAACGTGTATGGACCCAGCTATGATTGCCTGGATTTTTATGTGGAGCTGTTCGACAGAGCGCAGGCTTATGAGGGAGGACACCAATTATGTGGTGGGGACTTCAACTTCGTTTTAAACCCGGAATGCGACCACTCTGGGGGACCGGTCGGAAGAGCTACAGCCTCGGCTCGCACACTTGCAGTTTCTGTGATAAACACTGACCTGGGCGATGTATGGAGACAGTGGTTTCCATAATATAAGGGGGGGTTTACACACTACTCTGCATACCACAACTTGCACACACACATTGATTACTGGTTGGTCTCTAGACTGGTATATAATCAGGTGCGTACATGTGAGTTGATTGCGCGCACCCTCTCACATCACTTCCCGGTCCTAGTTGTCATCGCCACTCCCTCTAAGAAAATTCCTCCATTTACTTGGAGATTTCCCCCTTATTCTCTGCAGGACGCGGCATTCAAGGCAGACATAGCAGAAACAATAGACACATACTTCGACAAAAATGTGGGCTCGGTAGACAGCTTCCAGGTGGTGTGGGAGGCGTTCAAGATGTATATCCGAGGTGTTACAATATCCAAACACTCAGGAGTTCTTAAAGCATTGCGTAAGAGGCTGTCAGATCTTGGGAGCACATTGGCAGACCTGGAGACGCGGCAGCAACAGGGTATGAATGAAGAGGTGACGCGTAAATTCAAGACTCAAATTAGGAATTTCACGATACAGCGGAGGCCGAAATAAAACACCTAGGCAAATATGCCACTGCTCGCACTTATAGAGAGGGTGAGAGACAGGGTGGAGTTCTTGCACAATTTCTGAGGAATTGCCGGATCCACTCCGGAGTCGCAGTGCTGCACTCTGTGGAGGGGGACCCACTGACAGGTGACCTTGCTGTAGCAGAGCGATTTGGACAATTTTATTCATCGCTATATTCTTTGCGTAGCACAGGCTCCGAGAAAGACATTTTTGACTATTTGACACATATCAAATTGCCCTGGTTGACCGATACGCACTGGGAATTTCTGATGAGGACAATAGTAAGCGAGGAAATACTTCTTGCCCTCTCCGGTATGAGAGCGGGCAGCGCCCCAGGGATAGATGGCCTGACAGTAGCTTTCTTTAAAGCATTTCTTGACATCCTGCTGCCGCACTTAGCTTCTTTATTTCATGATATGTGCGGGTCTGGCACTATGCCGCCCTCAAAGAGAGGATATCAGAGGTACCATCTTAAAGCCGGGTAAGCCACCGGAGGAGTGTTTGTCATATCACCCTTTCTCACTGCTCAACGTTGACACCAAGCTCTTTGCTAAGATTCTGGCCAATCGACTTGTCCTTCTTGTCCCTGTGTTGGTCACCCCGGAGTAGACCGGGTTTGTCCCGGGGCGCAATATCACTTATAATCTACGCACAGTGTTTAGCGCCCTTCAACACACCGCTCCGGAGACTCGTGCAGTGGCGGTGTTTCTTGATATGGAGAAGGCATTTGACTCTATTGAATGGCCCTTCATGAGACTGGTCCTGGTGTGTATTAGCGTTGGTGAGGTTTTTCTACAGCTGCTAGGAATACTCTATAGCTCGCCCACGGCCCACATAAAAATAGGAGATTTGGCGACTGACCCGATATGCATCTCGCGTGGCACGAGGCAGGGCTGCCGCTATCTCCGATCCTTTATGCTTTGGTTGCTGAGCCCTTAGCCTGCGCTCTGCGAGAGTATCATAGATATAAAGGTATCCGTATCCCAGGGTATGAACTCGTAGTCTCAGAGTACGCCGATGATACGCTACTTTATGTATGCGACCCGGAACAACACCTATCATCTGTCTTGAGGGAGGTGGTGCTCTTTGGTGGGGTGTCGGGATTACATGTCAACTGGTCCAAATCCATTGTCTTCCCTATTACTCCTTCCAGGGCCCAGTTTAACCTTGATTACCCACTACAGTGGACGACCGATTCAGTGCGTTATCTTGGCATCCAAATACACTCCGACTTGGACGTGGTGTTCAGGGAGAAATATGGTGTATTGGTGAGCAAGCTGGAAGAAGAGGTGGACTATTGGATACGCTTGCTTTTGACCCTTCTGGGTAGAATCTCAATAATGAAAATGTTGGTGCTCCCCGTCTCCTGTTCCTCTTCACTAATGGTCCGATGGTCCTCCCTGGTGCCTTTTTTAAGAAACTCACAACTCTGATGGTTAGGCTAGGCTGGGCGGGCAAGCAGCCGCGAGTTAAGTGGCAAACTCTAACGCTGCCTTATCACATGGGTGGGCTGGGTGCACCGAATTTTGATCTTTTTTACAGAACCGTGCAGAGTGCTCATGCACATTCTTGGATACATGGTCTGCTGGATATCCCTCACCTACGCATTGAGCGAGAGGTGGCTTACCCGTGTCTGCTGCCTGTTCTGCTGTTTGTCCCACCAGACCGAAGAACTTGTATCCTCAACTCGATCAATGCTACCACACATGCCTAAAACACAGTTGATGGACACAATGCAGAAAAATGTCTTACATTCACCCCAGTACAAAGGTCTGGGCCTAAATCCATCGTTTTTTGCACTCCACACCACCCTAGGTCAGACAATGGCTATATGCAAATCAGCCTTGACCCTGTGCCTCATGGGACCAGTCCAGCCCGAACTACCAAGCCATGTCTTTCCTAGACCGGAATCAAGCATCCCAGGACCGGTTTCTGGCTATCAGCCTTCTTCAGCCTGGATAGCTTACCTCCAGTGATGTGGAGAGCCTGGGACTGACGTCTGAGCATACCCAGCCCACTCGGGGGGAAAATTGCAAAAAACACAGTTGATGGACAGAATGCAGAACAATGTCTTACAATAACCCCAGTACAAAGATCTGGGCCTAAATCCATCGTTTTTTTGCACTCCACACCACCCTAGGTCAGACAATGGCTATATGCAAATCAGCCTTGACTCTGTGCCTCATGGGATCTTTTGACTGGGTGTGAGTGTTTGATTGATTCAGATGCTCCGTCCATCACCACCCCCTTGTGTACCGCTTTTGGCCGCCATAAGTGTGGCAGGGTATGCTCAGACGTGAGTCCCTTGCTCACTTTGCCACTGGATTCAAGCAAGCCGGGCTGAAGACGGCTGGAATGCCAGAAACCGGTCCTCGGAAGCTTGTTTCCGGTCCAGGGACGACATGGCTTGGCAGTTCGGGCTGGACTGTTCCCATGAGGCACAGGGTCAGACTGATTTGCATATAGCCATGTCTGAACTGGGGTGGCAGAGTGGGCTAAAGAACTGTGATGGAGTAAACCCAGATGTTTTGACTGGGTGTGAGTGTTTAATTCAGATGCTCCGTCCATCACCACCCCCTTTTGTACCGCTTTTGGCCGCCATAAGTGTGGCAGGGTATGCTCAGACGTGAGTCCCTTGCTCACTTTGCCACTGGATTCAAGCAAGCCGGGCTGAAGACGGCTGCAATGCCAGAAACCAGTCCTCGGAAGCTTGTTTCCGGTCCAGGGAAGACCTGGCTTGGCAGTCCGGGCTGGACTGTTCCCATGATGCACAGGGTCAGACTGATTTGCATATAGCCATGTCTGAACTGGGGTGGCAGAGTGGGCTAAAGAACGGTGATGGATTAAACCCAGATCTTTTGACTGGGTGTGAGTGTTTGATTCAGATGCTCCCTCCATCACCACCCCGTTTTGTACCACACATGCCTGGCACCACCTGCTAAAACATGCAAGCAGGGGCTATTCTGTATTCAGCTTTGGCGCCTCTGGAGTGGTGCCACTGGCTGTCACCATGCGGAGACCAAGGGGTGGTACCAGCACTCAACACTATAGGGATTAACACTATAGGGGACCTATTTGAGGGTGGCACTGCAAGGGAGTGGGACTCAGTGGTTTTGGAGGGCGACACACTCACACTCCTAACTAGGTTTCAATTTCACAGGACGCGCCAGGCACTGCTGCAGCTGCTGGGGACTGATCTGGCTGAACCTCCGGAAGTGACTGCACTCACACTAATTATTAAAACGCGGGCCCTACCGGGGCTGGCTTCTAAAATCTACAAACATGCTATGTCGTACAGGGAGAATCATTATACCAAAGCCCGCTTGGCCAAGCAGAACGACCTAAATAAGGAAATAGACGATGATACGTGGTTATACAGCTGCCTTAGCACGAACCGGGTATCCCTTAATGGCAGGCACCGCCTTGTGCACTTTAAATTTCTCAATCGAGTCTACTATACCTCAGAAAGACTATGAAAGTATGGACTACGGGATAACTCTAATTGTAAGAAATGTGGTGAGCGAGTAGCAGATTTTGCACACTTGACTTGGCTCTGTCCTGGGGTGGCAAAGTTTTGGAGGCAGGTATTTTTGGAACTCGCAGAGATCATGGGGGGCTGCCGGGCTACTTCGAGCCCCTGCCTAAGGGAGTGCGCAGGCTGGTTGACATTGGCCTCTTGATGGCTAAACGTAGTGGCTATCTGCTGGTCAAGGGGCCTGCTTCACACGTTAAAACAGTGGGCTTCCGACATGCTATATTGCTCCACCCAAACAGAATGCTATAGCGACCGCCTACCCCCCGCAATAGACCTAAATATTTTTGGGCACTGTATACTATGTATCGGTCCAGACAAAGTAATTCGAACGGTGACTCCCCGGGTGACGGGCGGTCAAGTAGTACATGACTCAGTAATATATCATTCCTGATATGGCGTGCGTGGTTCTGTCTTGTCCTCACAGTGTCTTACGCGTACGGGGGAGCGGGTGAGATATCATGAGATGGTGCTACTATGTCAGTGGAGACGTGCTGCTTTTTGGTCCCCCTGCTGTGGGAGGTGGATATGAGTTGGAGTGGCTGCATAATTTTGCATGTTCTAAGCCCTTTTGTGCCATGTACAATTTGTCTTCCCATAAAGCTTACCGTTTAACTGTCAAGTTAATTGAAATGTTTTTGAAAAATGTGCTGTGGACCATGTAAGTGGTGCTCCTCCTGTCATTGTTATAATACAATAAAGTGTTTATTAAAACAAAAAAATACAGTTTCCTGTCAAATCTGCACGATTGTAGAAATTGCCACACTCCAATCCCTATCTCACGCAATTGTGTACTCAACATTCAATTTGGGCAAAATATAGCACTTTCACCGCTTCTACGTGCTCGGTGTGTATTCTTGATTTCGATATGGTAGTTCGATTTGAACATCCATCTAATGCACATCTGCGTGCTTCATAACAGCTTTCCCAGTAATGATTTCCCAGCAATCGCCATAAGCTGTGCAGCGAGCTTCAGTGCCAACTGCTGCCCAGAGCACAACCGTTCTTGCTTCTGCCGGTGTGTGCTGTCAGTCTCTACAAATACTGCACTCTGCATAGCACTCTTTCGCTTGTCACCATTTTAACAGCCCACAACATATAACTCAAACTGGGCTGGAACTTCTTTATTAAGCATGTACAGCAATGCTGCTTCTTTCCTTCAGTAGCTCTTTATAACTGACTTGTGTGTATTCCAGACCCTTTAATTCCAGCACAGAATCTTTATACATTCTATCTGAAATCCTTCACATTACAATGTTACATCACATTACTACATTGAGTGGCTCTTGGGATGTGGATCCTAATTGTTGCGGTGAAAGAGGA
This sequence comes from Lissotriton vulgaris, assembly GCF_964263255.1. NCBI lineage: Eukaryota > Metazoa > Chordata > Amphibia > Caudata > Salamandridae > Lissotriton > Lissotriton vulgaris. Next base: position 514,346,063 of record NC_141697.1, on the reverse strand, counting down.
TGTTGACCGGATGATGGTCATTGAGAGCTGTGACTGCTGGAGTTTGGAGGAGTGATATATAGTTGTGAGTTCAAAGGAAGAGAAGTTGTTGGTCAAGAGTAGGAATGTATCAGCAAGGGATTTAAGTCTGGAGTGGAGAGAGATAAGCTTCTTCACATATCTGGAGTTCATAGAGAGCGGTGCAGCATTGGAGTTGGCGTCTGGTTTTAGGCTAATGGCACAGAGGTGTGCTGGGGAGCATATGGAAGATACTTATGCTGGACTTATGGCAGCGTGTTCCCGTTTTAATTGTGAGCAGCATGGTTTATGATGTGGACAGAGAACAACTAATGAGATAGCTTGGGTTTATGGGAAGGATGAGTTTGGCTGGATATGAAAAGTGAGGATGCAGTTCAATAGGACCATTAAAATCTGTGTGAAGAGAGATGCAGCGCAAGCAATATGTTTGCATGAGGTGGAGAGGCAGATGAGGGGGTCATGTGTTCTACATGGGGAGTTGGGGTCTAGTGACGTGGGGGTTCAAATCAGTCCTTTTCTAGGTCTCAAGGAGCTTCTTCAAGCATTGGTCAATGAGTTAGTGTGGGGCCTGAGGATTGATGATTAGTCTTTTCCATTGGGGATATGCTTGGACTCTTAGACTTTCAGCTCCTTATTTGAATATTATCAGCGAAATGGGTAGGATGTTCCATGTAAATGCAGCAATGAGTGTTTTGGGAATTTTTTAATTACCTTGTGTTTGAAGCTTTTTTGCCAGAATTTATAAGGTTGGGTGGATAGGAGATTTTATGTGAGTTGCGAACATTTACGACAAAGTTTTTGAGCAGGGGATTTATTTTTAGGCGATCCATTGTGGTCCGTTCTGATTTGGAACATACTTCTAGTTATACTTATAGGGGCTTTCAACCAACTTTTTTCATCCATTGGTCTGTTGTTCACATTTTAAATCTGCCCACTATAGCGTACAGCATGGGGCTGTAGGGCACCCAGCCCACTACAGCAACTGTCTAACTTCACTGTGTGACCATAGTCTGCTCTCTCACAAAGACCACAACCGCAAACGAAGTAGATCCCTTCAGGGGCCACTGTGGTAATGAGTTTTTTTTAGACCCAAAAAAGTTTGCTTTAAACCAATGTTTCTTTTATATGGGCAAAGGCCTAGCATCTCCTTCAACAATACGGTTAAACAAAATTCATAACAAAACAAGAATTGCCAAAGCCAATAGCCTGGCAGCCAATACCAGACTTTTTGGCTTCGCCAATACATGTTTTTATTAAAGGTGCCAGATACTGTTTAATACAGGCATTCTTCGTTAGCCTTTGCTTTCAAGGCAGAATTGCATTGTTGTGTTTATCAATGAAGACATGTGTGCCCACTCCAACTGACAATGCATCTAATACGTCATCGATGTGTGCAGGTTGCTATCCAATATAGTACTACAAAGTCGCAATAAAGACATACGTTATACACGATAGGGCTAGTCTAGAACATAAATTTGCAAAGCATAATGGCTTAGAAATGTACACCCAGACGGAAAAATGATTTAGCTGTGGTATATTAATCAGTTTTGAGAAGTCTACATTTAAAATAGCTGTTTACATGCGCTCAAGCAAAGTTCAAAAGGGTTCTTCAAGAGTGGAATAACATTTAACACATGCCATGAAAATAAGCACTGACACTTTTAGATATTTGAGGGATAGAATGTTAACGATGTGTGATATTGGTCTATAGAAGTTGTCAAAATGTTTGACCTGCATCAGCACCTAATCACTGCATGAATGTCTGTGGAACCTTGGGAATAAGATGTCCACAATATAAAACATACAAATAATATGTACACCAGCCTTCTGGCATTTATGGAAAATTCCTCGCCAACAATGTAGTTTGGGTTGTGTGTGGATACCCCAAAATCAGGGTCAAGAGGACCATGTTAGATTCTCAGAATAATGTGAATACAGGGTGGGCCTGGTTCGCAAGGGACGTGATCGCTTGGCATTGGACAGTCCAGTATATGTGAGGTCAATGTGATGTTCCTTATTGCAGGCGCGCCGTTATTCGCAGCGCCGTCGCATAAATAAGGCAAGGGACACTCCGCTGATGTTCCGCGTGGTCCCGACTAACTTGGTCGGCCACGCCTTCTTTATTTATACAGAGCGTGCGTGACGTCATGCGTCCGCGTAAACGTGTCCCAGTCGGCGCGGGCAGACTAGACCGCCACCCGGCACCTCAAGACACTACAGTCAAGGCTTCTTGCAGCAGCAAGGCGTAGACCCGAGTCTGGTGTGCTGCTACCGGCCACTTTTTTTCTCCAAAGTCTCTTGATGAATGTTGGTTCCTCTCTAGGTTTTTTACCTTTATCCTGTTGATGGTCTTTGCCCATCTTACTTTCTAAAGTCATTTGGTTACCAGGAATGATCGCAATACGCTTGGCAGAAAAGTATAAAAGTATAATTTTGATGCCTGAGCGTTCCCATCTGCTAGAACTCAGTTTTTGGTCATGTTCTAGTAAGCAGGCACCACTTATAGATGGCACCCAATATCTGCTGTCCCACCTTATGCAAGTACCAGCCCTGCTTTTTTAACAAATTGCATACCCACCTATCCTGTCTCCTCCTTCAACTTTCTGAATTAGGCAACTTTTGTTGAAAGAACACGATGACAATGTTCACTTTGGGGAAGCTGCGTTTGCATTACTAAATATAAACACACACCTTTTTGTTTATGAATTTATTTTGAACTTGTATGCCGTTTTATTTACAGATTATTTGTGTAACCTCGGTATTATGTAATGTTAAAAAAAAATAGTTTAAGATGTCCTGTAGGCAAGTGTTGGTATATGCCAAGTTTACTGCATGTTTTGGCTAAAATGCACATATGGAAGAATCAAACTGTCTCTTTAAATATACCTATATTTTATTTTGCAGGGTACCTACTAATCGGACTGGTTGCTATGATTCTTGTCCTAGAAACTTTGAAAAGTATTTTGAAATCAAACTACATTTTGGCATTCTTCCTGTTTTCAAGTGGAAATGCTGCAGATGCTCAAGAAACCGACGCCCTCATTCCTGCCGGTTCTGATATTTCTGTGTTACCTTCAAAGCCAAAGGAGAAAGCAAGGAGGCGGCTCCCACACTCACTCTCTCCCCAAAGCGACAACTTCCACGGCTCCGTCTATTCGCCTAGTGACTCATAACAGAAACCACTGGACTCCCAAAGTGTTTACAGATCGACTTTCCACGATAGTTTGTCAATTTTAGAATCACCCACAATCAACTTTGTATTGTGACTTTTCTTCTGATTGGTTGATAGAGCAGCATCTAAAACGTTTTTATTCACAACACTAAAAACGGTCACAATGTAAATTGTTTTATGCCATGGTTACTCTTTCTAGAGGAGCAGAAGGCAGATGGGGCATGACAAAGAATAAAACTAATACCGTGTTCATACCCTTTCCTGAGGAAACTGTGCGACCTGGTGTTCAGTCTTGCAATATTAAAATTAACCAACTTCTGACATCCTAAGAAGGGTTGCCCATAAGTGTTAAGGTCATTATTCACGAGCGTCACAGGTCAGGATTGTCTTAGCAGAGGGATTTGCTTCATAGCAGGCAACATTGGTCAGTCAATGGAGGTGTAAAATTAAAGTGATGTACCTGGAAGTATGAAGCAAGGGTAGCGTTTTTTGCAACTATGTGCTAAAACCAAGAACAGATTTGAGTTTTGAAAAGCTGTTCAGCGGCAGCAAGAGGCAGTGTCAGTACCGGGAATTAGCGCCTGGACTGATTGACCTTAACTTCTAGTTGCTTAATAACCAGATATTTCCAACTTCCCTCTAAAGACTTTATTGTAATCTCAATGTTTTGTGGAGTAGTAACTATCCCATTCTCGCACCGTCAATATTTTTTGTGTCACAATTTTAATTCCTAGTGTAGAAGTGTATTTTGTGGGCTAATGATTTTCACACCGCTGTTATTTGACTTTTTTCACATGTTTACACCTTTGTAGTAATAGGGAGTAGAAACACCTGATGTAAATATTCTTCAGATTTTTTTATGTGAGTAGGAAATGAGTAAAAAAAATAAAGTCCATCCTGACAGAATAACCGTTGTGAAGTATTTCCCTGAACGCAAATTAAACAACATTTTCTTAGCGTTGACGTTGCTATAGTAAGAAATCTAGAGTTGGGGCAAAGTAATATGGATTAGAAAGAGACTGTGTGGATCCAGACAGAAGCATCCATTTTATATGCACTAATGCGCAATTTTAGACCTGCCCAGATGGTAATGTCAATCTGAGCTGCCAAACATCGGGTTTTTACCCTTGGAAATGTACAAAGAGGCATCACTTATTGATGTGCGCTGTAGTCTTTTGGAGATATTGGACAATGAGGAACTACTCTTGTTGAACCAATTGGATCTTTCTGCAGCCTTAAACATTCTAGACTGCATCATGACCCGAGGGCAATTGATCAAACTTGCTGGTTTATCTGCCAAGGGCTTAGAATGGTAGTGTGCATCTCTTGGGATTGTTGGGGTTGTGTTCCTCTGGCTGGTATTACTTCTAAATTGTTGAGAACAAGATCTTTATTTGGTTAATTAAAACCTTTACAAAAACGTAGATCACATGCATAATGACTAATGTTAAAAAATCACATAGAAAGATTAACAGTGCACTAATAATATGGATTCAATTTGTTTAAAATTTAATTTCTTTTCTTTAAATTGCCCTACTGGGGTTATTGTTTAACCAATATTATCCATATTATTAGTGAACAGTTTTTTGTCTTTCTGTATGATTTTGTAACATTTGTCATTATGCATTTGGTCTATTTTTTGTAAAGGATTTAATTAACCAAACAATAAAGATATTCTTCTTCTAGTTCTAAATTGTGTGTAATTTTACTGGTTTGGTAAAGAGTCATGCCTTGCCCCATTGCTACTAAATGTTTAATTGCTGGAGTATTCAAAAAGCGGTCAATGGAATGATTGAATTAATCTCAGCCCATCTCGGTCCATCGTTATTGAGCACACCATGCCACCTCAGTTTTAGAACCAGCCACATAGAAATCAGGGTTCACCATGCTCCAATGGGAACAGTCCAGCCTGAACTGCCAGGCCAGGTTCTCCCTAAACTAAAACACTAACAACCTAAGATTGGTTTCGCCTTGATTAGCTCATCAGTCAGGCATAGTTTTGTTCTAGTGACACAGTGTGCACGGGACCCACATCTGGGCATACCAGTTCCACTTAAGGTGACACACTGAAGTATACATGAAAGTGATAGATGGAATACTAGGATTATTCTCAGCCACTGGTAATTACTCGGGCCACATCCCAGTCCTTGGTTATTTTGCAAACCATGCCACCTCATTTGGACCCAGCCACATGCAAATCAGTCGACCCTGCTCCAATGGGGACAGTCCTTCCTGAGCTGCCAGACCAGGTCTTCAATGAACCGGAATGCAAGCCATTTAGGGGCAGTGTTGCCCTGATTAGGGCGCATCAGCTACATTTAGCTTAGGGAAACTGGTCCTGGGTTGTCTGTGTTCTGGTTCAGGGAGGACCTGGCTTGGCTTTTTGGGCAGGACTGTTCCCATTGGACCAGGGTCAAGATTGATTTGAATATATCTGGGTCTAAACTGAGGTGGCATGGTGTGTGAAAATAACTATGGACTGGGATGTGGCCAAAGTTATTGCCAGGAGTTGGGAATTATTCAAGCATTCCATCCATCACTTTGTATGGTCTGTTGAGTTCTCCGGGCAAACGTTTTCTTGACTATGTGGATGACATCCAGTTGTTCACATTTTTGGGGGATCCACTTGCAGATTTAACCACAATTCATTATATAAGGAGCAGTACCTGTGGACGAGTTAGTTTAAGTCTGAAAAATGCAGATATAGAGTTTCTACACTGCAACATGTAAAAGACCATTATCCACCTATTTACAATTTTACATACCAACGCTCTTCAAACTGGAAACGTAAAGGGTTTAATTGAGTCATCACTACGGGAGGTCAAATCAGTTCAATGGTTAGCTCAACTACATATCATCTGAGTATCTTTAAATGAAAGTTTTATATGTTAATTTGATGGTCATCTTCAGAGCCATGACAGGGGCCAGACGTGACGACACAAACAATTGACTTTACAGGAGCTTTATTGAGAGTGGTTTGACTTTTCTTTAGGAACATACATGCTACATATCGTGCCCCTTTCAAAAAAGTATTAGGAGTTAACTCATACTTTCACAAATCCTATTAACCACCTGTCTCATCAACCTTACTTTACCTGCTGCATCACTCATAATCTACCAGATCCATCATCTCACCAGCCAACAGACCAAGCTAAAGGGCACCGTGCAATAAAAGCCCCATATGACTGTCTCATATTTCTTAGGTACATGTTTGTACTTGAACCCTTCAATTCCCCAAATGATGGCAGGTACATTTATCTGACCTTCCACCTCTTGAAATGTGATACCTGTCTGACCTGTGAAAACCTCTAGTACCAGAGAGTACTAGTGTGACAAACAGCAACACCACCCAGTAGTGTACAGGGCTATATGAAAAGCAAATTCTTTTCGATCTTTTTTAGGGTGTCAATAAACTGGTAGAATCGGAGATCAAGAAAAAGCAAATTTTAATACTAGTTTGTAGCTTCAAGTTTTTTTTTTACCCTCGAGAAATATTTGGAACTGTGACGAGTAAAAAAAATCGAAAATTAGCTCTATCCTGAAGAAAAAACAATTAGCATAAATAAGCTGCAGAGGTAGATTAAATCTATGTAAGAATTATTTCTCAGTTAAGTGCTCATCGTGTCCTTTATCTTTTGAAGGAGTAATCCGATTTGCCCAGTAACTGATGATTGAACTAAATCAGATGTAATCAATATGTATATGAGTGAGGTATTGGCTTGAAGCGAGCATAGCAACAGAGACTAGAAGTACATTGTTTGAGTCCATTATCAATTGGATTTTGGGACTTCTGAACATCAGTTGGATAACTGGTGTGCATCAAGATAAATGTGGACAGAATTGGTATTGGAAAAATGAAGTGTCAATTTTTATTGACGTCTTGATAAATATGAATTGAACAAATATTTACGTAATTCTTATAGATTGTATGAGCTTAAAATCGCGCAGTCTTCATTTTTACGGAGTGTATACATTATGAGGACCCCTTCAGGGTGCTGACTAGTGAAAGGAAAAACAGAAACTTGGACTGACGGTACCTCACAACCCGATCTGGCTATCGCAGTGCCAGATGGATATAAAGCCTATTGTCAGGATAGGCCCAATCAAAGAGGAGGTGGACTGGCCATAATAACCAGAGACTCCTACCCTGTTAGAATAACTGCCATTCCAGTTAACTCATGCGAAGCCATGCAATTCGCCATCAATTTCTCCCCCCAGTTTAATTTCAAGGGGATTTTGATATATCGACCCCCTGGATCTAAAACGGCATTTCTATCCAGTATAAATTCCATGATGGAATCTGTAGTCACAGAAAGTGCTTTCACAATCTTAGGCGATCTAAATTTTCACCTAGATCTTACTCACTTAACAGACTCTGCCACCCTCATATCTGATTTGGAAACTTTAGGGCTGAAACAACGTGTCACGTCCCCCACCCACCAAGCGGGCCACATTTTGGACCCAATTTTCTCTAACCTTGAAGGCATGCAAATAACAAACATCTTACCCATGCCCTGGACGGACCACTATGTCGTTTTCGCTAAAATAATCACGCACAATCAGACCACTTTCTATGCCTAAACAGTCCTTCAAAGATTGGAAAAACATGAACCACGACCAATTAAAACTAACACTTGAACTCACCCGTCCTACACTGTCTCCAGAGCCTAATTCAGCTCTTCAGCAGTTTTACACCTGGGTGAGTCAGGCTACGAACCTATCAGCCCCTACTAAAGAACGGTCCAGTAACAGATCTAAACCTACTGCCCCCTGGTATAATGACAAATTAAGGGCGCAAAAACAAACAAATCGCAATAAGGAACGACAATGGAGAAAGGATTATGATGCTGATAGCAAAATCATTTATAAAGAAGCACTGGCTCTTTATAAAGCCATGATAACAAAAGCAAAGAAGGACTATTACAGCGACCAAATCAAGAACGCCAAAAACTCCAGTAGACAACTGTTTCAAATTACCAAGGTATTATCAGGTAACGTTCCTGATCTTACCCCCCCTCCATCGCAATCGTTATGTGATGCCCTTGCCTCGTTTTTCTACACTAAAGTAGACGATATTTACCAGGCTTTCGCCTCTAACCTACCATCACGCGCAGGCAGTCTCCCTACCTCGTCCCCAGCTAACATTTTCTCTAGCTTTCAACCTGTAACTCCAGATCACATAAAAATTATATTGTCCTCCATCAAATCTGGATCACTCTTGGATCCCTGTCCACTCTCAGTACTCCGGCCGGTAATGGAGGACATCATTCCAGTGGTCACCCAAGTCTGTAACGCCATTCTTCTATCAGGTGACTATCCAGACCCCCTTAAAAATACCCTATTAAAACCCCTGTTAAAAAAAACATCCCTTGATAAAACTGAGTTAAAAAATTACCGTCCCATTGCAAGCCTCCCTTTCATGGCGAAAGTGCTCGAAAAAACTATGAATTCCCAGATTTCTGACTTCATAGAAAAACATCAGCTCCTAGATAACACTCAGTTCGGATTTAGGAAATTCCATGGGACTGAGACAGCCCTGATCAAAGCGGCTGACGATATCAGGGTAATCAGGGACCAGGGGGGCACAGCCATTTTGGTCTTGTTAGACCTATCCGCTGCCTTCGACACGGTCGACCACACCATCTTGGTCGACCGGGTCGAGGGTGTTGGAATTTGTCACACTGCTAAAAACCTAATTGCGTCCTTTCTTGCCAAAAGAACGCAGGCTGTCATCCTAGGACCCTATCAATCGGCCCAACTCTCAGCCCCATGCGGCGTCCCTCAAGGCTCATCCCTGAGTCCGACACTGTTCAATATCTACGTGTCGGACCTTGCTAAAACCATCAAAGCACATGGGATGAGCCTAACCTCCTACGCCGATGATACCCAACTAGTGTTGGCAATCAAAGGGGACGGAGACCAAGTGGCCGAGCAATTCAAGAAAGGACTCATAGCTATAGGAGACTGGATGTCAACCAATTGTTTAAAGTTGAATTCTGGAAAAACAGAGGTACTCATTTTTGGAACCCTTCTGCCAGCATGGCCTTCAAGCTGGTGGCCCGAGACCTTTGGTATGCCTCCTATTCCTGCCACTAAAGTTAGGAACTTGGGCATCATCTTTGATGATGCCTTAAATTTCATGGACCATGCCAATAAAACGGTGTCTTCGGCACATCTAAAGCTTAAGATGATCAGGAAAATACACTCTTTTCTACCTGAATCAGCTATCAAGACACTGGTCACCTCACTTGTCTTGTCCTCCCTGGACTACTGCAATGGTCTCTTTTTAAATGCTCAATCCAGAGTCATTACCAAACTGCAGACCATTCAAAACGCCGCAGCACGTCTGCTTGCAGGCAAAACCAAATTCGAATCTATTTCGAACAGCATTAAAGATTTTCACTGGCTCACTGTGCACAAAAGAATCCAATTTAAATCTTTATGTATTGTGTTCAAGGCACTCAACAACCAAGGCCCCCAGTTTCTAAGAGACCAATTACAACTGCACAAACCTTCCAGAGCCCTAAGATCAGCCACCCTCAACCAATTAGTTATCCCCCGTACCAAAACTGTTACCTGGGGCGATCGCCGCTTTCTGGTGGCCGCCCCCAAGCTATGGAATACTCTGCCTCTCAACATCAAGCGAAGTCCCACCCTCCTTCAATTCCGTAAGCTTCTGAAGACCTGGTTGTTTACCCAATAGTCATTCATGCTCAGAGTCATCTACAAATAATAGGCATACAGCGCCAAGACGCCTACGGGTATAAGCAGCGCTTTAGAAATGTTAAAAATAAATAAATAAATAAATAAATAAAAACAAGATTATCAAAATGTTTATTTCAGAATTCAGATTTTACACACCAGTGCAGGAAGAAATTAAAAATGTATTTAAGATACAGAGACCAATATTATGCCATGTCGTCTTATTTTATTCCACTCATATAATTAACACTTAACTATATTCCAGGGGCACAACAGGCCTTTGTGCCTGCTTTGCGCACCCCCGGGGCACTTTGGTATTATAATAGGGAGTGCAGATGCTTGTGCATCCCCTTCTATAATACCGATAGCGCTGGTGCACTAAAAGCGCCAGCGCGATCAACAGAGGGTGTTCCAACATTTGCATAGGGGCTTGCCCTATACAAATGAGGGAATTCCTTTGACTGCGCCCGCGCCATATTACAGACACGGGAACCTGGGTGAAATCGACTGCAATGTTATATCACGGAACATAGCAGGCTTAACTAATAAGCTTCTTGACCCCTTGTGGATTCTATTCATAAAGCAGTTCAATGTGATTTGCCTATAGGAAACTTTGTGGTCCAAAAGTATTTCACCATTGGAGGGCTATAAATCTTTCTTTGTTCCGGCTTCCCCTCACCTGCAGGAAGATCGAGAGAAGGTCTTCCTATTTATATCTCCTTAGCAGTAGAGTGTAAGATATCGACTTTGCCGATGGAGAATTCATGGTTACAGACTTTGGTTTTGTGCAAGGGGTGTCACAAATTGGGTCTCATTCATTTTTATAACTCAATGTCCTGTGCAGAGGGTGCGTGTAATATTTCCTTGTTGAGCTCCTTTTTAAGGAAACACCTAAACGTTGCTTTTAAAAATGTTACGATTGCCGGGGATTGTTAACACTCACCCATGTAGTGACCCTAGGACTTTATCCTGGCAGATTTGGGGTGTCCACGTGTGAGGGGGAATTCATTTTGAACACACCTCACAAGGCGATGCGCTGAACAGCCGTTTACATGAATTTGATTTATCACCCCTTATGTGCTTAATTGATCCTCGCAGTAAGGCCCTCATACCAACATTTAATGGGCGGGGAGGGTGGATTTTTATTGACCTCATACTGGTATCAACGCCTCTACTTGAATTATTTAGGGGATTTATCATTCAAACCAATGCACACAGTGACCACAACCCATTGTGTGTTTACTTCGGCGGGCCTTTATTAACACATAACGAGGGGGGGTGGGGTGGTAAGAGGGGGTGGTGAGACCAACAGATGGCGGAAGACGGCTAAAATGGGCCCAGATATCCCCAGATATATTTTATTAGTCAATAACATTCACGTGTACTAATGAGTTAGCCCTGTGCACTACCCCATCAATGACCCCGGGAGAGGTCATCAGTGCCTTGAAAAATCACTTATTTCAGCAGAAATAGTTTTAAAGTGCCCCGGCCCATCGGTCTGCTACTCGGGTACCCAGATGGTTTTATTCTCATTGCTCCTGGGCTGCCAGGAAGCTGAGGGAAGCTTTAAATAAGTAAGAGCCCAAGAGACTCCACACTAGTTAGAATCTGCTGAAGGGAATACAAGCAGGAATTGGCAAGACGTAAGTCCATGCTAAGAGAGGAAGCCTGTAGGGAGTTAATTGAGGTTAGCACGCTGAGGGGCAACTCCAGTTTTTGGAGTAAAATTAATAGCCCCTTCTTGAATCATGAGGAAGGAAGTGTGGTGGCAACCCATATTGTTGAGGAGGAGTGGGTGCTTCATTTTAAAGCATGTTTCCCTGTCCCCCTGATTTAAATTGCCTCTCTGGTCGCGAAGCAGGTACCTCTGATTTGGTTTTTAACATAGCTGAGGTTAAGGATGGTATCTTTGAGTTGTCATCTAATAAAGCCCCGGGTACTGATGGCATTCCATCGGACCTTTACAAATCAGATCCAACCTTCTGGGCACCCGTCCTTACAGCGGTTCTGAAAGCTGCTGTAAAAACGGGTTGCCGAAGTCATGGGCCATTTCCACTATAGTGCCTGCCTTTAAAAAGGGTAACCAAGACAGCATTCACTGCTATAGACCGATCTCATTGCTGGTCTCGGTAGTAAAGGTCGAGTACTCTTAGAGAGGTTGACTAGCTGGGCAGAGGAACACGCTATCCTATCGTACGTCCAGTATGGATTTCGCCCTGGGCGGTCTACTGTGGCTCAGTGCCTTAACCTATCTATGATTCTTAGTAAATATACAGTCGTCCGCCCTGGTACTATTTATCCAGCTTTCATGGACCTGTCATCCGCGTTTGACCGCGTGAATAGGGCTAAACTTTGGCAGGCCATGTTGGCTATCGGGATAGATAGTAATATTGTCCATTTTCTGGAAGACCTCCACCAATCAACCAAGGCGCAGGCTACATTTTCTCAAGATTTAAGGGTTTCCCGTAATTTTGCAATAAGAGAAGTACACCAAGGGTGTATTTTAGCCCCCTTCCTGTTTAATTTATATATTAATAATGTGGATAAAGTTTTAATGAAGACCAGGGTAGACTATCCGCAGGTAAGCAGACGTGGCCTTCCTGTTTTATTATACACAGACGATTCAGTCCTTTTATCTAGGACCGCAAGGAGGTTACAAACATTACTTGATTCCTTCTCCTCTTTTATGGCAAATTTGGATGTGTCAATAAACTAGTCTAAATCTTATGTGATGCAGGTGGGACTCTGCCCAAAAAAGCCTTTTCAATTTATGGTTGGATCCTCTCAAGTCCCCCGCATGTATGTCTTCTCGTACTTTGGGGCGGGGGGGGGGCGGTCCTAATGAACGAGAAAATGAAATGGGGCACACTAAAACAAAGAAGGGGAGACTTACTGCGTGCAAATACGGTTGTCCTAAATTTCTCTTCTAAATTAGGTTTGAGTCCGATCGCGGCTCTTTTAAAGATATCAGGCCATGTGCATCACTAAAGCTGCTTATGGTAGCAAAATATGGGGTAAGTCTCCATGAATGAGTTACAAGTAGTTGAACTCATTTTTGAAGCGTTTGTTAGGAGTGCCCTGTGGTTATGTCCAATAAGGTGGTACACGAAGAATTGGCGGTGTCCTATCTCTGCGATTTATTGGCTCTACATCCCCTAATACTTTGGCTAAAAATTTGGATCAATGAAGGATCGACTTTGAGTCTTCTTATCCTGAAGGAGTGCAGAACCCTTGACTATGCCATCATATTCCGTGGCTTAGATATATTAATAGCAGCTTTGAAAGATTGGGAAGAGTTGAACTAATTTGAAACCCAGAATCCGCAACCAAGAATTATCTGGAGTGGGTTAGGGAGTCCTTTTGCATCTTGAGGAAATTGGAGAGGGAAGAGCTGGAATTGAGGAAACAGTGTTCGCAATTTTTTTATTTTGGGAACAACACAAATGACTGAGCCATATCTCCTGGGACCTTTTAGCACCTATGAACCTTTTTTTTATTGACCAGGTTCCGTGTGGATCTGTTTCACCTCCTGTTGGCCTCGCCACGGGGGAGAAGTAGAGGCCAGATTTTAGAACCCAGTGGCTGCCATGGTGAGTCTCCACAGGATATGCATAATTTTTTTATATTTTGCAAGCATTATGCGACCCCCCCAGAAAATCTTTACTATCCCTGTTTTAAGGAGGTTGGCATTTAAGCAGATGCATCCAGCCCTCATGTATTTTTACAACTGTTGCATGGAGATTCTAGTTTATTTGTTCTTAATTTCCTAAAATCAGCAGTGAAGCTCAGAGCCTGCTTGGATTAAATGACTGTAGCTATAAGGGCGTGTTTTTTTACTCTAGTTATCTTGATGATACATACAGTTTACAGGAGGTCTTTGGAATTATCCTTCTAACTATCTTTTATGCTTTATGATCTAGGGTATATGTAATTTATAACCTATTTTATGTACTCTGAGATTCTCAGGGTAGCTTTGTCTTTTACATGACATTTGTATAATTTTTTTCTTCTTTTTTAACACCATGTATGTTTTTAGAGTACTTTTATGGTTTCATATGTGTAAACCGAATAAAGTTTGTTTGTTTGATTGACACGGGCGCAGAGTCAAAGAAGCTTTCAGGAGGCGCACTGACAGTGTGCCCCCTGAAAGCAGCCCTTTGCAGGGGGTGAAGAGGGTCCCATTGACACCCCAGACATCCCCTTGCAGGTGGGTGCAGTCACTGACTGCACCCACCTGCAAGTGGATCTTTAATCCCCTCTGAGAGTGCTGGTGGGTGCCGCCTGCACTGTGAAAATACGGAGCAACTGCTTCGTGTTTTCACATGAATGCGCTGCCCTTTGGCAGCGCGAGTCCGCAGCTGTCCCCAGGGCAGCCCATTCACCATAATTGGGCGCATTGGAATTGTTTGCTTCCGGCGCACCTTTTCAAAGATGCGCTGGCCTCAAACAATGCCAATACATAATACGACCCCAGAACTCTTAACTGATATTTTAACCTCTGTAAAACGTCAGAACAACCACCCATCTTCCTTCTTTTTCTGCATTAGGCAAAGAATAGTCCTTCAGACAACTTGTCTAACTCCGGAGAATTCTGAAAAGATACTTACTTAACCTCCTTTACTTGATTCCATTACATTCCTCTGAAGTTCTTGAAAAAATATTAGGAAAACCATTAGGAAACATAGAGAAAATTCAAGGTGAGATAAAATTAGCCACTGTTTCTTTAGTAAAATTGTGTTTTAGGTTCCTGCCATGGTGTGGAAAATCCGAATTTTGTGTTTAGACAAAGAGGCCGATATCATGCCACGTCAAAACCTTGCCATAACAATGTCAACTACAGTCACAATTGATTTGAAATAAAATATTTCAAAAACAGAACCACCAGTCAAACTGCAGATTGCAAAATGCTCAACACACCTCCTGTGAGGTATGCTTTTGTTGCGACACCACTTCTCACCAAATATTCAACATAGACATCCACACCGGATTCCTTGATGAACTGTTTTGCTCACCTTGCTAACAGGGGCAGCGTCACCCCACTGCTTTTAACACCTTGGCTGCTATTGATATTTTCCTCCTGTGCTGATATTGCTTGAATACTATGGTTTCATGACGAGCTCAGCTCGTCATCAGCACAGCTCAACCGTGCCTCATGACGAGCTGAGCTAGTCAAGAGCAGTCAAAGGTTAAGCAGTAAGAAACATAAAATGATAATACCTTGGAGTTATTATCATTTTATGCTTCATGTTGTGCGCTTTGTGGACGGGGGGTGGGAAGGGCTGCTCTGCTCTCAGAGCAGGGGAGGAGTGGTTTGCCCACTCCTAATTGCGCAATGACTGTTTAGTCTGCCCTGTCGGGCTGTCCAAACCAGTCATGCGCACTTTCCCTGTTCTCCATGTAGGCTGCATTACATGTCCACCCCTCCAGCCCCTGGCTGAGTGCCGTGTCACAGCGCTCAGACCAATCACAATTCTGCATTGCAGCATTGTGATTGGCTAAGGGAAGGGAGCCTGGTGGCCTGCTTCCTGTGCCTGTCAGTGGGAGGCAGGAGAGTGGGAGCAGAGAGGAGGGGCTCGGCCTCAAGTTACGTTTTCCTGTTTTTTACATTCCAATCCCCCATAACTCCTCACGACCTCCCGCTCCTCCACCCACGAGCCATGCTAGCCGCCACTGTTTGCTAATTTAGGCAAGGACACCAGCCTAAAAAGCTCTTAAAAAAAAACTTCTGACTCCGAATTTCTTCTCAGACGCACAGTTCTCCTTTCACATTCTTTCAAACACCTTACAACACACAAACTCTCATTATCAAGAAAATATGGATAAAACACACTTGTAGACAGTCTGTCCTGCTTTGGATGTAAAAATAACTCTCCTTAGGCTGATGACTCCTAGATGTCAAGAAGTCACATCCAGCGCTTTCGAATAGGACACTCCCTTTTGTGTTACCAAGGAATGCAATATTGCTATCGCCATAGTTAATTTTCTTAGCTGCAGTCTCATTTGAGTGCCATCTATTCAGCACTCTCAAAACTAAAGTTACATCCCATAGATGATTGTATTTCGGCAATAGGTTTCGCAACCTGCACACTTCTTAACAACTGCCATACCAAGAAATTCTTCCCACCTAGAAAATGTACAGTCAGGAGCAGCTGAAATGGCCATGGGATACATATTTACTGCATTATATGGCAAAAACTGCTGGATTAATTCCACCCAAAAATGTATCTGCTTTACCACTGAACATTATTATTGTCCCTTTCCAAACACCAACTTACTCAAAGTCAGTCTAAATGCCCTTGACGTTGGTTAAGTTAAATCTCCTCTAAAAAAAGTCTCCAAGCTCCTCAGAAAGGCCTGGCCTCTACCAGAATTCCCAGAAATCTTCCAAGCCACAAGCTGAAGAATAGCAAGGCCGGGAGCAACAGCACTAACAATTGGCAGTCTGCTATTGACTCCATTATCAAAGGGAACCATGCTTGTGATCTTCAAAGAGTATTTTCCACTACCAAACTTTCCCGGCACACCCTGAGGTCAGCTAATACTCATAGTAAAAATGTAGGAAAAGCTTAGGGGCCCTTTCCATTCCATTACCTCACAAAAGCATTGAATCTCAGTCGCCAGGTCGGGGCATCAACTGAGGAGTCATGACAACTGGATATTCAATCCATCAGTAAACTATTCAATCCTGCTTTTTTTCTGCTGATTGCCAGCCCAGTTCTACAACCCTCGAATATCCTGTGCCTGCACCATCTGGCCTCCGTCTAAGCTAAAATCCCAAAACTCCTTCACCACCACTGATACCATCTTCAATCGAGGTCTAGCTAGCCTGACTGCAAGACTTTCAACTTGAGCATAATTGTATCTCATCCTGTTTCTGAACAATTAGACTCCTGATTGCAAATCATTCCGCCAATAACGCCAAACAATTTGTATGCATAGTTTCCTTTTTCTCTGACCACCTTCCTCCTATTATCTCTCCAGAATATGTAGCCTACTACTCCAGACTCACATCAGATTCTAGTATTAACTCCGGTAAGTCTCCAAACATCACCCAACCATTCCAATTCTTCATATTTGCGGACTACCTGTTTACTTCCTCTTGAGCTTTTGGAGTCTTTGGATCCTTCTCTGAATACCTTTTCACCAGCCTTTTCGGTAAATCTTTTAATTTCTGGAGTGCACATTAACATAAGGGTCCTAGAAATATTGCTTGTATCAACAAAGAGAGTAGACATATTGTCCTGGCCAATGATCTCAACAAAGGTGCTTCCGTCTGAAGAACCATATTTATCTCCCTCTGTATCTTTTTCAGTTTTTCCTTTGGCAACTTGAAAATACCTACTGTTTGCACCACATATCCTAGAAACGTTGTCTCCTGGGCGCAAAAAGTTCTGCTTCTTCTAGTTCAACATGAATCCTAGACTCGCCATCAAACTCCCTTTACCTGCATGTGTCATTCTAAACTCTCCTTCTCCTGAACCGTAATCAAAATGTCGTAGAAATAATCCACCAAATCCCATAGGATCTTAACCATGTTGCCACCGATCTCATCACCTTTGTAGACCAAATGGAAAGCCTTCGGAACTTTACTCCCCATTGAAACTATAGGGAATCATGGAACTCCTTGCACACTGGAAGCATTAGATTTGCATCTTTCAAGTCCAACCTGGTTATTCAGTCCCCTTGCTTTTGAGAGAGCGCAATTTGAATGAAAAGTATATCCGTACCATATTTACAAGCCTATAATGTAAAATTAGCACTTGTAATGTAAAGTTAGAACCTATAGCGTAAAGTTAGCATATGTAACGTAAGTAATAGGAAATGTATCTGTATTTACTCTAGAAAATGCATTAGAATTAGAAAGACCCGTATATAGGATGGGCTAAAGTAGAAAATGTGTAAATGCTTAAGAACAGTAGAACGTGCTAAACAGAGAATGTACGTATGTAATTATAAAGCAGAGAAAGAAGATGAAATGTAAAGTGAAGAAATGTGCAGAACGTATAGCACTGCGTAAGAATAAGAGTATAACGTTGTATTTTATGTAATATGGATTCGATTATAATCAAATGATTTGCTAATTCGATTATATATATATATATATATATGTATTAAAAGTCATACCGTATAAAAGAGTTGTAGGAATTTTAGCATGATGTGTTCATATGTGGTTTTAACCTAACGGACCAAGGGTTCGCAAGAGTGTAGTTCACTGCATGTAATTTAGTGGGCTCACAGGAATAGGGGATAGCTTTGATCTGTACATGCGAGCCAAGAGTCAAAGGTCTTGTTAAATTTAAAGTGACAATGCTGGACGGAGTTTATGGCCCAATGAGATAAGAGACGCTTGGAATTTGGGGTCTTGTTTAGAAGTGACTGTTCACAGGACCAAAAGAGGTTATAATCACAACTGTAATGAATAGAGTTCTTTTGAGGTGATAGACTTTGGACTGAAAGTGTCAACTGGAATGTCATGAGGTTACCAGCACGAAGATGAAGTTGGCGCCTAAGAAGCAAGGTCAACTTAACAGACGACTCGAAGAGACGAAGCTATGGAAAGAACCAGAAGCGGGATCACGTGAAATGAGCACATGGTGGGCGTCTCAAAGGGGCGTTCCACTCATACTGTGATTTTGTATTTAGGGACAGCACCCCGGGGAGGAGAGCAGCGCAAGAGCAAGAGAGCAGATGGCTTAAGAGAGCAGCAGAAGAGAGCAGTAGGCCGAGGACCCTTAGAGAGCGGATGGGTAGGCAGAAAGGGTACTGCTTCTCGACATAGGTTTCCATCAGAGACTAAGAGAGTTTGAACTTCTTTGGAAGTCAAACTGCTGACACCTTTTTAGGTAAAAGGACTTGCTAGTAGGGATGTCATCTAGCATAGAGTAGGGATAGATTTAACTTGTTTATTCTTTTTCTGTAAATGACGCATCAGATTCACTTTGTGTCTATGCTATTCAATTTGCTGATTTTGGAATTAGTTTTGATTGTATTCTTTTGTAGACTAAGATTCTTTAGGGAATTTATGTTCCTTTTAGTTCCTGTATACTTGTTGAATCTTATCTTGAGAGGATTGTATTTGCAATTATCTATGATTTTATATTAAATTTTTAAACTTTTATCAGTCGTAAGTGGTTCTTCAGAGTTGCGTCAGTCTATGGGGTTGATTTAACCTATGTGGGTTTGCCTTTTACTCAATGACAGATAATAATCGATCCAAAATTGGAAGAATGAGATAGGTATCTAGGTGATCAGAAAAGGTATCAAAATCTCATTCCCCGCAGTTGGTAGCAGAGAAAGATGGTTTTCTTCTTGAGGAAGGCAACCTAGGTCAGGTCTAGATTACCCCAAGGTCCCTAGTCATCGACGACCAGAAGAAGAATCCCTGCCGAAGAAGGTGCTGACGGTGCGAAAGAAAAAGCAGCAGAGTCGGTCGAGAGTGAGTATAAGGGTCATGCGTTGCCAGATTGCGGTGCTTTGTGTTGTACCTGTGTTGTAATGTCAAGCGGAGTTGAATGCCTGTAGTGTGATTGAGGGAAGGTTGTGAGCGCGCGCAACCGGATAAAATCTTAAGTCCAGAGAAGGGCTTAAGTGGTTCGGGTGTATCGATCACCCAGAGTAATTGTCTACCATTGTAAAGGGGGTCATGAGGTACCATTGATCGCCCGCAGGACCGAGATAGGGGGAATGTCAGAGTGAGTGTATGAGTAACGGACGCTGGTCGGACGTTTACTGTGTGTAAGTAACCTATCAGTTAAGGTGAGCGTCTGAAGTGAGAGGAAGACGTCTCGCCAGTTGAGGTGACAATTACAGTTAGACTGTGGACGTACAGTCAAGAAAAGTGATCGCTTGGTCGGAAGTAGTCATTTTTCGGTGCATGAATGAGACGCATGCAAGACCGCGAGACGAGCTGAGAAAGGAGGGGAACTGCTGCAGAGGGGACAAGTGACGTCAGCGTAGAGCCGCGCTGGGATTGGCCGGTTGGTGTAGAACCGCGCTGGGATAGGCTGGTTAGCGAGAGCCGCGCAGGGATTGGTGGTTTGTCATCGGGAAGTAAATAAGGAAGGGAATTAAGGAAAATCGTAGATTCTTGAAAATGAAGTGTTTTAAACGTTTAAGGGCGATCTTTAAGAGAGATAGAGGAAACTCGTATGCAGGGGAAGAAGCCCCACCAGAAGGCACACCAGCTTATTATATGGCTGTGAATGTAGGGTTACACTCAATACTATGGATCTCCGAGTGGAGTAAGCTAACAGAAGGAAATGTGGAACTGACGTTCCCGAGATACGGGACGTTTAGGGTAGAAGCATTGAACCAACTGAAAGCGGTAATGCTCGCAACGAGACCTCTACCGAGGCCAACACAGTTCGAAGCCCTTAATGCATGGTTCAGGGCGGCACACGATAGGAGCTTGAATAGACGCCAAGAAAGAGTGAGACGATCAGTAAGAGCAGTGCAGGATGCTAAATGGGACGATGAAGCTAAAAAGTGGAGGGTGCAAAAGATAGAAGCAGACAAATTGTACCCAATGCTAGAGGCTACGGGAGAAAAGAAACCTCTAGAAGAAGATGAGGATAGCGAGTCGGATGATGGTCTGATAGAGAGGCTATTAATGGACAGACCACCTCCGTACAACAGAGAAGCCGAAAGTCCCGAATTACAGCAGGGGGACGGGGCTAGGCAGGGGGAATATAAACCGCTCCCCATGTCGGAGTGGGAACCCAAGAAAGGTGAAGAAATATCTCAATCTAGTCCCATACAGAGAGTAGTAGGAAGGTTTGTGGTCCAGAAGGTGCCAGAAACGGAGCGTGCAAGGTCGTATCAACTGCCCGATGCTCTACAAGTACCTGTTACCATAGGTCCTATAGTGTCAATCTACAACCCGGAGGGAGCCCAGCAGGAGGAACAGGCACGGTGGGACAGGGAAAGGACAGAGATGGAAAGTAGGAACAATACGATCAATTCCCAAAGGCAGTTGCTAGGACCAAGGAGTCGGAGTACCCCATTGGATCCAGTAACGGATCCCTGGATAGAAAAGGGGGGTCAGAGAGGACATATGGATCTGAGGGGACCGAAACCGAAATCCTTTAAGGAATTAAGGGAGTACTTGAAAGAATGGGATGCTGCAGTAGAGACTCAGAATAAAAGAATAGAAACAGAAACAGAATGGAGAGATCAGGATAACAGGATCCTCTCTCACTGCGGTGCTGGCGAAAGCAGTCTGGAGTGGGAGGGAGGGAGTCAAGGAAGCAAAGGAGATACTTGCCATACCATCACTGGCAATAGACAATTGTGTGAGGATAGGAGTACAGGATGTGGGGGAGTGTCTCGCCCCATCCTCAATGAGGGAGAACGAAAAACACAGGAATACCGAGATAGTTTCAGGTGCACTCACCATGCCCCGGACGAAAATGTGCGACACCAGACAGCAAGGGAATTGCAGTGATTTAGAACAGAACGGAGGATCCTATCTCGCAGCTAGAGAGACCGAGCCGAAAAGACAGAATGCAGTAATGGGGAATAGAACATTGTTCCACCACACCCCTAGGGAAGATGGGAAAGCTTGGGACCTAGAGAGGTGGGAACAAAGAGAAGCAAGAAGAACTCCTCATAACTCACCTGTGCCTAGACGTAGGACTCGTAGTGGGGGTGAGAGGGATGTAAAAGAACCACCTAGGAGTGAGGTACTGAGAGCTGAGATAAAAGCAAAACGGCTTGATGTAATCAGTTTAAAATCAGATTTGGAGGAAATAATAGACGGCACATTGCCAATGGAAAGGATCGATCTGTATGAACAGGATGAAATACTGTTTATGTCTAAGGATGTTACTCGGAAAGCGAGGTCGGTTCATGAAAAATTATCTGAGTTGGCAAACAGGTATATGATAGACTTATCACGAACTAAAGCTTTCCAGGGTAACCATAGGCTCAGTTGCACGGATCAGGATCTAGATGAGCGTAGGACGATTGGGCTGAAAATACACATAAAGGAACTGATCCTGAGTATCAGAATGTGGAGGGATTTGGATAAATGGGAGGAAAGATGGTCCAAGAGGGGAACCGTCAGAAGGAGTATACTTGCGGGGTCCCCGGAGGGAGGGCTAATGCGAATGGAAGCTTTCCCTTTGCGAGAAATCGCGAACAGAAACTACGTGCATGTGCCCTGGAGTAGGGGGGATCTAGCGGCATTTACTAATTCCTTCCCAAAGCTAAGGGAGAATCCCGTCGAATGGTACAAACAGGTAGAGAGGTTCGTGAAGATCTCTAAGGTGCTGTGGGTCGACTTGAACACCCTGTTTGACATTGTAGTACCCGGAGATTTGTGGACAGCTTGTAAACTTAATGTCGAATGGCCCATTTGTGAACCCGAGAGGGATCCTCGGACGAATGGACCATCAGAGAGAGTTATGGAAAAGTACGAGAGGGTAATGGCATGGTTAAAAGAGAAGGTGCCGTTGCAGGACATAGACTGGGTTAAGATAGATCGAACAACTCAGGAACCTAAAGAGACCGTTCACGAGTTCTATGAGAGATTGCTGAAAGCGTTCAAACAGTACAGTGGATTGGACGTGATGGATCCTAAGGACATAGGACAGTTTGTGTCGAAGTTCGTTCTGGGATTGAGGCCAGACATAAGCTTAATGATTCAACAGCATTTGATCTGTTGGCAAAACAAACCTTTAGATGAGATCCTGAGGTACGCGAGGTATTGCAGCGATGATGAAATAGATACGAAAGCAAAGAAACTTAAGGAGAAGCTGATGTTGGTGCAGATGCAGTCAGCTGGAAAGGGTGGACAGCGGCAACAGGGAACAGGAACCCTAGGGAAGAAACAGAATAATCAAAGCAGAGATGAGGAGGAAAAACCGAGACCTAGGGTAGATATCGCGACACTGAAAAAGACGACTAGGTGCCACCAGTGTAACGAGGTGGGATACTGGAGACGCGAGTGTCCCTATAATGTCGAGACGGGGGAATTAGAACAGGAGGAGGATGAGGTTCAGAACAGCCTGGTAAAGGGAACAGCGGTCCCGAAGGGAAAGTTTGTCAAAGGGGGGACTCAGATTCCTCGAGCTCAGTTCCCTCAACCACCTCGGATTGCAAATGGAGGGAAAACCTATAGACAACTGCCACTGTTCGTAGGAGGAGAGGAATGCTACTACGTTGATCCCCTTACGGGACAACGAGTGAATAGGGATGAAGACTGTACTCTAGGAGCAGCCCTGGAGGTAGACCAGAGAGGACCATACGTGGAAGCTGAGGTGGCTGGATGTCCTACGACCTTTTTGGTGGATACGGGGGCCACTCGATCCACTTTGAGATCGGCGGTAGTCCCAGGTCTGCCAATGTCGGGAGAAACGATCCAGGTGGTAGGAGTCGCAAATAGGAGAATGACAAATCCTCTGACCGAACCAGTATCAGTGAAGATAGGGAAATACAGTGATGAACACCAGTTTGTGATTTGTGATTCTAGCCCTGTGTGTCTGCTAGGAAGAGATCTGTTGTGCAAACTAAACTGCACCATATATTGCACACCTGAAGGAGTAGAAGTGCAGACTAACGATGATGATGCCGACTTTAAGGTTGTAAACTCGCAAGGATGCGTGGAACTATACCCTACCTTAACGGTGGAGGAGCTTCCACAGGATTTGAAGGAGACGGTGTCAGCTGAGGTGTGGGATTTTACTGGAGAAGAAATAGGACTGATCAAAGGAGTAGAACCGGTAAAGATCATGGTAAAGCCCAATGCCGAGTATCCAAGAACACCACAATATAAGTTGACACCTGAGACGATTGCAGGAATAAAGCCTGTGATCGAATCCATGATTAAACAGGGAATACTGAAGGAGATCGTGGGAAGTCCATGTAACTCCCCGATTATGGGTTTGCAGAAGCCTAGTGGAAAATACAGAATAGTGCAGGATCTTCGAAAGATAAATAATATCGTTGTTTCATGTTGTCCAGTGGTACCGAATCCATCAGTGATATTGTTTCAGATACCGTTCCAAGCTGAATGGTTCACAGTGATAGACTTATGCCAGGCTTTCTTTTCAATCCCTTTAGATGAGGAAAGCCAGTATCTGTTCGCTTTTAAGCTGGAAAATCGCGTTTTAACCTGGTGTCGTATTCCCCAGGGGTATACAGAAAGCCCATCGATTTTTAACCAGCTGCTGAAGAAAAATCTTGAAAGTCTAGTACTGCCCATGAACTCGGTTCTGGTCCAGTACATAGACGACCTACTTGTGGCGTCAGAAACTGAGGAAGCTTGCAAAACAGACACCATCACCTTATTAAATCACTTGGCCGAGAACGGACACAAGGTGTCTCCAAGTAAATTGCAGTATTGTTTGAACGAAGTGCAATACTTGGGCCACAGGATTGAAAAGGGAAAACGGAAGGTGTCTCCAGACAGAATAGAGGCGATCATGAAAATGAATGCGCCTAAAACAGAAAGAGAAGTCAGGATGTTCCTAGGCATGGTCGGTTATTGTCGGCAGTGGATAGCCAACTTTCACTGAAGGCAAAACCTTTACAAAAACTGACGCACAAGGGGGTGAGTGATCCGGTACCATGGGACAAAGATTGTTTGATGGCGTTTTTGCAGCTGAGGGAGGACTTGTGTCGTGCCCCGGCTTTGGGAATGCCTGATTACGAGAAACCATTCTTGCTTTACTGCTGTGAAAGGGAAGGTTGTGCTTTAGCAGTTTTGGCCCAGATACACGGAAATGCCCGTAGACCAGTTGCATATTTTTCGGCTACCTTAGATCCAGTAGCCGCAGCGTTGCCCGGATGTCTCAAATCCGTTGCTGCAACGGGTGTCAGCATTGAAAGGTGTGAAAATGTGGTTATGGGACATCAGTTAGTGGTGTACGTACCGCATTCTGTGGAATTGTTAATGACCAGGACCAAGACTCAGCATCTGACGAATAGCAGGCTCACACGCTACGAGCAAGTCATATTGGCTGCTGAGAATGTGACCCTAAAGAGATGCTCTGTTTTGAATCCTGCTACTTTGATGCCACTTCCAAATGATATTGATGATGAAATTTGTACAGATCATGACTGCCTTGATGTAACTGAACTATGCACCAAACCGAGACCAGATATCGTAGATGAGCCATTGACTGACCCCGATGAAATATTCTTTGTTGATGGTTCATGCGTAAGAGATGATATCGGTCAGCTGAGAGCAGCATATGCAGTTTGTACAATTACTGGAGTAGTGGAAGCCGCCTGCCTGGAAGGAGTACATTCCGCTCAGGTAGCTGAAATCATTGCTTTGACCCGTGCCTGTTTGGCAGGCAATAAAATTCGAGTCACCATATACACCGATAGCCAGTATGGTTTCGGGGTAGTTCATGACTATGGGCAGTTGTGGTCTCAAAGAGGTTACATGACCTCCTCGGGTTCTCCTATTAGGAATGGAGAATTCGTGAGATTATTGTTAGAAGCATTACAAGGACCAGCAGCTATAGCGGTTGTCAAATGCGCCGCGCACACGAAAAATACAGATTTTGTATCGCAAGGTAACCGATACGCAGATGAAGTCGCACGTTACTGTGCGGAACAGGGGTATTCTCACACCAAGGCAGAAGTGGGAGGAAAACTAGAAAGAACTGATTTGACTATGTTGTTAGACACTGTGGACACGTGGGATGAACTGAAGTGTGTCCAGGAGAATGCGCCTGATTTCGAGAAAAAGGCATGGGAAACAGCAGGTTGTACTAAAAGTGAGATGAATTTTGGGATTTCTGCAGATGGGAGAGCAGTTTTACCAAACAAACTTGTTAGTCCAATGGCAAGGAGATTGCATGGACCAGCACACATAGGTAGAGATGCTATGGTGAGAGTATTCAGACAAACGTGGTATAATCCGAAGTTTAGAGTAGCGGCAGAAGCAGTATGTCAGCGTTGTGCGATCTGTCAGCAACTAAACGTAGGAAAAAGAACACCAGTCACATAGGGAGGACTGGGGGGCCTTTCAATAGGATGCAGCTGGATTTTATTGAAATGCCCAAGTGCAACCGACTCAGATACGTCTTAGTGATTGTCTGTATATTTTCCAGATGGGTTGAGGCTTATCCTACACGTAGGTGCGATACACTTACAGTAGCAAAATTGTATCTTAGAGAGTTGATACCGAGGTTTGGGGTGCCAGCCTCTTTGGAATCAGACAGAGGAACTCATTTCAACAGCGAAATAGTGAAGATGCTATGTTCAGCCTTGAGTATAGACCAGAAGCTCCATTGTAGTTATCGACCAGAAGCTTCGGGGATTGTAGAACAAATCAACAGCACAATAAAGTCCAGACTCGCCAAAGTTTGTTCATCGACATCCCTGAGTTGGCCTGATGCACTTCCATTGGTTCTTATGAGCATACGTAGCACACCAGATAGAAGAACAGGTCTCTCTCCACACGAGGTGCTAATGGGGAGAGCTATGAGACTGCCATCGGTTCCGACTGCAGCATTGTTGAACATCACAGACGATTTGATCTTGGACTACTGCAAGGGACTATCTGATGCCATTCATTCTGTGTCCCTCCAGGTCCAGGCTGCAGAGGTTCCATCAGCTCAAGACCTGTGCCATGACCTGTGTCCAGGGGACTGGGTCCTGGTGAAGAAGCATGTCAGGAAGAACTGTCTAGACGTGCGCTGGCGTGGACCATTCCAAGTCATACTAGTTACGAACACTGCAGTAAAGTGTAGAGGCTTGCCCAACTGGATACACGCCTCACACACCCGAAGAGTTCCAGCACCTCTGGAAGAAACAGCTCCTCTCTCGGATGAAAATCCAGCAGAAAGCGGAGAAGCCACAGAGAGGGAAAGTCAAGCTGTAGAGGTGATTGAAGAGGCTGAGCCTGTGTCGGAACAGGCTGATGATGGTCAAGACACCAGTGAGACCGAAGCTGCCTCAGAAGAGGAAAGTAGTTGGGAATTCGAGTCAGACACCGAACAAGCTATAAGTGATCAAGAGACGAGTCCAAGAACAAGGAGCAGGAGGACAAGGAATGGAGAAGCTAGTTGGCCGGAAAGAAGGAGAAGGTCGACCTTGAGAGCAAATCCAGAGAGCACCCTTGTCCCGATTGCTGAAGATTCAGATCTAGACTAAGAAGCTACGGACTCAGGCTCTGATAGTCCGAGAAGATCCAGGAGGGTACGTGTGCCCTGCAGAAGATACGCCACCCCAGAGTGGACTTATCTAGCAGATGTCTTGGGGACAGAGATCTGGGAGAGTGAGAGAAGTGCAAGTGACCAATCTCGATCCAATTGTGACGGTGGAGATATGGATGTTGACGCCTGGAATCGAGACTGAGGGGTTACTGACCTTCCCACTTCCCATTCCCCTTTACCTAAGTCGGATCAAAGACCTGGTGCTGAATCGATTAGAGTTTCCAACTTTTGGTCATCCAATACCAGCACAAGAAGAAAAAGTCATTCGTTTAGAACTGTTGGAATATGTTATTAGAGCTGCAGGTACGAGAATCATTGTAGATGCATAAAGACTTTTTGTGTTTAATCTATAAAGAAGAAGATAACCTAGCGCCGAGTGGAAAGAAGAATAAAAATTAGGGATTACATTTAGAGGACGGAGAAGGGTTAGGGTTGTCTGTTGCTGAAGATAAAAAGACATTGTTGTGAAAAAGAGACTTTTTGTTGATTAAGAGCGCTTCACAGACTGAGAATTCAAATAAAGAAAATAAAGACTTGAAAAGGAAAACTTTTCCACGAGAAAGAAAGAGCTACATTGTTTGATAACATGGAGAATGGCAACCCAAACCGAAAGACCAAATGCATAATAGGTACACTAATAGCAGTAGTAATTTTTCTCATTATCACAGTAGTTACCATATCATACATAGTAGGACATACAAGCGTAAAGGAGACAACAGATGTAAAGCCTGTAACGACCTTGAAACCTGCTCTTGTTGGGAAGAAGGAGGAGAGCAATGTAATCCGTGAAAAGGCGTTACTGGCAGATGAAGCTCGTAGATTACACGTAGACGAGTCGCAGGGAAATTTTAAATCAAATGCATATGCTAAACTATTGTACGAGTATATCGATGCCATGGAGGCCAAAGATTGTTATGTTTGTATGCAATTGCCGGCTTCTGTAGATGAAGGTATCAGATATCATCATCTCCCACTGACATATGGGATAACATGTAGTTTATTGCTCAGTATATTTTATGGTAGAGAAGGGTTTGAGTACTACTTTTCAAATTATGATTCGGTACTGCCTGAAGTCCCGAATTATAAACAAATGAATAAGTGGGACTATTATAAAAAGGAAGATAGATTGGCAAAATTCTTTCTTCCTTGGGATACATTAGATACTTCATATGCACGCAGAAATAATCTGACTTGCAAAGTGTCAGAGATTGAGAAGAAATTTATTGGACCAGTAGATGACAGATACAGGAGGCAGAAGATTCTAAAGATGTCAGGACAGTGGAAAACAGATTGGACCGAAGAAGAAAAGGCACATAAAAGGAAAGGTAGTAATGGTCCAATAGCTTTGGATAGAACGCAGAAAGGAAAGTTATGTTTAACTCGAAGCAAGACATATTATGAGAGTGTATTTGTAGGTGAAGTAAATTGCGAACATGCTTTCAGGTTAGAGTATTATACGAAAGATTTTATGAAAGAGATGCAAGCGATTCCTAATGTATATTTTGTATGTGGAAGAAGTGCCTATGTAAAATTGCCTGACAATTGGTATGGTTCATGTTATTTGGCAATTGTCTTCCCCAAAATATATCATGCGAAAGATTTAGAGATCATAGAAGGAAAGGCTTCGACAAGAGCGAAAAGGGAAGTAGGAGATGCTGAGGTAGTTGGAGACATATTTGGAGCAATGTTTCCTATTTTAGGTTTGATACTTAACGATGTTAAGATCAGGAGACTAGCTACAGTTGTGGATAGATTGTCTGCAAGTACTGCAAGGTCATTGATGCTAGTGGAAGGAGAGATGCAGTCGATTAGAGCAATGGTTCTTCAGAACCGTCTTGCTTTAGATGTTCTGCTAGCAAAAGAGGGCGGAGTCTGCAAGGCTCTGAAGGTCCAGGAATGTTGTACTTACATTCCAGACAATTCAAAACCACTTGAGAAAGTTATACAGAACATTACAGAGATACATCGAGAAATCGAAGATTTAACAAGAGTAAATGTTTGGGAAAAGGTAGGTCATGGAATGGGTAAAGTCGGAAGTTGGTTTGCCAATCTAGGTAAAAGTGTTGTTTGGTACATCTTGAAACCTGTCTTAATAATATTGATTTGCATAATCATATTGTGGGGTTTAGTGAGACTGTACAAATGGTATAGGACGAACCGGTTGCAAAGGTCCATGAGAGAGCAAGAAAGGAGATTAGCTGCTTTACAAGATCAGCAGTATAAAAGTTTGAGAGCTCTCGAGACGATAAAAAGAGGGAGCCTTGTAACTAGTTCTGTGTAAAGTGACATTCAAATTGAGGTGTTAGTGATGATCCCTAGAGGTCATCAAAGGGGGGAACTGAGAGAGCGCAATTTGAATGAAAAGTATATCCGTACCATATTTACAAGCCTATAATGTAAAATTAGCACTTGTAATGTAAAGTTAGAACCTATAGCGTAAAGTTAGCATATGTAACGTAAGTAATAGGAAATGTATCTGTATTTACTCTAGAAAATGCATTAGAATTAGAAAGACCCGTATATAGGATGGGCTAAAGTAGAAAATGTGTAAATGCTTAAGAACAGTAGAACGTGCTAAACAGAGAATGTACGTATGTAATTATAAAGCAGAGAAAGAAGATGAAATGTAAAGTGAAGAAATGTGCAGAATGTATAGCACTGCGTAAGAATAAGAGTATAACGTTGTATTTTATGTAATATGGATTCGATTATAATCAAATGATTTGCTAATTCGATTATATATATATATGTATTAAAAGTCATACCGTATAGAAGAGTTGTAGGAATTTTAGCATGATGTGTTCATATGTGGTTTTAACCTAACGGACCAAGGGTTCGCAAGAGTGTAGTTCACTGCATGTAATTTAGTGGGCTCACAGGAATAGGGGATAGCTTTGATCTGTACGTGCGAGCCAAGAGTCAAAGGTCTTGTTAAATTTAAAGTGACAATGCTGGACGGAGTTTATGGCCCAATGAGATAAGAGACGCTTGGAATTTGGGGTCTTGTTTAGAAGTAACTGTTCACAGGACCAAAAGAGGTTATAATCACAACTGTAATGAATAGAGTTCTTTTGAGGTGATAGACTTTGGACTGAAAGTGTCAACTGGAATGTCATGAGGTTACCAGCACGAAGATGAAGTTGGCGCCTAAGAAGCAAGGTCAACTTAACAGACGACTCGAAGAGACGAAGCTATGGAAAGAACCAGAAGCGGGATCACGTGAAATGAGCACATGGTGGGCGTCTCAAAGGGGCGTTCCACTCATACTGTGATTTTGTATTTAGGGACAGCACCCCGGGGAGGAGAGCAGCGCAAGAGCAAGAGAGCAGATGGCTTAAGAGAGCAGCAGAAGAGAGCAGTAGGCCGAGGACCCTTAGAGAGCGGATGGGTAGGCAGAAAGGGTACTGCTTCTCGACATAGGTTTCCATCAGAGACTAAGAGAGTTTGAACTTCTTTGGAAGTCAAACTGCTGACACCTTTTTAGGTAAAAGGACTTGCTAGTAGGGATGTCATCTAGCATAGAGTAGGGATAGATTTAACTTGTTTATTCTTTTTCTGTAAATGACGCATCAGATTCACTTTGTGTCTATGCTATTCAATTTGCTGATTTTGGAATTAGTTTTGATTGTATTCTTTTGTAGACTAAGATTCTTTAGGGAATTTATGTTCCTTTTAGTTCCTGTATACTTGTTGAATCTTATCTTGAGAGGATTGTATTTGCAATTATCTATGATTTTATATTAAATTTTTAAACTTTTATCAGTCGTAAGTGGTTCTTCAGAGTTGCGTCAGTCTATGGGGTTGATTTAACCTATGTGGGTTTGCCTTTTACTCAATGACAGATAATAATCGATCCAAAATTGGAAGAATGAGATAGGTATCTAGGTGATCAGAAAAGGTATCAAAATCTCCTTCCCCGCACTTTAACACATGTTTCAGAAGATGGATTCGACTCATTTTGAACTGGCTCTATAAAGTCTAGTCTTTCAAACTTTTCGGCACGACGACCTATCTCTGCTGTTTTTCCTGACCTTGAAAATGTTGCTCATACAACACTCCTTGCAAAAGCCCCTTTCTCGCGCAACTCTTACAGTTCTAGATACACCAACCTTTTCTCCACCTCACTTAATACTGATTCGCTCGGTTGACTGTCCTGCACCAAATACCAGTGAAACCTGTGGTAACCCAGAACTGTTGCCAAAACCTGGAATTATGTCTTGTCTTTGCAAAAACTGCTTAACTCTGCAGCCTAATTTTATATGAATCACAAGAAATCTGCCCTTTAAGATATCTGCGGATGCCCATGCTCTCTGCTTGCCTCTTGCATCTCTTCATCTGCTTCTCTAATTGTGGAAAGGAGGTCTACCACTGTTGATCATTGAAAGATCCGTAGTCCTGCTTTAAAGATGCTTGGTTAATGCCTTTTGTTGACTGGAAGAAAAAGAAACTGTGTTCTCCTTGCGTCCACAAAAACCTTGTTGAACAAATTTCAGTATGGTATTAAAGGTACCGATATATTAAAATAACTCATTCAAAATGTCATCTTCAAACAATGAGCCATGTGTGTCTGAATCACCTCCCAAATTAACCATAGACACCACCTTTGGATCTATCATCATTAAAATACCCCTGAACCTTTCAATCAAAATTGCTCTATCAGACGTACCGCTCATTGCAGCCACTGCCTCTACTTTGCATCATTCTAAACTGACAGTTTCTCTGGCATGTGAAAAGCACATTTTTCATTAATTGTACTGAGACATCCATTAGACGGTCTTGACTGGTTTCCAGACCTTTCTCAAGAACCTTTCTAGAGTCTTTATGGCCCCTATTCAGAAAAGCTAAAACTCAGCCATCAGTTTCAGGTATATAGGCCACCTTCTTGGGGCGTGATGGCCTAGGGCACTCTGACCACATTCTTGTTCCCACCTCCTTCTTATCTACCTTATTATTGAATACCCCACATACTCCACCAAATGGCATGCTGGAAATCATTCACGAGACAGAGTGTTCAATTAAAAGAGGATCAAATATATCCTCACACAGTAGATTAAAGTTTTTTCATCCCTGTTCTCGGCAAGATATCAATCTTCTCTTGCATGATTTTATAGTTTTCAAGATCTGAGGAACAGCTTAGCACCACATCCCCACAAGCAGAAAAATTCATCACAAGAACCATGTTTTTTTCTCTGCCCTCTTGGCAGACTTAGGAGAACTTTCCAATTGCTTGTTCAAGGTACCAGCCTCCTTATGTTTCTTAGGACTGTCATGACCCATCATATTGCCATCATCAATATCAAATTGAAACAATCCGTTTCCCCATCTTTCTCTTGTCTCCGTGCTTTTGCCGGTTTCCTTCCAAGTTTCTTCTATCCTACTTTAGAAGTACCAGGGAGATCTGAATCTCCATAACCTTCTGACTAGTGTTTTTTTTTTCGTTAGTCTGAGGAGCCCACTCTATACAGACTTGCCTGCTCAATTATAACTTTCATTAATGGTAGTGGCTTGGTAACTTCCAAATCGCTGATTCTTTGCTACACTTCGTTTTAACTAACTCATCAAGATTTTTTCCCACATCTATATCCTGTCAGTATCAAACGAGTATACTGACTTTGTTGCAGCCATTGCCTAAGCTAATTCCCAAAATCTGCTGACCAAAAGACTGCATCATCTCGAAAAAGTGAATCCCAAACTTTTAGGATGACTGCCACAACACAACTGACTTTGCTTTCTCTACAATGCGCACACATGCTTGCACAGCAGGTTTGGGTGTTAGGCAGCATCTTGCTCTTGCTAGAATGCCAGCTGAGCATAAACAGTTGGGAAACAATGTTCCCTGCTCATG